>NC_053037.3:18608957-18913717 GCF_002575655.3 Aegilops tauschii subsp. strangulata | reverse complement strand
CAGCCACTTCAGCAGAGCAAGCACGCACGTAGGCCACCAATCGGATCGTGGGAGAACGCTCTGCCGTGATTTTTGGATCGCGGGAGAAATGCTCGGCGCTGATTTTTGGATCGTGGGAGTAATGGTCTGCCGTGACTTTCACGTCCAACAGATTAGGCAAGTACAATATTGTTTTGGAAGCCTCTAAATTTAGCGGCGGCTTCCTATAATCACGCGTCATCGATCCCACGCAGCCATTCCTTTTATTGAGTCGAACAGAAAATAGAAAGTACAAGAGAAAATGGGTTTGATCCAAAAATTATGGCGTCATTTGACGACCTTCTCCATGTTAGATTTGATCCGCTAATCACGGCAAGGCCCGCACAGCGAAAATCGTGGGCTCATGCACGCGCAACATTACTTGCATGCAACAGAAAAACTGCTGGTTCATGGCTACATCAAAAATCAATCAAACAACAGCCGCGCCGCCCATCGCACTTCCACTGCACGTCGCCCGCCTCGCCGCAGTCTCTTGCATGTCGCCCACCTCGCCGCTGCACCCATGGACGTCGCCGCCGGTGGTTGCTGCCCGGTACGCTCGGTCCGGCCAGGGCTTTGCCGCCGCCGGTCCGGTCCCTAGAAACAGGACCGCCAAGTTGGTCGGTCCGGTCCGGTCCGGACCGCCGGCGGCCGGTCCAAACGCTGGCTCGGTCAGGGACCGGACCGGCCTGGACCGTGTCCACCCCGAGTTGAGGGAGACGCTGCGGAGGCCATTGCAGTGGTGTCGCGTCGGAATAAGTTTCTCCGGGCTCCATTCACGGTCAGGCGAGGCTTTTGCCTTCGTCTAGGAGCCAGCGGGGTTGGGGATCCTCGGATCTCGTCGAGGTCGCGGGCTATGGTGGTTGGAGGTCCATCGGCACTGGCCGTTTGGGTCTTCAGATGGGCGATGGATGCAGGGAGACGAAGACTTTTCTTCTTCCTTGTTGATATGATTTGCTTTTGCTGTTCTTCTCCTTCCTCTGTGCTGATGCTGTTGGGAGATCCTGCTTTGTCCGGGCGGATGGCCTGGCCGCGGTGCTGGACCGATCGGATGACTCGAGTTCTCTTTCTTTTGGAAGGGACACCTTTCACGGTACTCAAAGCCAAAGATGGTGACGGCTGTTGTAGGTGTGTTGGATTGATGTCCATGCCCTCTCAGCGCTAGTGTCAAGAAAGGAGGAAGCAACATGGCGGCAATTGTACCGTGGTCGAAGATGATGACCTGTTTGCGACTGGTTGCAGATCCTTCTGTTGCAGGAGTCTTCTCTCAAGATTCAGGGATGATGACACATGGCTCCGGAGATCTTCTTATTTTATGGTTCTCTTAGGGTACTCTAGGTGTTCATGGTCCTTTGTGTTTGCGTTTTAGTATCCTTGTAAGGGTCAACTGCTATGTACTGATTCATGATATGAATGAAAAAATTCTCAAAAAAAAAAAGCACCGTCGTGTATCGCCTAGGCGCTCCCCGCACTCGAACGCTTTCCTTTTTCCTCGGTTTTCTGGGCCTTCGTCCCGTGTGTTGAACGTGTGTACATGTACGTAGGTCTGGGTTCTGTATGCAGTACCTGTAGTATTTGTCTCCTTTTGTATGTACTTGTATCTTACGAGATAAGATACCGGTCGCACCCCTTGTACCTATATATATGTGCCTAGTGCACGATCAATTAATCATCGATGCACCAAATCATTCTCTACATGGTATCTATCGCAAGTCGATCTTCCAACTTCCGCTAACCCTAGCCACCGCCTCGGGCCGCCGCCGCCGCCCCAAGCCGCCGCCACCCTCCTCCCCGCGCGCCTTCCCCTCCACGCCGCGCCGCCCCTTCCCGCCGCGCCCCCTGCCTCCCGCCGCCGCGCCGCCTCTCTTCAGCCGCGCCGCCGCCTCCCTCCCCACGATCTCATCGCCATGTCGTCCAACGCCTCCACCTACTCCAACCCCTTCGCCGTCGACCATGCCGAGATCCGCGACATCAACGTCCATGCACGCGTGCCCGTGATCCTCGACGTCCAACTCCACGTACTTCGCGTGGAAGACGTACTTCACGCTGCTCTTCCGCGAGAACAATCTCGTGGATCACGTGGATGGAACCGTGGACTCCCGCACCATGGTGGACGACGCCGAGTGGACCGCGATCGACGCCACGATCATCCGGTGGTTCTTCACCACCATCTCCAAGGACTTGTTCTACACGGTCGTGAGCGCCGGCGATGACGCCCGCGCCCTGTGGGTCAAGCTGAACGGCCTCTTCACCGACAACAAGCTTCAGCGCCGCTTTTTTTGCAGCAGGAATTTTTTTACTGTCACCAGGATGAACAGTCCATTGATGACTACTGCCGCCGCGTGAAGACGTTGGCGGATGAGCTCTGTGACATTGGAGCCAAGGTGGACGACGACCTCCTCCTCAGCACGCTCACCGCCGGCTTCAACGAGGACTTCGGCAACGCCGCCTCTAACCTCACCTTGATGCCGGAGCCCTCCTTCCCCAAGTTTGTGGCGTACTTGAGGTTGGAGGAGCGCCGGATGAAGGGGGTCAAGAAGCGTGTGCAGCACCACGCCCTCGCAGCCGGCACCTCGCGCGGCGCCCCTCCACCGACCGCCCCACCCACGCCGCGCCAGCAGCCGCCGCCACCAGCGCCTCCGGGGTAGTTCCCCCTCCTGCCCGCGCCTCCCGCCCCTCCCGCTGCCCCCAGCAGCCGGGTGGCGGGCGCCGCGGCAACCGCCGCGGGGGCGGCCGCAAGCAGCAACAGGCGCCAGGGGGGGGGGCTCGTCAGCAGTAGCAGTAGGTGACTCCCCCATGGACGTATGACACCAACCCGTGGACCGGCGGTGTCCACGCGTACTCCATGCCGGTCCCTCGGGCTCCGGCTCCGGGCATCCTTGGGCCCCGCTCGGCGGGTCACCAGGCCCTCTTCGCCGCGCAGAACGCCGCCCCTACAGCGGCTATGGTGCCGTCCCCCCGCCGACGCCCGCCTACGGGTCCGCGCCGGCCTATGGGGCCGCGCCCGCCTACGGCGCCGCCGCCGCTCCGGCCTTCGGGGCCACTCCCGCGCCGGCCTACGGAGGGTTCTACCCTCCTCAGGTGCCGCCGCCGTTGGACCCGGCCTTGCTCGCTACACTGCACTCCGCCCCGTCACCGAGCTCCTATGGTGGCAGTGGTGACTGGTACATGGACTCGGGCGCCACTGCTCACATGACTGCTCATCCCGGTAACCTCACATCTGCCACTCCCGTTCGTACTCCCACCCGTATCACTGTTGGTAACGGTTCCTCCCTACCCATTACTCACGTCGGTCATATGTCTTTCCCTTCTACTTCCACTCCTGTGCATATGTCTAATGTTCTTGTGTCTCCTGACTTAGTCACTAATCTTGTTTCCGTTCATCGCCTTCCTCGTGAGAATCCTATAACTGTTGAATTTGACGATATCGGTTTTTCTGTGAAGGACGCCCGTACACGGATGGTGCTCCACCGATGTGATAGCCCGGACGAGCTTTATCCAGTGCATCCCTCCGGCGCAACCACCACCCGTCGCCCCGTCGCCTTCGCCACCAGTGTCGATCTTTGGCATGCCCGTCTCGGTCATCCCAACTCCACCGTTATGCGTCAGATTCTTCAGAGTTTTTCCTTCTCATGTAATAAGGTCGACCATCACACTTGTGAGGCCTGCCGTCTTGTCAAGCACGTTCGTCTTCCCTTTAGCGAGTCTACAAACATTTCCACCTTTCCGTTTCAGTTATTGCATAGTGATGTTTGGACGTCCCCGGTTGCTAGCAACACGGGCTATTTATACTATCTGGTGATATTGGATGATTTTACTCATTATGTGTGGACCTTCCCTCTTCGTCGCAAGTCCGACGCTCTTGCCACACTCACCGCTTTTTATTCATATGTCACCACACAGTTCGGTCGTCCTATTCTCGCCTTGCAAACTGACAACGGCAAGGAGTTTGACAACGTCGCCGTCCGCAATTTACTTGCGTCCCACGGCACCATCTTTCGCCTCACCTGCCCCTACATGTCTCAGCAGAACGTTCGCGCCAAGCACTTCGCACGCTTAATGACTATGTTCGCATGTTGCTCTTCCACTCCTACGTGCCTGCTCAGTTTTGGCCAGACGCACACGCGACCGCCAGCCTCCTCATTAACATTCGCCCCTGTCCTTCCCGCTGGAACTACACCCCTCACCAGCTCCTCTTCGGTGCAGTTCCATCTTATGATGGTCTTCGCATTTTCGGGTGTCTCTGTTACCCTAGCACCGCGTCCACTGCTCCTCACAAACTCGTGCCCCGGTCAGTTCCTTGCATCTTCCTTGGCTATCCTCCCAACACCAAAGGTTACCGGTGCTATGATCCGGTCTCCCACCGCATTTTCACTTCGCGGCATGTGTACTTTGATGAGCTTGTGTTCCCGTTTCAGCAGGTACCGTCACCGTCGGAGTCTCCTGCGGCGCAGTTCGTCCCTGCCTCCACCGCCGGTGGACCGTCCACCCGCCCCCCGGGTTCGTCCCTGCCCGCGCTCCCTGCGCCGGCGGCCCCTGGCGCTGCGGCCCCTGGCGCAGCGGCCTCCTCGGCCGCCCCCGCCGCGGCCCCTGACGCAGCGGCCTCCTCGGCCGCCCCTACCGCAGCCCCCGACGCCGCGGCCCCCGTCGCCGTGGCCTCCACCGCGGCCCCCGCCGTGGCCCCCGCCACCCCTGCTTCCTTGGCGGCTCCCGTCGCTGCGGCCGCACCCCTCACCGGTGTGGTCACTCGGGCTCGGACTGGGACCCTGCGTCCCAGCACGCGCTATTCGTCGGACGAGTACGCATGCGCAGCTTCTACCTCGACGCCGTCCCCGCTCCCCACCTCCGCTCGCGCAGCCCTTCGGGATCCGAACTGGCTAGCTGCGACGCGTGAGGAGTTTGACGCCCTGCAGCGCAACCGTACGTGGCAGCTTGTTCCGCGGCCACCCCGTGCCAATGTCATCACTGGCAAGTGGGTCTTCCGCCACAAGACTCGCCCCGACGGGTCTCTCGAGCGCTACAAGGCGTGTTGGGTGGTGCGCGGCTTTCGCCAGCGCGCAGGCGTGGACTTCACCGACACCTTTGCCCCGGTTGTTAAACCGGGCACGATTCGCGCTGTTCTCCAGCTTGCTGTTTCTCGCGCTTGGCCTGTCCACCAGCTCGATGTGCCTAATGCTTTCTTGCATGGCCATCTCGACGAGCAGGTGTTTTGTCAGCAGCCGACTGGTTTCGTCGACACCGACTATCTGGACCACGTGTGCTTGCTCTCCCGTTCTCTCTACGGGTTGAAGCAGGCGCCTCGGGCCTGGTACCAGCGGATCGCGGCCTTCCTCCAGCAACAGGGGTTCCGGTCCACACGGTCCGATGCCTCCCTGTTTGCCTACCACCAGGGCCCCGCCACCGCGTACCTCCTACTGTACGTCGACGACATCATCCTGACTGTGTCCTTGCCAGCGCTTCTTCAGCAGATCACAGCTCGTCTCGGCACAGAGTTCGCCCTCAAGGACTTGGTAGCTCTCCACTACTTCCTCGGCATCGAGGTAGTGCACCGGGCTACTGGCTTCTTCCTGCACCAGCAGAAGTACGCCTACGAGCTTCTGGAGCGAGCGGGCATGCTTAACTGCAAGCTTGCTCCCACGCCTGTCGATACGAAGGCTAAGGTGTCCGGCGTCGAGGGCTCTCCGGCGTCCGACGCTCCCTTCTACCGCTCCATCGTTGGTGCGCTTCAGTATCTCACACTGACGCGTCCGGACATTCAGTATGCTGTCCAGCAGGTGTGCCTTCACATGCATGCTCCTCGTGACACCCATTGGGCTCTCGTGAAACGTATACTTCGGGACATACGTGGCACCACAGCCATGGGTCTCACCCTGAAGGCCTCGCCAGACACCACCTTGTCGCCTACTCCGATGCCGACTGGGCTGGGTGTCCCGACACTCGACGCTCCACTTCCGGCTACTGCGTCTACCTCGGGCCCTCTCTGATTTCGTGGTCATCTAAACGACAACCCATGGTCTCACGATCGAGCGCCGAGGCTGAGTATCGGGCCGTGGCCAACGCCGTCGCGGAGTGTTCCTTGCTACGACAGCTACTTCAGGAGTTGCTATGTGAGGCCACCAAGGCGACGCTCGTCTACTGTGATACCGTCTCCGCGGTGTACCACGCTACCAACCCTGTCCATCACCGACGGACGAAGCACATTGAGCTCGACATCCACTTCGTCCGGGAGCACGTCGCACTTGGTCGTGTTCATGTTCTACATGTGCCCACCGATCAGCAGTTCGCCGATGTGATGACGAAGGGACTACCCACCTCGACTTTCGAGGGCTTTCGGTCCAGTCTTTGCGTCACCGGTGATGCTTCGACTGCGGGGGGGTGTTGAACATGTGTACATGTACGTAGGTCTGGGTTCTGTATGCAGTACCTGTAGTATCTGTCTCCCTCTGTATGTACGTGTATCTTAGGAGACAAGATACCGGTCGCACCCCTTGTACCTATATATATGTGCCTAGTGCACGATCAATCAATCATCGATACACCAAATCATTCTCTACACCTTGAACGCGAGTGGTGACCAGCGTACAACCCACGTTATGCCCCTTGTCATACATACGCACGTCACGGCGTGGAGTACTATTTTGTCTCTGGCCGGCGCTGCGGGCATCAGACTGAGCAGCAGTTGGACGCATACGAATGACCAACCGGTCTTGCATTGCCACACATTTTTGTCAAATTTATCTGAGGTTAGAATAATAAAATGAGAGCCACAAATTGACAAGGCTAAGAGAATCTTGTCATATTTTTGTGTATATGTCAAGCGGGGCCTTAGTGTGGCTTCCCTAAGGCGTGCCTTGAACCAAACACTCAACTACGTTGGTCAAACTTGACTAAGCTTAGGTGTGACAAACTTTGGCAATCTTAGTCACGAACCAAACAGCCCCTTCGTGTTTTGATTTTTTTCCGAAAAGTTTAACATGATCGGACCCCGGTGCGAAAGTACTTCGAGACTTGACCTTTTCTTCTACCGCCAGGGTCCATGGCGGTAGGGTTGTAAGGGCTACCACCAAAAGCCTAGGCGGTAGCTCACTCATCCACGTCAGTCCGAGTAAATGACAACCGTCTCTTGTCGTCCACCCTACCGTCAGGTACACAGGCGGTAGGCTATGAAACCCTATGTGACGCCTGGATAATTAAGCTACAGTAATTCCGTGCTAATGGTGCCACGTCATCATGATTACTGTTGTTAAACTCGCGTTGGTTCGAATCTGGTCCAAATTCAAATTTAAATTGAAGTCAAAAATAAAAGTTTTCAAACATAAAATCTAAAATGTTCAAAGTGTGGAAAATAATCTTGGTTATTTTTCATGTTGGAACCAACCTCTTTTGGATTCCCAGGTGCCCCTGAAAATTTATTTAGTGGTTCAGCAGCATTTAAAATTCGCCTTTCCAATTTCTAAAAATGGTTAGACAACTTCTTTTGGCCTCAAACTTTTTGTGACTCCTATATATACTGTGCTTGATTTATTTGACAAGTTTCATGTTGAACAAAACTCATTTGATATTAAATTAAAATGTGAAACAGTGGTGCAGAAAGTAAAAAGAGGAAAAGACTAAAATCCTACCGTGTCTTTGGGCCATATGTGACCACACTGCACATGGCCCAACCCACCACGACCTTTTCCCCTTCTTCTGTTTCTAGAGGAGACAGGGGCCATGGCGTGGCACGCATCCACCCCCACCATGGCCGCTGCCATTGTCGTGTCGAGCATCCCGCGGTCTTCGTGGTGGATGAGAACGTCGCGCGCGACCTCGCCGAACCCTAGCCCCCTTTTTCCTATCTCTCCCGCGCCCCCTCCTCAGACTTTCACCCGAGAGCCGTCGCCACCGCGCTGCTGCTCCACCGCGGCCACCGGCCGCCCCGTGCCCCGCCGTCGTGCCCGGGATCACGGCCATCGTCTTCCTCGTCGTCCCCGACCACCCACGCGGTCCGGGCGCCACCAGAGAGCCCGCAATGACGTCTTCTTCCTCCTCTACGCCACCACCACTCCTCGTCGCCGCTCCGGTCAACCTCGAGCCTCCCCGAGCACACCGAGCCCACCATCAACCTCGCTGTGAGCCTCCCACGTCTTCCCATCGCTCCCCTATCTCGAATGCGTGCCGTAGCTGCCGTCTCGTGCCCCCTGCTTCTTTGCCGCACCGACCGCTGCTGTCAACGCTCGCAACCATGCCACCCGACTGATGTCGCCGCTCGCGCTGGCTATTTCGCCCCGCGCTCTACCCTCTCGCTTGCCCTGCTCAGCGCCGCTGCTGCGCCTGCTGACCCAAACCGCCGCCCGCACACACTCGTGTCCACGGCCGTCGACGTCCACAGCCGCGTTCCCCCCCCCCCCCCGTGTCCTGCAGATCCGCCAGTCGCGCCGGACTCCGCCCCTCCGCACCGCGCTCGCTACCGCCCGCACCCCCGTGTTCCCCGCGCTGCGCTGCTACGGCGGCTGCTCCTCGCTGCTGTTGCCGCCTCCTTCCGCCGCGGGCGCCGCTGCTGCTGGCCCCCGCCGGGCGTCGCTCGCCGGCCGGTGCCCACCTGCTGCCGCCGAGCGACCTCCTGGCCTCTGCCGTGTGTGCCCAGCCAAGGCCGCCGGCTGGCTGGCTCTCTGTTTTATGGGGCCGGCCCTGTTAGTTAATTAGTAGTAGCTAACCCCATTAGACTAACCGTATGACATGCGGGCCCGCCCCACTAATTAAAATGACTTTCATTAAACGTTAGTTAAATAGGTCACTGACACGTCGGGCCCACTAATTAATTAGTTCAAATTTAATTAAACAGGACCTGTTAGTAAAGTGTCCCACTGACCGTGGGGACCCACTGGTCAGTTTGACCAGTCAACAGTCAAACTTTGACTGATGATTGGGTTGCTGACTCAGCCCCCTGTCCCCACCTGTCTTACACATACCCACACTGCTGGTACACTTCTGTGTACCCATAGCAGTTTCTGTATTTAATATTTACGAATTAAATTAAATCCAAGAGTTTTCAGAATATGTTTAAAACTTTGAGAAAACATAGAAATTAAATCATAGCTCGAATGAAAATGTTTTCTACATGAAAGTTGCTTAGAATGACGAGACGAATCAGGATACGCAGCCCGTTCGTCCGCCACACATCCTTAGCATAGCGAACACGCAACTTTTCTCCTCCGGTTCATCTGTCCGAAAACGCGAAACACCGGGGATACTTTCCCGGTTGTTTTCCCCCTTCGCCGGTATCACCTCCTACTGCGTTAGGGCACAACTAACACCGTTACTTGTCATGTCATGCATCGATATGCTTCTGTTTGCATTGTATTCATTGTTTCTTCCCCCACTTCTCTCCGGTAGACTACGAGACTGACGCCGTTGCCGGTACCCCTGTGATCAACTATGTTGTTGACGACCCTTTCTTGCCAGAGCAACCAGGCAAGCCTCCCTCCTTGATCACCAGATATCGCCTATTCTTCTCTCTACTGCTTGCATTAGAGTAGTGTAGCATGTTAGTGCTTTTCGTTAATCCTATTCTGTTGCATAGCCTGTCATTGTTGCTACAGTTGTTGATACCTTTCCTGCATTCCTAAATGCTTAGTATAGGATGCTAGTTTATCATCAGTGGCCCTACATTCTTGTCCGCCTGCCGTGCTATACTATCGGGTCGTGATCACTAGGGAGGTGATCACGGGTATATACGTATATACATATACATGATACAGGTGGTGATTAAAGTCGGGTCGGCTCGTAGAGTACCCGCAAGTGATTCTGATGTGGGGGCTGAAGGGGCAGGTGGCTCCATCCAGGTAGTGGTGGGCCTGAGTTCCCGACGGCCCCCGACCGTTACTTTGTGGCGGAGCGACAGGGCAGGTTGAGACCACCTAGGAGAGAGGTGGGCCTGGCCCTGGTCGGCGTCCGCGGTTACTTCTAAATAACACGCTTAACGAGATCTTGGTATTTGATCTGAGTCTGGCCACTGGCCTATACGCACTAACCAACTACGCGAAAACAGTTATGGGCACTCGACGTCGTGGTATCAGCCGAAGCCTTCATGACGTCAGCGACTGAGCGGCGCGCGCCGGGTTGGACCGCGTAACGCAACTTCCTTTGTAATGGAGGTTGCTAGGTCTGCTCACCGGCCACGTACGCAACGTGCATGTGTGCAATGGGCGATGGGCCCAGACCCCTGCGCGCATAGGATTTAGACCGGCGTGCTGACCTCTCTGTTGTGCCTAGGTGGGGCTGCGACGTGTTGATCTTCCGAGGCCGGGCATGACCCAGGAAAGTGTGTCCGGCCAAAGGGGATCGAGCGTGTTGAGAAATGTGGTGCACCCCTGCAGGGAAGTTTATCTATTCGAATAGCCGTGTCCCTCGGTAAAAGGACGACCCGGAGTTGTACCTTGACCTTATGACAACTAGAACCGGATACTAAATAAAACACACACTTCCAAGTGCCAGATACAACCTGGTGATCGTTCTCTAACAGGGCGACGAGGAGAGGATCGCCGGGTAGGATTATGCTATACAATGATACTTTGGTGAACTTACCATCTACTCTCTTCTACTGCTTCAAGATGGAGGCTGCCAGAAGCGTAGTCTTTGATAGGACTAGCTATCCCCCTCTTATTCTGGCATTCTGCAGCTCAGTCCACATATACTATCCCTTTCATTGATACCAATGCATATGTAGTGTAGCTCCTTGCTTGCGAGTACTTTGGATGAGTACTCATGGTTGCTTTGCTCCCATTATTTCTCTCTCTTTCTGTACCCGGTTGTAGCGACCAGATGATGGAGTCCAGGAGCCAGAGGAACCCGAGGATGTTTCTACGTGGAGTTCGGCTTCGAGGAGTAGTTAGGAGGTCCCAGGCAGGAGGCCTCGCCTTTTCGATCGTTCCTACTTTTTGTGCTAGCCTTCTTAAGGAAAACTTGTTTAACTTATGTCTGCACTCAGATATTATTGCTTCCGCTGACTCTTGTGTATTCAAGCTTATGTATTCGAGCCCTCGAGGCCCCTAGCTTGTAATATAAATCTTGTATTATTTTAATTTGTGTCTAGAGTTGTGTTGTGATATCTTCCCATGAGTCCTTGATCTTGATCGTACACATTTGCGTGTATGATTAGTGTACGGTCAAATCGGGGGCGTCACACCCTACCGCCGGAGACCCTGGCGGTAGATGCTGAACAGTTATAAACCACGGGGCCGGGGCGCAGGGCCCACCCAGCAACACCAGCCCCCATCTTCTCCCCTGAGCCACACCACCCAGCAACAAAGAGCAACTCCTCTCTCATCCCTCCACTCCCCCCTCCAATCTTCTTCGTCTCTCCACCATTTTTGCGGATCGAGATGGCTCCTAAACGAGAAAAGTAAGCTCTCTCAATCCCTCCAATTAGTTTTAGTCAAGATGTGTTCGATTCGATGCACTATTTGGTTGAAATGAACCATATTTTCGTACTAGATTTTAATTTTGGTTGATCCTAGGTTTGCTTAGCTTTATTCTATATGATGTATGAGGTTGAATGTGAACTCTAGTAATTGGCTGGAGAAATTATATGTGGTTTCCATATGAACCCTAGTTTATCACCATTTTTCTTTGAATGAATGGTCATATGATGGATGTTGGAGGGATTGTAACTAGTTGGCTACATATGATGGATGTTGTTGAATGAATGAATCATATACATATGTATGCTGCTTTAGATTTGAACTTGATATGATTCATGTTGGTTGAAAATGATTCATGTTGATCGAAAACGATATCATTTATATTTGAAAATGATACGATTCATGTTGGTTGGAAATGATATCATTTATATTTGAACTTGATTCATTTCCAATTGTCCCCCCTGCGCCCAACATCGGTGTCAAGTACACCATGCTTTCGACAATGGTCAACGCGCCCGTTTTGTGGAGAATGGAGTGGTAATATCTATGATCAAGTTATTGCAGAAGTTATTGGTTATTATGAGAAATGAAGTTACTAACTATTTCTGTTTATATTTTGGCAGATGCTACCCCTATTGCGGATGAGGGGCCACACCAAGGCCATTCAGATGCAGTAGACGAGCGGTACATGTCGTACTTCAGGAGAGCACGACTGCTTGATTCATGATTCAGTTCAAACAAAAGTTGTTGACGCTCGTCCACACGGCTCTCACGGCGTTGATCGACCGGTGGCGCCCCGAGACACATAGTTTCCATCTCTCATATGGTGAGATGACGGTGACACTCGAGGACTTCACCATGATCACGACCCTACTGATTCAGGGCCATTTTCTCACTCGGCGAGTGGAGAGGACAAACTAGAGGGACAGGGTGATACGTTTCCAACGTATCTATAATTTTTTATTGTTCCATGTTGTTATATTATCAATCTTGGATGTTTTATATTCATTTTATAGCAACTTTATATCATTCTTTGGGACTAACCTATTGACATAGTGCCCAATGCCAGTTGTTGTTTTTCGCAGAATATCAATACCAAACGAAGTCCAAATGCCACGAAACTTTTTGGATATTTTTTATGCTCAGAAGACAACTTGGGAGCCAAGGAAGTGTCCGAGGGGAGGACCGTGAGGCCCACAAGGCACCAGTGCATGCCAGAGGCCCCTGGTGTGACCTGTTGGGTAGTGGGGGCCACAGGCCCCCTCTCCACCGCCTCTCAACTCTATAAATACCCAAATATTCCAAAAACCCTAGGGGAGCAGAGAGATCAGATTTTCCACCGCCGCAAGTTCCAGAACCATGCCAGAGGGGGAAACGATCACGGAGGGGTTCATCATCCTGATTGATGCTCCTCCGATGATACGTGAGTATTTACCACAGACCTACAGGTCCGTAGGCAGTAGCTAGATGACTTCTTCTCTCTTTTTGATCTTCAATACAATGTTCTCCTCGATGTTCTTGGAGATCTATTTGATGTAACTCTTTTTTTGCGGTGTGTTTGTTGGGATATGATGAATTGTGAGTTTATGATCAGATCTATCCATGAATATTATTTGAGTCTTTGTTGAACTCTCTTATGAATGATTGTTATAGCTTCGTATTTCTCCTCCAAAACTTTGTTTTGGTTTGGCCAACTAGATTGATTTTTCTTGCCATGGGAAGAGGTGCTTTGTGATGGGTTCGATCTTGCGGTGTCCTCACCCAGTGACAGAAAAGGGTAGCGAGGCACGCATGTATCGTTGCCATTAAGGATAAAAAGACAAGGTCTATTCCTACATGAATAGATCTTGTCTACATCATGTCATTGTTCTTGTTGCATTACTCTGTTTGTCCATGAACTTAATACACTAGATGCATGCTCGATAGCGGTCGATGTGTGGAGTAATAGTAGTAGATGCAAGCAGGAGTCGGTCTACTAATATTGGACGTGATGCCTATATACATGATCATTGCCTTGGATATCATCATAATTATTTGCTCTTCTATCAATTTCCCAACAGTAATTTGTTTACCCACCGCATGCTATTTTCTTGAGAGAAGCCTCTAGTGAAATCTACGGCCCCTGGGTCTATTTCCTATCATATTATTTTCAGATCTATTAATTCAAAAAACCAAAAATACCTTGATGTACTTTTTCTTTATTGATTTTATTTTGTGTTTCTATCAGATATATTTATCCAATCTCATAAATTTAATCTATATCAATACCAAGGAGGGATTGACAACCCCTCTTATGCATTGGGTTGCAAGTTTTTGTTATTCTTGTAAAGGTATTGTTTACATAGTGTCGGGGATATACCCCGCGGTATGACACGGCCGGACTTGGCGACTCACTAATTACCCGCCCTGACTGGACGATTCACTAAGTGACCCGCCCAATCCTGGCGACTCATGGGTGACCTGGCAAGCGGGTCAGAGGAGCGACAAGACCCGATGGCCCAGAAGAAGGTTCATGGAAGGACGACTCACGTTATGTTATGCCGGCTTAAGAGGAGAGCATAAGGAATATTCCCTTACAAAGAAAGCAAGACTAGGACTCCACTTGTAATAGATAGTCCTAATCCTACTAGGACTCCATATGTAACCCGCCCCTCCAACTTATATAAGGAGGGGCCGGGCACCCCAAGAAGGGGACAAGTGGCACAAGTTAGACAGATTAGAGTTAGACAAACATGTCTATAGCTCTCGAGTTAGAGCACCCTTGTAATCGTGATCATCATCATCAATATCAATGAAGCAGGATGTAGGCTTTTACCTTCACCATGAGGGGCCGAACTTGGGTAAAATCTTGCGTCTCTCGGTTCCGACCAACCCCTTCAAGCTACTACATAGATGCATTGGCCTCACAACTAAATCCTTTTCATGAGGACATCTGCCGTGACAAAAGTTGGCGCCCATCGTGGGCTCACACACGGTGGTGTTGAGTTCTTGAAGGGATCTCTCTTTCAGGGATCGAGAAGCTCGCTACTGATCAGATGAAGAGAATTCAAAAAATTTATTATTACGACGTTCTAGGCAACAACCATCGTCATGATCTTAATGACTGAATAACCAATCCGAGCCCTAAAGTTGCCAAGTCACCGAGACAATCAAAGTTTTGCTGCCCGTACACTATTACATTGTTTTGAGTCCAGATGGCATCAACTCATCCTCTGGTGATAAACTCTTGGTGTGAAAGGCTACCAACTGACTAGTACTACAGGTTCTAGATGTCATGGCAAAGGTGATCCATGAGCACGAGGAGATACTACTAAAACGATGATCCATGAGCACCTAAGGAAAAGTCAAACCAATCACAACTCGGAGAAACAAACATGGATTAGCCAGAACGGCCATGACCCGGACTCCTCGGCCACCACGGGACGCGCCTTGCCTCCCGTCCGAGTCGCCGTCGTGCCTCGCCTCCCGTCCAAGTCGCCGTCGCGCCTCGCATCTTGGAGCTGTTGCCGTTGCGCACCGCGCCGTGCTTTGAGCCACCACTTCCGGGACTGGCGGTCTGAATCTTCGCCAAGCCGCCTGCTTGAACGGCCAACGCCATACAGCCACGCTAAGTCGCTGTTTTGCTGCGGCCTCGCAAGCTGTTTCTTCTGCACCGTCTCAAGCCGCCTCGGTTTCGCCACAAGTTGCTGCCATAAACCGTCTCGCCGGTCTCTGACTTTGACTGGTTACCGAGTTGCCGCGCCGTCGAGACCGCCCTAGCCTCCGTCGCCTTGGCCTCGTGCCCGATGGACTTTTTCTCCGCTACGGTTTCAAACCTGCTGTGCCTTGTTCTCCAACGCCCGCATCTCCTCTGGCCGGTTTCCACTTCGAGCTCCTTCTGGGTCGTTTCCACTCACGCCCGCCTAAAGCCCTCACCGCCAATGTGGACGACCGCCGACCGCCGACGGACTCTGACCAAACTGCCGCTATGAGCCGCCAAGAGCCCGGCCTCACCTGCGAGTCGCCGCTCCTGCTGTCGTGGCCTCGCGCAGTGGCCAAGCCACCGTCTCGGGCGTGGTCTGAACCGAGCCGGCCTTCCCGTGCCATTGCCGACCGGCCTTGAGCCGTCCTGGCTGTGCTCCGTCCCCGTCGGGGCCGAGTCGCCTCCGAGCAGTCTCGTTTCCGCAACGAGTCACCTCAAGTTGTTGTCGCCTTCGCGTCCGAGCCACCGAGTCCCGCCGCCCCAGGCCGCTATACTACAACGCGGGCCGACTGCCGTAGCTTTGCCTCGCTGGGGGCGTCCTTGAGCCGCCCCTTTCTCGGGCTCACCCGCCTCTGAGCCGCCGACGCCGGCTCACCCGTGGCCCCTGGCCCATCTATGCTTCCGCTGCTCAAGCCGCCGCCCTGCCGCACTGCCAAGTCGCCGTTGCCATCGCGTATTCTTTGCCGTGAGCCACCAGATGCCTTGGGCCACTGCTTTCACGCTGCCACGAGTAGGCGCGGTTTCCAGTTGCTGCACTTCGAACCGCCAGAGGATAAACGGAGTGCAAATAAAAAGAGTGGATTAATCTGCAACGAAAAACACTCATGCTCTTTTTTGGGGCACTGGTTCCGCCTTCATCCGATAAGAATGCCAGGTGCTATTTGCCCTCTCTATTTTTTCAGCATATATTAATTCATCTGAGAATGGTCACTCTCGCGTGCAATATGTTTTGTATGCAGGATAATTATTCACTACAAAAGTGGTTTATACTAGCGTTCGTCCGTATCATGTTGTTCAACGGACATGGCCTCCGCCTTTGCGGCCCGGCCTACATCAACACGACGCGGTTGACTCGCCCGTCCGAGCAGTTTACCGCACCTGCAATTAACTCGCCCGTCCGCCCTCGCGGCCGGTTCATGCGTCCGCGCCGGCTTACAACGTGGAGGACAACTTGCTCGTCCGCACCGGCTTACAACGCCGCGGCCGGTTCATCTGTCCGTGCCCACGGCCGACTCGGCCGTGATTAAATTTGGCTTCACCGTAGTAATCATCAACTCCGCGGTGAATATTCTCAGGCTTAACATATCTGGTGAAATTCTTCCAGTATATTTTCATATTATATATTGCTTTCTTGAAAAGAGAAATTACTCTGGTTTGCAAGTTCTTTAATGCAGGACAAGTTGTCTACTGCAAAAGGGATTGTTATATCATTGAGCTGTTGAATGACTCATACCGGTTTACGTCACGGTCAAATATGGAGAATCTCAAGCCAACTCTTCGAGTCGTCTTAAGACTTGGGGGCTACAATGATATGACTCGGCAAAATCGGCCGGTTTCATTGAATTCAAGAACTCCGGGTCATTGGAGGGGAATATAACCCGGTCCCGGAGGGTACTGCCATATTGATAAAAATTTAAATGCCGTCAAAAAATTTCCGACTTAAAGAGAAGATTCCGGTTCAACACCGGTTCAAGAGAAATCTGTTTCTCACTGAAGCTCTCAAATATTCGGTTTAAAATCCGGCTCAAGGGAAATCTGTCTCTCGCAAAGCTTTGAAGCTCTCAAATATCCGGTTTAAAATTCCGGCTCAAGAAGAATTTATCTCTCGCAAAGTTCGAGTTCTCGGAGAAAATTAAAGGTTGCCAAAGAGAACTTGCTGCTATGATGCACGGTTCGAACATGGGTATCCTGCATTATGGGCTTATCTTGGTCACTTGGGGGCTTCCTGCTCATATTTGAAGCATAGCTGTGAATATCCCTCTTGATCGGCTCAACGCCACACTTCCAATGGTCACTTGGGGGCTTCCTGCTCAACGAGCATAGCTGTGAATATCCCTCTTGATCGGCTCAATGCCACACTCGTAAGTATGTCATTTGGGGGCTTCCTGTTCAGACATAGGCGTATTCGACCAAAGAGAACATAGCGTTACTACCCTATTGACCAGGTTATCTTGTTCAAACATAGGCGTGTTCGACCAAAGAGAACATAACCTTTCCGGGTCATCCTACCTGTAACCAGCTGCTTCAACTCCATCAGGTAATCCTGATTGACCCGCCGACCTCTTAACGATCAATCTTTACGGCGTATTCGACCAAGATGGGAGCTCGTCAAGGTTAAAACACCAGTTTGTCATGTGAGAGCACGGCTTATAGATAGTCAGGATAGATCCAGGCTTCATAAGCCGCCTTACTTGAAACTTGGATAAATCGGCCCGTGATGCATGCTGCTACTCTGACCCCGCGTACTCCCGATAAGTCTATCTTTAAACAAGACCTGACTTTATCTGGGTTCAAATGTCGATTGGGTACTGTGAGTGCCGGCTCACGGAAAGCACGTACCTTCTAGTGGCTCAGGCTAGTTTCATCGAAGAAGACACTTTGGCTTGGCGGCCTACAAAAGCCTCGAATTTTTTGATTTCTTATTCTTTCATCTCTTTTTCGCCATTTGGTTTTACAAATCGGGCCAAGCTGCCCTATTTATGGCTCATATTTGAAGCATCTTTTAGGTCCCGATAACCCGCCAGGATGGCAGACTCTAAGTCGCCAGAGAATAACAATTTTAAGATTAGAGCTATACCTCTAAAAACTCTTGCCGCATGGAGCTGATAAGCCGGCAGTCTAAACACACAACACAGGAACCGGTTTTCAAACTGGGTTATATTATTCAAATCTTTAATAGCCAACATGGCTGGATTTTGACTATGGTTATCAATAACCAATATTATGATTGGGGTTTTCAAAGTCGCTTCAGCGCAATGGCTATTATTTTATCAATGGATATAATTTATTCTACAATGGAAGGAATTGTCCCGAGTCGCTGCAGGCTTACGACCCGACACTTGGGGGCTACATTATTCAAGTTGAGATGACATCAAATATGCAAGTCCCATGTCACTGCCAGCATGCACCATGGCACTTGGGGGCTAATGCAAAGTCATTTATTGCTCAATTTATTGAAGACCCGACTCATCACATCGTAATGAGCCGGCCGTTGGGGGCTACCGATTGCTCCTGTCAAAAAATTGAAGGTACACAAGCCTTAATCCATTATATTGAAAGGTTTATTGCTCAGTTGGTAGAGTACAAGGCTCTTAACCTTACGGACGTGGGTTCGAGCCCCATAGTGGGGGTTACATCATATGATGATATTTTCATTGAAGAATATACAAAGTCCCTGCTCATTATTGCATAATGACCCAGCCCTTGGGGGCTACACTGGTTGGAAGTATTTATGAGCATATGTCAATTACAAGTCCCAGGTTGCTGCAAGCATGACAACCCGACACTTGGGGGCTGCAAGATGTCGTTACCCATGTAAACAACTTTATTGATTTATGTGATATGCAAAAGAAGAAAGGTGTGGATAATGATATTGTTAAATTGAAGCTATTTCCGTTTTCGCTTAGAGATCGTGCTAAAACTTGGTTTTCGTCTTTGCCTAAAAATAGTATTGATTCATGGAATAAGTGCAAAGATGCTTTTATCTCTAAGTATTTTCCTCCCGCTAAGATCATCTCTCTTAGAAACGATATTATGTATTTTAAGAAACTTGATCATGAGCATGTTGCACAAGCTTGGGAGAGGATGAAATTAATGATACGTAATTGCCCTACTCATGGATTAAATTTATGGATGATCATACAAACATTTTATGCTGGATTGAATTTTGCTTCTAGAAATCTTTTAGATTCGGCCGCGGGAGACGCTTTTATGGAAATCACTTTAGGAGAATCTACTAAACTCCTAGATAATATTATGGTTAATTATTCTCAATGGCACACTGAAAGATCTAGTAGTAAAAAGGTTCATGTTATAGAAGAAATTAATGTTTTGAGTGGAAAGATGGATGAACTTATGAAATATTTGCTAATAAGAGTGTTTCTTCTGATCCTAATGATATGCCTGTGTCTACTTTGATTGAGAATAATAATGAATCTATGGATGTGAATTTTTTGGTAGGAACAATTTTGGTAACAACACGTATAGAGGAAACTTTAATCCTAGGCCGTTTCCTAGTAATTCCTCTAATAATTATGGTAGTTCCTACAACAACTCTTATGGAAATTTTAATAAGATGCCCTCTGATTTTGAGACTAGTGTTAAATAATTTATGATTTCGCAAAAGAATTTCAATACTTTGCTTGAAGAAAAATTGCCTAAGATTGATGAGTTGGCTAGGAACGTGGATATAATTTCTCTTGATGTTGATTCTTTGAAACGTAGATCTATTCCACCTAAGCATGATATCATTGAGTCTCTCAAAGCCATGAGAGTTTCCATTGATGAGTGCAAAGAAAGAACCGCTAGGATGCATGCTAAAAAAGATTGCTTTATAAAATCGTGTTCTTCCAGTTTTCATGATAATAAAGATGAAGATCTAAAAGTGATTGATGTCTCTCCTATTAAATATTTGTTTTGCAATATGAATCTTTATAATGATGGGACTATATATGAGTCAACTTTAGCTAAAAGGCGTCCCAATGATTCAGAGTTTTTAGATCTTGATGCAAAAATTAGTAAAAGTGGGATTGAATAGGTCAAAACTTTACATATCAATGAACCCACTATTTTGGATTTAAAGGGATTTAATTATGATAATTGCTCTTTGATAGATTGTATTTCCTTGTTGCAATCCGTGCTAAATTCTCCTCATGCTTATAGTCAAAATAAAGCTTTTACCAAACATATCGTTGATGCTTTAATGCAATCTTATGAAGAAAAGCTTGAATTAGAAGTTTCTATCCCTAGAAAACTTCATGATGAGTGGGAGCCTACTATTAGAATTAAAATTAAAGATCATGAATGCTATGCTTTATGTGATTTGGGTGCTAGTGTTTCCACGATTCCAAAAACATTGTGTGATTTGTTAGGTATCCGTGAATTTGATGATTGTTCTTTAAATTTGCATCTTGCGGATTCCACTATTAAGAAACCTATGGGAAGGATTAATGATGTTCTTATTGTTGCAAATAGGAATTATGTGCCCGTATATTTCATTGTTCTTGATATAGATTGCAATCCTACATGCCCTATTATTCTTGGTAGACCTTTCCTTAGAACGATTGGTGCAATTATTGATATGAAAGAAGGAAACATTAGATTCCAATTTCCGTTAAGGAAAGGCATGGAACACTTTCCTAGAAATAAAATTAAATTACCTTATGAATCTATTATGATAGCCACTTATGGATTGCATACCAAAGATGACAATACCTAGATCTATTCTTATTTTTATGCATAGCTAGGGGCGTTAAACGATGACGCTTGTTGGGAGGCAACCCAATTTTATTTTTGTTTCTTGTTTTTTGTTCCTGTTTAGTGATAAATAATTCATATATCTTCTCTTTAGATGTGGTTTTATGCTTTTAATTAGTGTTTGTGCCAAGTAGAACCTTTGTGAAGACTTGGGGGAAGTTTTTGCGATCTTGCTGTAAAAAACAGAAACTTTAGCGCTCACGAGATATGCTGCCATTTTTTACTGGAGAGTGCGATTAGGTTGATTCTTCTTGAAGATGATTAATAGACAAATTCCTCACGTCCAAAAAGTTAATTCAGAAGTTTTGGGATTACACAAGTATTCTAAACCTACAGATTACTACAGACTGTTCTGTTTTTGACAGATTCTGTTTTTCGTGTGTTGTTTGCTTATTTTGATGAATCTATGGCTAGTATCGGGGGGTATGAACCATAGATAAGTTGGAATAAAGTATATTTAACACCAATATAAATAAATAATGAGTTCATTACAGTACCTTGGAGTGGTGGTTTGTTTTCTTATACTAACGGAGCTCATGAGATTTACTGTTGAGTTTTGTGTTGTGAAGTTTTCAAGTTTTGGGTAAAGATTTGATGGATTTTGGAACAAGGAGTGGCAAGAGCCAAAGCTTGGGGATTCCCAAGGCACCCCAAGGTAAAATTCCAGGACAACCAAAAGCCTAAGCTTGGGGATGCCCCGGAAGGCATCCCCTCTTTCGTCTTCGACTATCGGTAAGTTTACTTGAGGCTATATTTTTATTCACCACATGATATGTGTTTTGCTTGGACCGTCTTGTATGATTTGATTATTTGCTTTTTAGTTTACCACAATCATCCTTTCTGTACACACCGTTTGGAGACACACACATGAATCGGAATTTATTAGAATACTCTATGTGCTTCACTTATATCTTTTGAGCTAGATAATTTTGCTATAGTGCTTCACTTATATCTTTAAGAGCACGGTGGTGGTTTTATTTTATAGAAATTAATGATCTCTCATGCTTCACTTAAATTATTTTGAGAGTCTTTTAGAACAACATGGTAATTTGCTTTGGCTATAAAATTAGTCCTAACATGATAAGCATCCAAGATGGGTATAATAAAAACTATCATAAAAAGTGCATTGAATACTATGAGAAGTTTGATACTTGATGATTGTTTTGAGATATGAAGATGGTGATATTAGAGTCATGCTAGTTGAGTAGTTGTGAATTTGAGAAATCCTTGTTCTAAAGTTTGTGATTCGCGTAGCATGCACGTATGGTGAACCGTTATGTGAAGAAGTCGGAGCATGATTTATTTATTGATTGTCTTCCTTATGAGTGGCGGTCGGGGACGAGCGATGGTCTTTTCCTACCAATCTATCCCCCTAGGAGCATGTGCGTAGAACTTTGTTTTGATAAATAATAGATTTTTGCAATAAGTATGTGAGTTCTTTATGACTAATGTTGAGTCCATGGATTATACGCACTCTCACCCTTCCACCATTGCTAGCCTCTCTAGTACCGCGCAACTTTCATCGGTACCATAAACCCACCATATACCTTCCTCAAAACAGCCACCATACCTACCTATTATGGCATTTCCATAGCCATTCCGAGATATATTGCCATGCAACTTACCACCGTTTCGTTTGTTATGACACGCTTCATCATTGTCATATTGCTTTGCATGATCATGTAGTTGACATCGTATTTGTGGCAAAGCCACCGTTCATTATTCTTTCATACATGTCACTCATGAGTCATTGCACTTCCTGGTACACCGCCGGAGGCATTGACATCGAGTCATTTTGTTCTAGTATTGAGTTGTAATTTTTCGAGTTGTAAGTAAATAAAAGTGTGATGATCATCATTATTAGAGCATTGTCCCAAGTGAGGAAAGGATGATGGAGACTATGATTCCCCCACAAGTCGGGATGAGACTCCATATTAATAAAAATAAAAAAAAGAGAGAAGGGACAATGTTACTATCCTTTGACCACACTTGTGCTTCAAAGTAGCAGCATGATCTTCATGATAGAGAGTCTCCTATGTTGTCACTTTCTGATACGTCTCCAACGTATCTATAATTTTTGATTGTTCCATGTTATTATATTATCAACCTAGGATGTTTTATATGCATTTATATGCTATTTTATGTGATTTTTGGGACTAACCTATTAACAAAGAGCCCAGTGCCAGTTTCTGTTATCCCCTTGTTTTTGAGTATCGCAGAAAAGGAAAACCAAACGGAGTCCAATTGACCTGAAACTTAAAGGAGCTTATTTTTGGACCAGAAGAAGGCCATGGAGTAAAAGAGTTGGACCAGAAGAGTCTCGGGCTGCCCACGAGGGTGGGAGGCACGCTCACCCCCTGGGCACGCCCCCCTATCTCGTGGACAGCCCGGAGACCCCCCTGACTTGTTCTCGACGCCAAAACCTCTTATATATACAGAAACCTCCAAAACATAACCTAGATCGGGAGTTCCGCCGCCGCAAGCCTCCGTAGCCACCGAAAACCAATCTAGACCCGTTCCGGCACCCTGCCGGAGGGGGGAATCCCTCTCCGGTGGCCATCTTCATCATCCCGACACTTGATGTATGTCTTGCATGTGCTTATCAGTGGTGACAATGGGATATCACGTGATCAACTTGATGTATGTTTTGGTGATCAACTTGTGTGTTCCGTGACCTCGTGAACTTATGCATAGGGGTTGGCACAGGTTTTCGTCTTGACTATCCGGTAGAAACTTTGGGGCACTCTTCGAAGTTCTCTCTGTTGGTTGAATAGATGAATCTAAGATTGTGTGATGCATATCATATAATCATACCCACGGATACTTGAGGTGACATTGGAGTATCTAGGTGACATTAGGGTTTTGGTTGATTTGTGTCTTAAGGTGTTATTCTAGTAAGAACTCTAGGATAGATTGAACGGAAAGAATAGCTTCGTGTTATTTTACTACGGACTCTTGAATAGATCGATCAGAAAGGATAACTTTGAGGTGGTTTCGTACCCTACAATAACTCTTCGTTTGTTCTCCGCTATTAGTGAGTTTGGAGTGACTCTTTGTTGCATGTTGAGGGATAGTTATATGATCCAATTATGTTATTATTGTTGAGAGAACTTGGACTAGTGAAAGTATGAACCCTAGGCTTTGTTTCCTAGCATTGCAATACCGTTTACGCTCACTTTTATCATTAGTTACCTTGCTGTTTTTATATTTTCAGATTACAAAAACCAATATCTACCATCCATATTGCACTTGTATCACCATCTCTTCGCCGAACTAGTGCACCTATACAGTTTACCATTGTATTGGGTGTGTTGGGGACACAAGAGACTCTTTGTTATTTGGTTGCAGGGTTGCTTGAGAGAGACCATCTTCATCCTACGCCTCCCATGGATTGAGAAAGCTTAGGTCATCCACTTGAGGGAAATTTGCTACTGTCCTACAAACCTCTGCACTTGGAGGCCCAACAACGTCTACAAGAAGAAGGTTGTGTAGTAGACATCAAGCTCTTTTCTGGCGCCGTTGCCGGGGAGGTGAGTGCTTGAAGGTATATCTTTAGATCTTGCACTCGAATCTTTTAGTTTCTTGTTTTATCACTAGTTTGGTTTATAAAAGAAAACTACAAAAAAAAATGGAATTAAGGTTGCCTCATATGCTTGATCATTTTAATGTCTTTCGTGAAAATAAGGATTCCGATAATTGTGCCAAAGTGTTAGAAGAAGAATGTATTACAATCTTTGGCACTAAATCTTTGGATGGTGAGCCTGATTGCAATGTTGTTAGTATGAATTGCTTGAATACCCATGATGCTCATGATATGCAAAGCCACAAGCTTGGGGATGCTATGTTTGATGAAGATGACATGTTTTGTTCCCCAAGTTATGATGAGCAAATTTATTATGATGAAAGCATGCCTCCTATTTATGATGATTATTTTGATGAAAGTGGGTTTGGAAGAGTGTCAACTTTAGGAAGTAATGATCCCACTATTTTGGAGGGTGTAGAATCTTATTTTGATAATTATGAAAGTGGATTTGGAGAGTTCATGACTTTATTTAGTGATGAATCCACTATTTCGGAAGAGGTTCCAATTGATTATGAGAACAAAGTTGCTATCTATGATGATTATTGTGATGACATGTATGCTATAAAGAACAATGATAACCATGAAACTTGTCATCTTGATTTTAATTTTCAATTGGATTATGCCTCACATGATAGTTATTTTGTTGAGTTTGCTCCCACTACTATTCATGAGAAGAAATTTGCTTATGTGGAGAGTAATAAAAATTATATGCTTGTAGATCAAGAAAAGAATGCTTTATGTGATGGTTATATTTTTGAATTCATTCATGATGCTACTGAAAATTATTATGAGGGAGGAATATATGCTTGTAGGAGTTACAATAATATCAAGTTTCCTCTCTATGTGTTGAAAATCTTGAAGTTATCTTTGTTTTACCTTCCTATGCAAGTTGATTCTTGTTCCCACAAGTTGTTTGCTCACAAAATACCTATGCATAGGAAGTGGGTTAGGCTTAAATGTGATAGTTATATTCTTCATGATGCTCTCTTTATGTTTCAATTCTTATCTTTTATGTGAGCATCATTGAAATCATCATGCCTACCTAGGGGCGTTAAACGATAGCACTTGTTGGGAGGCAACCCAATTTAGTTTTGTTCTTTGCTTTTTGCTTATGTTTAGTAATAAATAATTCATATAGCCTCTGTTTAGATGTGTTTTTATGCTTTTAATTAGTGTTTGTGCCGAGTAGAACCTTTGGGAAGACTTGGGGAAAGTCTTTGCTATCATGCTGTAAAAAACAAAAACTTTAGCGCTCACGAGATTGGCTGCATTTTTTACCGGAGAGTGATATTTAGTTGATTCTTTTTGAATATGATTAATAGATAAATTCCTCACGTTCAGAAATTTATTTTAAAATTTGTGGGGTTCCAGAAGTTTTCGAATGTTACAGATTACTACAGACTGTTCTGTTTTGACAGATTCTGTTTTCATTGTGTTGTTTCCTTATTTTCATGAATCTATGAGTAGTATCGGAGGGTATGAACCATAGAGAAGTTTGAATACAGTAGATATTACACCAATATAAATAAAGAATGATCTCACAAAAGTACCAAAAGTGGTGATTTATTTTCTTATACTAACGGAGCTTATGAGTTTTCTGTTGAGTTTCGTGTTGTGAAGTTTTCAAGTTTTGGGTAATGATTCGATGGAATATGGAATAAGGAGTGGCAAGAGCCTAATCTTGGGGATGCCCAAGGCACCCCAAGGAAATATTAAAGGACAACCAAGAGCCTAATCTTGGGGATGCCCCGGATGGCATCCCCTCTTTCGTCTTCGTCTATCGGTAACTTTACTTGGAGCTATATTTTTATTCACCACATGATATGTGTTTTTCTTGGAGTGTCATTTTATTTTATTTTGCCTTTCTTGCTGTTTGAATAAAATACCAAGATCTGAAATTCTTAAATGTTAGATAGTCTTCACATAGTTGCATAATTATTCGACCACTCATTGATCTTCGCTTATATCTTTCGGAGTAGTTTGTCATTTGCTCTAGTGCTTCACGTATATCCTTTTAGAGCACGGCGGTGGTTTTATTTTGAAGAAATAGATGAACTCTCATGCTTCACTTATATTATTTCGAGAGTCCTAAACAGCATGGTAATTTTCTTTGGTTATGAATTTAGTCCTAATATGATGGGCAACCAAGAGGGATATAATAAAAACTTTCATATAAAGTGCATTGAATACTATGAGAAGTTTGATACTTGATAATTGTTTTGAGATATAAAGGTGGTGATATTAGAGTTGTGCTAGTTGAGTAGTTGTGAATTTTAGAAATACTTGTGTTAGAGTTTGCAAGTCCCGTAGCATGCACATATGGTAAACGTTGTGTAACAAATTTGAAGCATGAGCTGTTTCCTTGATTGTCTTCCTTATGAGTGGCGGTCGGGGATGAGCGATGGTCTTTTCCTACCAATCTATCCCCCAAGGAGCATGCGCGTAATGCTTGGTTTTTGATGACTTGTATATTTTTGCAATAAGTATGTGAGTTCTTTATGACTAATGTTGAGTCCATGGATTATACGCACTCTCACCCTTCCATCATTACTAGCCTCTTCGGTACCGTGCATTGCCCTTTCTCACCTTGAGAGTCGGTGCAAACTTCGCCGGTGCATCCAAACCCCGTGATATCATACGCCCTATAACACATAAGCCTCCTTATATCTTCCTCAAAACAGCCACCATACCTACCTATTATGGCATTTCCATAGCCATTCCGAGATATATTGCCATGCAACTTTCACCGTTCCGTTTATTATGACACGCTTCATCATTGTCATATTGCCTTGCATGATCTTGTAGTTGACATCATATTTGTGGAAAATCCACCATGCATAATTTATCATACATGTCACTCTTGATTCATTGCCCTTCCCGGTACACCGCCGGAGGCATTCATATAGAGTCATATTTTGTTCTAAGTATCGAGTTGTAATCATTGAGTTGTAAATAAATAGAAGTGTGATGATCATCATTAATAGAGCATTGTCCCAAAAAAAAGAAAGGCCAAATAAAAAAAAGGCCCAAAAAAAGGAAAAAAAGAAATAAAAAGGGACAATGCTACTATCCTTTTTTCCACACTTGTGCTTCAAAGTAGCACCATGATCTTCATGATAGAGAGTCTCTTATTTTGCCACTTTCATATACTAGTGGGAATTTTTCATTATAGAACTTGGCTTGTATATTCCAACAACGGGCTTCCTCAAATGCCCTAGGTCTTCGTGAGCAAGCAAGTTGGATGCACACCCACATAGTTTGATTTGTTGAGCTTTCATACATTTATAGCTCTAGTGCATCCGTTGCATGGCAATCCCTACTCCTTGCATTGACATCAATTGATGGGCATCTCCCTAGCCCATTGATTAGCCGCATCGATGTGAGACTTTCTCCTTTTTCGTCTTCTCCACATGATCCCCATCATTATATTCTATTCCACCCATAGTGCTATATCCATGGCTCACGCTCATGTATTGCGTGAAAGTTGAAAAAAGTTTGAGATTACTAAAGTATGAAACAATTTCTTGGCTTGTCATTGGGGTTGTGCATGATGAGAGCATTCTTGTGTGACGAAAATGGAGCATGACCAAACTATATGATTATGTAGGGATGAACATTCTTTTGCCATGTTATTTTGAGAAGACATAATTGCTTTGTTAGTATGCTTGAAATATTATAATTTTTATGTCAATATTAAACTTTTGTCTTGAATCTTTCGGATCTGAATATTCTGTCCACAATAAAGAGAATTACATGGATAAATATGTTAGGTAGCATTCCACATCAAAAATTCTGTTTTTATCATTTACCTACTCGAGGACGAGCAGGAATTAAGCTTGGGGATTCTTGATACGTCTCCAACGTGTCTATAATTTTTGATTGTTCCATGCTATTATATTATCAACCTTGGTTGTTTTATATGCATTATATGCTATTTTATATGATTTTTGGGACTATCCTATTAACCTAGGGCCCAGTGCCAGTTTCTATTTTTCCCTTGTTTTTGAGTATCGTAGAAAAGGAAAACCAAACGGAGTCCAATTGACCTGAAACTTGACAGAGCTTATTTTTTGGACCAGAAGAAGGCCATGGAGTAAAATAGTTGGGCCAGAAGAGTCCCAGTCTACCCACGAGGGTGGGAGGCGCGCCCACCCCCCTGGGCGCGCCCCCTACCTCGTGGACAGCCCGGAGACCCCCCTGACTTGTTCTCGACGCCAAAACCTCTTATATATACAGAAACCTCCAGAACATAACCTAGATCGGGAGTTCCACCGCCGCAAGCCAATCTAGACCCGTTCCGGCATCCTGCGGGAGGGGGAATCCCTCTCCGATAGCAATCTTCATCATCCCGGCGCTCTCCATGACGAGGAGGGAGTAGTTCTCCCTCGGGGCAGAGGGTATGTACCAGTAGCTATGTGTTTGATCTCTCTCTCGTGTTCTTGATTCGGCACGATCTTGATGTATCGCGAGCTTTGCTATTATAGTTGGATCTTATGATGTTTCTCCCCCTCTACTCTCTTGTGATGAATTGAGTTTTCCCTTTGAAGTTATCTTATCGGATTGAGTCTTTAAGGATTTTGAGAACACTTGATGTATGTCTTGCATGTGTTTATCCGTGGTGACAATGGGATATCACGTGATCCACTTGATGTATGTTTTGGTGATCAACTTGCGTGTTCCGTGACCTCGTGAACTTATCCATAGGGGTTGGCACACGTTTTCGTCTTGACTCTCCGGTAGATACTTTGGGGCACTCTTTGAAGTTATTTGTGTTGGCTGAATAGATGAATCTGAGATTGTGTGATGCATATCGTATAATCATACCCATGGATACTTGAGGTGAAATTGGAGTATCTAGGTGACATTAGGGTTTTGGTTGATTTGTGCCTTAAGGTGTTATTCTAGTACGAACTCTAGGATAGATTGAATGGAAAGAATAGCTTCGTGTTATTTTACTACGGACTCTTGAATAGATCGATCAGAAATGATAACTTTGAGGTGGTTTCGTACCCTACAATAATCTCTTCGTTTGTTCTCCGCTATAAGTGAGTTTGGAGTGACTCTTTGTTGCATGTTGAGGTATAGTTATATGATCCAATTATGTTATTATTGTTGAGAGAACTTGCACTAGTGAAAGTATGAACCCTAGGCCTTGTTTCCTAGCATTGCAATGCCGTTTACGCTCACTTTTATCATTAGTTACCTTGCTGTTTTTATATTTTCAGATTACAAGAACCTATATCTACCCTCCATATTGCACTTGTATCACCATATCTTCGCCGAGCTAGTGCACCTGTACAATTTACCATTGTATTGGGTGTGTTGAGGACACAAGAGATTCTTTGTTATTTGGTAGCAGTGTTGCTTGAGAGAGACCATCTTGATCCTACGCCTCCCACGGATTGAGAAACCTTAGGTCATCCACTTGAGGGAAATTTGCTACTGTCCTACAAACCTCTGCACTTGGAGGCCCAACAACGTATACAAGAAGGTTGTGTAGTATTCATCACTTTCATATACTAGTGGGAATTTTAAATTATAGAACTTGGCTTATATATTCCAATGATGGGCTTCCTCAAAATGCCCTAGGTCTTCGTGAGCAAGCGAGTTGGATGCACACCCACTTAGTTCTTTTGTTGAGCTTTCATACACTTATAGCTCTAGTGCATCCGTTGCATGGCAATCCCTAGTCACTCACATTGATATCTATTAATGGGCATCTCCATAGCCTGTTGATACGCCTAGTTGTTGTGAGACTATCTTCTCCTTTTTGTCTTCTCCACAACCACCATTCTATTCCACCTATAGTGCTATGTCCATGGCTCACGCTCATGTATTGCGTGAAGATTGAAAAAGTTTGAGAATATCAAAAGTATGAAACAATTGCTTGGCTTGTCATCGGGGTTGTGCATGATTTAAATATTTTGTGTGGTGAAGATGGAGCATAGACAGACTATATGATTTTGTAGGGATAACTTTCTTTGGCCATGTTATTTTGAGAAGACATGATTGCTTTGCTAGTATGCTTGAAGTATTATTATTTTTATGTCAATACTAAACTTTTGTATTGAATCTTTCGGATCTGAACATTCATGCCACAATAAAGAAAATTACATTAAGAATTATGCTAGGTAGCATTCCACATCAAAAATTCTGTTTTTATCATTTACCTACTCGAGGACGAGCAGGAATTAAGCTTGGGGATGCTTGATACGTTTCCAATGTATCTATATTTTTTGATTGTTCCATGCTATTATATTATCTGTTTTGGATGTTTAATGGGCTTTAATATACCTTTTTATATTATTTTGGCACTAACCTACTAACCAAAGGCCCAGAGCAAATTGTTGTTTTTTGCCTATTAGAGTGTTTCGCGGAAAAGGAATATGAAACGGAATCCAAACGGAATGAAACCTTCGGGAGAGTTATTTTTGGAACAAACGTGATACAAGAGACTTGGAGTGGCCGTCAAGAAAGAAGTGAGGAGGCCACGAGGCAGGAGGGTGCGCCCCCACCCTCGTGGGCCCCTCGCAGCTCCACCGACATACTTCTTCCTCCTATATATACCCATATACCCCGAAAATATCCAGGAGCACCACGAAACTCTATTTCCACCGCCGCAACCTTCTATACCTGTGAGATCCCATCTTGGGGCCTTTTCCGGCGCTCCGCCAGAGGGGGAATCGATCATGGAGGGCTTCTACATCAACACCATAGCCTCTCCGATGATGTGTGAGTAGTTTACCACAGACCTTCGGGTCCATAGTTATTAGCTAGATGGCTTCTTCCCTCTCTTTGGATCTCAATACAAAGTTCTCCTCGATTCTCTTGGAGATCTATTCGATGTAATTCTTTTTGCGGTGTGTTTGTCGAGATCCAATGAATTGTGGGTTCATGATCAAGATTATCTATGAACAATATTTGATTCTTCTCTGAAATATTTTATGCATGATTTAAATATCTTTGCAAGTCTCTTCGAATTATCAGTTTGGTTTGGCCTACTAGATTGATCTTTCTTGCAATGGGAGAAGTGCTTAGCTTTGGGTTCAATCTTGCGGTGTCCTTTCCCAATGACAGCAGGGGCAGCAAGGCATGTATTGTATTGTTGCCATCGAGGATAAAAAGATGGGGTTTATATCATATTGCTTGAGTTTATCCCTCTACATCATGACATCTTGCCTAAAGCGTTACTCTGTTCTTATGAACTTAATACTCTAGATGCATGCTGGATAGTGGTCGATGTGTGGAGTAATAGTAGTAGATGCAGAATCGTTTCGGTCTACTTGTCGCAGACGTGATGCCTATATACATGTTTATGCCTAGATATTCTCATAACTATGCGCTTTTCTATCAATTGCTCGACAGTAATTTGTTCACCCACCGTAGAATTTGCTATCTTGAGAGAAGCCACTAGTGAAACCTATGGCCCCCAGGTCTATTCTCCATTATATTATTCTCCCGTCAACAAGCAATTTCTGTCGTCGTTTATTTTGCAATCTTTATTTTCCAATCTATACCACAAAAATACCAAAAATAGTTATCTTATTATTTTATCAGATCTCACTTTCGTAAGTGACCATGAAGGGATTGACAACCCCTTTATCGCGTTGGTTGCAAGGTTCTTGTTTGTTTGTGCAGGTATGAGGGACCTGCGTGTAGTCTCCTACTGGATTGATACCTTGGTTCTCAAAACTGAGGGAAATACTTACGCTACTTTGCTGCATCACCCTTTCGTCTTCAAGGGAAAAACCAACGCAAGCTCAGGAGGTAGCACTACTAGGAAAATGCTTATACATAGAATTTTAGCAGTAGCGCCTGTTTGGGCGCCCATGCTACTGGTATTTACCAGTAGAGCCGGCCAAAACAGCCGCTACTGCTACTGAATAGCAGCAGCGCTGGTTGGCGCGCGCCGCGCTGCTGTTTAGCGGGCCACCGGGGCCAAAAGGGCAGGCCACTTAGCTGTAGCGTGTGATGTGCATCGGCGCTACAGCTAGTGGGCTTAGCAATAGCGCTGGCCCATTTCCCGCACTGTTGTTAAGCCCACTCCCTCCCCCACGCATCCCCCGGCCTGCTCGTGCCCCCCGGCCTCATCACTCAGCTCACTCACACACTCCACACTCCTCCCTCAATCCCCCGCGCGCCGCCGTCGACCCCCGCACGCTGCCGTCCCCCGCGCCGGCCCTCCTCCTGCGTCGGTCGCCCTCGCTCGCGCCGGCCCTCCTCCCTGCCGGCCGCCCTCTCCCGCGTCGGCCTCCTCCCCCGCCGGCCGCCCCGGCCCCCGCGCCGGCTCTCCTCCCGCGCCGGCCCTCCTCCACCGAGAGGTACATCCTCCTCCCACCTTCCTCCTCCTCCCTAGTTTCTTTTGAACCCTAGCAAGTTGAAAAATTTAGGTTTTTAATCTTAGTTGTTTAATCATAGGAAAATTTAGTATGAAACCTAGCTAGTTAATCTTAGGATAATGTAGTCTGAATCTTAGGATAATGTAGGTTTTTAATCTTAGTTGTTTAATCTTAGGTGTTCAATCTTAGTTGTTAATCTTAGGATAATGTAGTATGAACCCTAGCTAGTTAATCTTAGGATAATGTAGTATGAATCTTAGGATAATGTAGTATGAACCCTAGCTAGTTAATCTTATTATCATATTTTGAACTATCACATTCGTTGATATTTTTTTAGTAAAAACAATTATTCCTGTTATATGCAAATTTGAAGTGGATATATGTCATATTTTGAACATGTCACAATCTTAGTTGTTTAACCAAGTGGCCTATGTTTTGCCAGAAATGTCGATTCGTTTACGTTCTGGCAAATTTCAGGCGCTTGATATGTCCTGCTTTTAGCAAAGGTCATGCCGAATTTTGCTAAGTGTTTATTAATTTTGTTTTCGTAATTAAGCATTTTGTTATCGACGTCGACGATGCCTATCCCGCATCCTCGTCGTCCACTCGGCGGAGGACTCCTGCTTGACCCGAGGGGCCATGTCCGGGACTGGGCTCCACCTGGCTGGTACTGGGTTGTGCTACCTTCTGGTGAGCGCAGCTTAGTGAGGAGCCAGCCCGTCGTCGACCCGGAGCTTCTTTGGTGGCAGTCACGTGGGCCCCCATCGGTGCAGAGGCTTGAGTCCCCCACGTAGGTGGTACAACACCGTGTCACGGAGGAGAACGCACACGTCCAGCGCTCCATGGTTGCGTTGGCGAACGGCAGGTTCTCCAATACCTGGCAGATTCTTTGGGGATCTCACTAAAGCTATGATCCTGTGATGGTTCCTTCTCTTTGGGTGTCCACCGCGGCCCACTGAACCTAGAGGAGCTATTATTCGAGATGTACTAGTGATATTATATGATGATCTTTGCTACAAAGTACTATATATGTATTCGATGATGGATTATTAATTACCTATTAGTTATTTCCTTATTGAATGCAAAAGATGAGCGTGGTTTGTGCTACAAACTACTATATATGTATTCGATGATGGATTATATGATGATCTTTGGTACAAACTAGGTTCGATGATGATCTTTGCTACAAACTACTACAAACTACAAATTTTAGGTGTTCTAGTTGTTATATGATGATCTTTGCTACAAACTACTATATATGTATTCGATGATGGATTATTGATGACCCACAAGTATAGGGGATCTATCGTAGTACTTTCCATAAGTAAGAGTGTCGAACCCAACGAGGAGCAGAAGGAAATGATAAGCGGTTTTCAGCAAGGTACTCTCTGCAAGCACTGAAATTATAGGTAACAGATAGTTTTGTGATAGGATAATTTGTAACGAGCAACAAGTAACAAAAGTAAATAAAGTGCGGCAAGGTGGCCCAATCCTTTTTGTCGCAAAGGACAAGCCTAGACAAATTCTTATATAGAGAAAAGCGCTCCCGAGGACACATGGGAATTATCGTCAAGCTAGTTTTCATCACGTTCACATGATTCGCGTTTGGTACTTTGATAATTTGATATGTGGGTGGACCGGTGCTTGGGTGCTGTTCTTACTTGAACAAGCATCCCACTTATGATTAACCTCTATTGCAAACATCCGCAACTACAACAAAAGTATTAAGGTAAACTTAACTATAGCATGAAACATATGGATCCAAATCAGCCCCTTACGAAGCAACGCATAAACTAGGGTTTAAGCTTCTGTCACTCTAGCAACCCATCATCTACTTATTACTTCCCAATGCCTTCCTCTAGGCCCAAATAATGGTAAAGTGTTATGTAGTCGACGTTCACCTAACACCACTAGAGGATAGACAACATACATCTCATCAAAATATCGAACGAATACCAATTTCACATGACTACTAATAGCGAGACTTCTCCCATGTCCTCAGGAACAAACGTAACTACTCACAAAGCATATTCATGTTCATAATCAGAGGAGTATTAATATGCATATAGTATCTGAACATATGATCTTCCACCAAATAAACCAACTAGCATCAACTACAAGGAGTAATCAGCACTACTAGCAACCTACAGGTACCATTCCCAGACTTGGAGACAAGAATTGGATACAAGAGATGAACTAGGGTTTGAGAGGAGATGGTGCTGGTGAAGATGTTGATGGAGATTGCCCTCTCCCGATGAGAGGAGCATTGGTGATGACGATGGCGGTGATTTCCCCCTCCCGGAGGGAAGTGTCCCCGGCAGAACAGCTCTGCCGGAGCCCTAGATTGGTTCCGCCAAGGTTCCGCCTCGTGGCGGCGGGGTCTTGTCCCGAAAGCTTTCTTATGATTTTTCTTCGGACGAAAGACTTCATATAGCAGAAGATGGGCACCGGAGGGCCAACAGGGGGCCCACGAGGCAGGGGGCGCGCCCAAGGGGGTAGGGCGCGCCCCCACCCTCGTGGCCAGGTGGAGGCCCCCTGACGTATTTCTTCCGCTCATTATTTTTTATTATTTCCAAAAATAACTTTCGTGGAGTTTCAGGACTTTTGGAGTTGTGCAGAATAGGTCTCTAATATTTGCTCCTTTTCCAGCCCAGAATTCCAGCTGCCGGCATTCTCCCTCCATATGCAAACCTTGTAAAATAAGAGAGAATAGGCATAAGTATTGTGACATAATGTGTAATAACAGCCCATAATGCAATAAATATTGATATAAAAGCATCATGCAAAATGGACGTATCAACTCCCCCAAGCTTAGACCTCGCTTGTCCTCGAGCGAAAGCCGATGACGATAAATATGTCCACATGTTTAGAGGTAGAGGCGTCGATAAAATAAAATACGGACATGAGGGCATCATGATTATTCTCATAACAGCAACACATATGGATATTGTCATATGATTTCTTATGCTCAAGTAATAATCTATACACAATGCAAAGTATGAATCAGAAACTTTATTGAGAACTAACAAACTATAATCTCAGTCATTGAAGCAATTGCAATTTATCATAACATCAAAAAGAGTCTATGTCAGAGCTTTCTAGCAAGTCCACATACTCAACTATCATTTTGTCTTTCATAATTGCTAACACTCACGCAATACTTGTGGTTACGGAGTTTTAGTCGGACACAAAGAAAGATAGGGGCTTATAGCTTTGCCTCCCAACCTTTTACCTCAAGGGTAATGTCAACAATAATAGCTCATGCTAACTTACATCCAGTTAGATATATCTATCAGGATCTTTCCAACACACTGTGCTTGCCAAAGGATAAAATATAAAAAGGAAAGGTGAAGATCACCATGACTCTTGCATAAGGTAGAAGATAATAATAAAAGATAGGCCCTTTGCAGAGGGAAGCAGAGGTTGCCATGCGCTTTCAGGGTTGGATGCACAAAATGTTAACGCGAAAGAACGTCACTTCATATTGCCACTTGTGATATGAACCTTTATTATGAAGTCCGTCGCTTTTATTTCTTCCACATCACAAGATCGTATAAAGCTTATTTCCTCCACATCAATCTATCATACATATTTAGAGAGCAATTTTTATTGCTTGCACCGATGACAACTTACTTGAAGGATCTTACTCAATCCATAGGTAGGTATGGTGGACTCTTATGGCAAAACTGGTTTAAGGGTTTTTGGAAGCACAAGTAGTATCTCTACTTGGTGCAAAGAAGTTGGCTAGAATGAGGGGGAAAGGCAAGCTCAACATGTTGGATGATCCATGACAATATACCTTATCTCACATATAAGAGAACATAACCCATTATGTTGTCTTCCTTGTCCAACATCAACTCTTTAGCATGTCATATTTTAATGAGTGCTCCCAATCATAAAAGATGTCCAAGATAGTATATTTATATGTGAAACCTCTCTTTCTTTATTACTTCCTATTAATTGCAACGATGACCAAAGCTATGTTTGTCAACTCTCAACAATTTTTAATCATCATACTCTTTCTATGTGAAGTCATTACTCTCAATAAGATCAATATGATCTCTTTGTTTCTTTTTATTCTTTTCTCTTTCTTTTATTCCCTCAAGATCGTAGCAAGGTAATCTGGCCCTTGACTCAACAGTAATCTTTATTATATAGCTTACGTACTCGATTACATAGAGAGATAATAAAGCAAAACTCAAAACTAGATCATACCAAAACTTTATTCTACTAGATCAAGATACTACTAATAGGATCGAACTAAGAAAAACGGTAAAGATAGGAGTGTGATGGTGATACGATACTGGGCCACCTCCCCCAAGCTTGGCAGTTGCCAAGGGGAGTGCCCATACCCATGTGATTATGTCTCCTTTGCTGGTGAAGGGATTGTTGACGATGTAGGCCTGTCGTCCATCTTCCAAGGCATAGGCTCGCCATCATAGAAGGAAGATCGAGTCTCCGGGATCCTTAAATCTGCAGCCAAACTCATCCTCTTGAATCTATATTCATACTCACAGTTTTGGTTTTGTAGGTCATAGATTTGGGCTTGGAGGTGCTCGATTTTCTCGTGGAGCTTGAAGATGGCCTCCCCAATGTCCTTGGCATCCAGCTTGTGGTTGTTGGTGAACTTCGTGATCATTATGTGATTGGAGTCAAGTCCACGCTCCACCATCTCCTGGCACTTGAAAACTTGTTGCTCCATTGCTTCAAGCCTTGTCTCCACACTTCCGGTCCTCCGTAGTCCCTCAACATCGCGGATGTGCAGCAACCCATCACGCATCTCAATGGTTTGACGGTGTTGCAGCACCTCTGCGAGGTAGGGGTTGATGACCTTCTCGAAGGACTTGTCCTTGGGGGCGCTTGGAGACATCATGATGATCTAGATCTGTCAGAAAAACAGCGCGAAACAAGAACAATGGACAATTGCGTGATACAGGAGTCAAAAACTTCGGGAGATTATATAATGAATTTTTACCGACCAAAGTACGTATCGTGCAAGAAAACGGAGTCCGGAGAGCACACGAGGTGCCCACGAGGAAGGGGGCGCGCCCTCCACCCTTGTGGAGGCCTCGTGTCCTTCCCGGACTGCTTCTTATTTTTCTATTGTTCTAAATATCCCAAAACGGAGAAATATTGCCATAAAAACTGTTTTGGAGCCGGTTTACTTACCGTACCACATACCTATTCCTTTTCGGAGTCTGAAACGTTCCGGAAAGTGTCCCTTATGTATTCCTCCGGGGTTACGGTTTCAATAACATTGGTTTCAACATTTATGGGATTACCTGAGATATAATGTTTGATTCTTTGACCGTTCACCACCTTCGGATTTGTGCCTTCGAAGTTGTTGATTTTTATGGCACCGGAACGACAGACCTCCTCGATAACGTAAGGGCCTTCCCATTTAGAGAGAAGTTTTCCTGCAAAAAATCTTAAACGGGAGTTGTATAGCAATACATAATCACCTACATTAAACTCACGCTTTTGTATTCTTTTCTCATGCCATCTTTTAACATTTTCTTTAAACAACTTGGCATTCTCGTAGGGTTGGGTTCTCCATTCATCAAGTGAGCTAATGTCAAATAACCTCTTCTCATCGGCAAGTTTGAAATCATAGTTGAGATCTTTAATAGCCCAATAAGCCTTATGTTCTAGTTCGAGAGGTAAGTGACATGCTTTTCCATAAACCATTTTATACGGAGACATACCCATAGGATTTTTATATGCAATTCTATAGGCCCATAATGCATCATCAAGTTTCTTGGACCAATTCTTTCTAGATCTATTAACAGTCTTTTGCAAAATTAATTTGAGCTCTCTATTACTCAATTCTACTTGACCACTAGACTGTGGGTGATAAGGGGATGCAATTCTATGATTAACATCATATTTAGCAAGCAATTTACAAAAAGCACCATGAATAAAATGTGAACCACCATTAGTCATTAAATATCTAGGGACTCCAAACCTCGGGAAAATAACTTCTTTAAGCATTTTAATAGAAGTGTTATGATCAGCACTACTAGTTGGAATAGCTTCTACCCACTTAGTAACGTAATCAACAGCGACTAAAATATGTGTGTAACCATTAGAGGCAGGAAAAGGTCCCATATAATCAAAGCCCCAAACATCAAATGGTTCAATAACGAGTGAATAGTTCATAGGCATTTATTGACGTCTACTAATATAACCTATTCTTTGACATTCGTCACAAGATAAGACAAACTTACGGGCATCCTTGAAGAGAGTAGGCCAATAAAAACCGGATTGCAATACCTTATGTGCAGTTCTGTCTCCAGCGTGGTGTCCTCCATAAGCCTCGGAGTGACACTTGCGTAGGATCTGTTCCTGTTCATGCTCAGGTACACAATGTCTAATAACACCATCTACTCCTTCTTTATAAAGATGTGGGTCATCTGAAAAGTAATGTCTCAAATCATAGAAAAACTTTTTCTTTTGCTGGTATGTGAAACTAGGTGGTATGAATTTAGCAACGATGTAATTAGCATAATCAACATACCATGGAGTAGTACGAGAAGTATTTATGACATTTAATTGCTCATCAGGAAAGCTATCATCAATAGGTAGTGGGTCATCAAGAACATTTTCTAACCTAGACAAGTTGTCTGCAACGGGGTTCTCAGCTCCCTTTTTTATCAATAATATGCAAATCAAATTCTTGTAGCAAGAGAACCCATCTAATAAGTCTAGGTTTAGCATCTTTCTTTTCCATAAGATATTTAATAGCAGCATGATCCGTGTGAATAGTTACTTTAGAATCAACAATGTAAGGTCTGAACTTATCACAGGCAAATACGACTGCTAAGAATTCCTTTTCAGTAGTAGAATAATTTCTCTGAGCATTGTCTAGATTCTTACTAGCATATTGAATAACATTTAATTTCTTATCAACTCTTTGCCCTAAACAGCACCTACAGCATAATCACTGGCATCACACATAATTTCAAAGGGTAAATTCCAATCTAGTGGCTGAACGATAGGTCCAGAAATCAATGATTTCTTAAGTATTTCAAATGCTTCTACACAATCATCATCAAAGACAAATGGTATATCTTTTTGTAATAAATTAGTCAGAGGCCGAGAAATTTTTGAGAAGTCCTTAATGAACCTCCTATAAAAACCGGCATGACCAAGGAAACTTCTTATACCTTTGATGTCCTTGGGACATGGCATCTTTTCAATAGCATCAACCTTGGCTTTATCAACTTCAATACCTCTTTCAGATACTTTATGCCCCAAGACAATACTTTCATTCACCATAAAGTGACACTTCTCCCAATTCAAGACAAGATTAGTTTCTTCACATCTCTGCAGAACTCGGTCAAGGTTGCTTAAGCAATCATCAAAAGAGGATCCATAGACGGAGAAGTCGTCCTTGAAAACCTCACAAATCTTTTCACAAAAGTCAGAGAATATAGCCATCATGCATCTTTGAAAGGTAGCAGGTGCATTACATAAACCAAATACGTCTATAAGCAAAAGTACCAAAAGGGCAAGTAAAAGTGGTCTTTGATTGATCATCGGCTGACACAGGTATTTGAGAGAAACCAGAATAACCATCTAGAAAGCAAAAGTGTGTATGTTTGGATAATCTTCCTAGCATTTGATCGATAAAAGGCAAGGGGTAATGATCCTTTTTAGTAGCCTTATTTAATTTACGAAAATAAATTACCATCCTATAACCTGTAATAATTCTTTGCGGGATCAATTCATCTTTATCATTAGGAACGACAGTAATACCTCCCTTCTTAGGGACACAATGGACAGGACTTACCCACTGACTATCAGCAACGGGATAAATTATACCTGCCTCAAGGAGCTTTAGTATTTCCTTTCTTACCACTTCTTTCATCTTAGGATTCAGCCGTCGTTGGTGATCACGAACTGGTTTGGCATCTTTCTCCAAATTTACTTTATGTTGACATAGAGTGGGACTAATGCCCATAAGATCATCAAGAGTATATCCAATAGCAGCTCGGTGCTTCTTCAGAGTTTTCAATAATCTCTCTTCTTCATGCTCTGAAAGGTTAGCACTAATAATAACAGGATATATCTTTTTCTCATCAAGATAAGCATATTTAAGAGTATCAGGTAACGGTTTAATCTCAAACACGGGATCACCCTTGGGTGGAGGAGGATCCCCTAGGATTTCAACAGGCAAATTGTGTTTCAGGATAGGTTCCTGTTTAAAGAATACTTCATCTATTTCCCTTCTTTCATTCATAAACATATCATTTTCATTATCTAGCAAATATTGTTCTAAAGGATCACTAGGAGGTACGGCAATAGAAGCAAGACCAATAATTTCATCCTTTCTAGGCAATTCCTCTTCACGGTGTTGTCTATGAAAGTTAGAGAAATTAAACTCATGAGACATATCACCCAAGCCAATGGTAACAACATCCTTTTCGCAGTCTATCCTAGCATTAACAATGTTCAAGAAGGGTCTACCAAATATAATGGGGCAAAAGCTATCTTGTGGGGAACCAAGAACAAGAAAATCAGCAGGATATTTAGTTTTCCCACACAAGACTTCAACATCTCTAACAATTCCCATTGGTGAAATAGTATCTCTATTGGCAAGTTTAATTGTGACATCAATATCTTCTATCTCTGCAGGTGCAATATCATGCATAATTTCCTTGTATAAGTCAAAAGGTATTGCACTAGCACTAGCACACATATCACATAAGCCATGATAACAATGATCTCCTATTTTAACAGAAATAACAGGCATGCCTACCACAGGTCTATGTTTATCTTTAGCACAAGGTTTGGCAATTCTAGCAGTTTCATCACAGAAATAAATAACATGCCCATCAACATTATCAGACAAGAGATCTTTAAAAATAGCAATATTAGGTTCAACTTTAATTTGCTCAGGAGGTGTATAAGTTCTAATATTGCTTTTACAGACCACAGTTGAAGCTTTAGCATGATCCTTTATCCTAACAGGGAAAGGTGGTTTCTGAACATGAGAAGTAGGAACAATAGGATCATTATAAGTGATGGTCTTTTCTTCAACTTTAATAGGTGCAGCTACTTTTACTTCTATGGGAGGATGATATTTAAACCACTTCTCCTTAGGGAGATCAATATGAGCAGCAAAAGATTCACAGTAAGAAGCTACTATCTCAGAGTCAAGTCCATATTTAGTGCTAAATTTACGGAAAACATTGCTATCCATAAAAGATTTAACACAATCAAACTTAGGTGTCATACCTGACTCCTTACCTTCATCGAGATCCCAATCTTCAGAGTTGAGTTTAATTCTATCCAATAAATCCCATTTGAATTCAATAGTCTTCATCATAAAAGAGCCAGCACAAGAAGTATCGAGCATGGTCCGATTGTTATCAGAAAGCCGAGCATAAAAATTCTGAATAATCATTTCTCTTGAGAGCTCATGATTGGGGCATGGATATAACATTGATTTAAGCCTCCCCCAAGCTTGATCGATGCTTTCTCCTTCGCGAGGCCAAAAATTATATATATAATTGCGATCATGATGAACAAGATGGATAGGATAAAATTTCTGATGAAATTCCAATTTCAATCGTTTGTAGTTCCATGATCCCGTATCATCAACAACCTATACCATGTCAATGCATCTCCCTTCAAAGATAAAGGGAAGACCTTCTTCTTAATAAAATCACCAGGTATACCTGCAAGCTTAAATAATCCACAAACTTCATCCACATATATTAGGTGCTCATCAGGATGCTTTGTTCCATCTCCTGCAAAAGGATTAGCTAGCAGTTTTTCTAACATACCCGAAGGAATTTCAAAGTGGACATTTTCATTTTCAGTAGGTTCAGTAGGTTGAGGAGCAACTCTTTGCTCTACTAGTCAGGGTGAAGATACCCCGAACAAGCCCCTCATAGGATTACTTTCCATAGTAACAAGTGACAGTAAATTTCAGCACACTATATAAATTTTTCCTTACCAAATTCCACCTACCAAAGGCACTTCACTCCCCGCAACGGTGCCAGGAAAGAGTCTTGATGACCCACAAGTATAGGGGATCTATCATAGTTGTCGGGTGGTTGGTGCGACATATGCCAACGGGTGGCTTATCATTGTGGGTGCCAATAAGACGTCGCCGGTGCCTGGAAACGGGATGAGGCGAAGACATGCACGCCGGCGGATCTTACCCAGGTTCGGGGCTCTCCGAGGAGATAACACCCCTAGTCCTGCTCTATGGGGTCTTCGCATGATCACTAGATCAGTAGATGTAGCTACAATCGCACCTAGAGCTGTTGGGTTCAAGGAAGAAGAACAAGGCTAGCTCTCACTTCTCTCTATCTATGGTGTGTGTGCTATGCTCAGAAGCCAACCCTTTGCATGGGTGCTCCGGGGGGTTTATATAGGCCTACCCCCCGGGGGTACAATGGTAATCCGGCTGGGCACTGGTCCCAGCCGTCAGTGTCTACGCTCGCCGGCTTCTCCGCCGGCTGTTGGGTCCCGCCGACTGGTGGGTCCCGCCGGCTGCCGGCTTCTGGGTCGACAGGCCGGGCCCACCGCCTAGGGTCTTGTCGGCGGCTGTTTACTGTAGCCTCGCCCTTGATGATGAGGGCTTCGTTGAGGTAAGCTTGGCTACAGTGGGCCGCCTCGGGGGCTCTCACTGTAGCCTTACCTCGTCTTGTCTTCTTAATGGGGCACATGCTTCGAGGGAGGGGGTAGCCGGCTTCTGGGGGCCGGCTACGCCCTTGGCCGACTGGGGGAAGCCGGGCCGCCTTCACGCCTCTCTCTGGCTGGAGGGGCCCGCCACCCGTGGGCCGTACGGGAGTCTATCGTGGATGACGTTGAGGCCAGCATGGCTACAGTGCCGAGCCGAACGGCCTCCTGTGGCCATGCCTGCCTTGGGCTTCGGTGGTAGTGGGCCGCACTGTGGCCACACCCCGTCTTGTCACCGTTATGTGGGTGTAGCTTTGGTGGTTGTGGTCTCGCTGGCTCCTTGGAGTCGGCGCTCTCCGAGGCCGGCTTCCTGGAGTCGGCCACCCCGCGGATATCCGGGGGGAGGTTGCTGAGGCTGGGCCGCCTCCCGTGACTTGGCTTCGGGGGTAGCCGGCCAGGGGAGGTGGTCCAATGCTTGGAGTGCTCGGAGGCCCAAAGGCCTGATAATTTTTTAGAAGAACCAGGGGTAGTCGGTTAGGCTACCCGTGGCCATTTACTCCGACAGTAGTCCTCGAAGCTGATTGGGCTTCGAGGTTGAGTAGGAGTTGAGAAGCTCGATCAGCTTCCTATCTTGACAAGTCGGCAGCTGGGAGCCGGCTTTGGTTAGGCGTGCCGCCTTGGTCGAAAACTCCGGAATTGGAGGACGGGAGCTCGCCAGTGCGTGCACCGGGCCGCGGGCCGGCCACTTGCCGTTTGCGAACCACGTGGCCCCTCTTGGCCGGAAAGCCTGCCAGCCCACGCGCGCGACGGGACGTCGCCGCAGGGCGGGGGCCCGCCACGTCCACGCCCGGGCCCAGGCGCGGATTGTCTGCATCCCGAAACCGCACGCACGTCTCCTTGCGGCAGTTTCGGCTCGCCTTTAGGGCGCAATAATCGCGAGGCGTGGGGGTAATGGGTGCAGTTAATCCCACGTCTCCCCCCACGTTCGGCCTTGCCGACCGCGCCTCACGAAGCTATAAGTAGGGGGAGGTGGAGGGCGGCAGGCTCTCGCACGCTCCTCCCCCTTCCACCATCTTCCTTCGCTCGCCGTTTCTTGCAACAGCGCCTCGCCGCCGTGCTCGTTTTCGCCATGCCTCCCGCCACAGAGCAGTATGGCGGGGATTGGGACGGCTCCAACGTCCACGAGGATCACATCGAGTTCCTCCGCAACACGCGGCGGCTGCCCGGCGCGGACAAGGTGGAGGTCCGTCTCGCGCCGGCGAAGGAAATTACGCCGGAGCCGCAGGAGGGCGAGCGGGTGGTCTTCCGCTCGCATTTCGTGCGCGGCATCGGCCTGCCAGTGAGCGCCTTCTTCCGCTCCTGGCTCGACTTCTACCAGCTCCAGCCGCACCACCTCACCCCAAACGCAGTGGTGCTGCTGTCTGCCTTCGTCACCCTGTGCGAGGGCTACCTCGGCGTCCTCCCCACCCTCGAGCTCTGGGGGGAGTTCTTCCAGTCCAAGCTGGGCACGCGCATGCAAGGCGTGCCGGCTCAGACTGGCGCCTTCATCGCGTCACGGAGGTCGGTCGCCGACAACCCCTTTCCCGTCATCCCGCTGATCCAATCGGTGAAGAAGTGGCAGAAGTTGTACTTCTACGTGCGGAACATCGCCCCACGGGGTGACTACATCAACCTGCCGGCTTACGTAGCCGGCCCACCGGCGGGCAGGCGGCCCCAGTGGTCCTTCCGGGCCGTGACTCTAACGCCGGCTGGGTCCGCAGCCGTCGCCCGAGTGCGAGTGATGACCCAGTCGGAGGGCTTGACGGGGGCCGACCTTCTGGCCGCCTTCGTCACGCGCCGGGTTTTTCCGCTCCAGAGCCGTCCTCATCTGATCTGTCAGATGAGCGGCCAGCTCGATCCGAGCCGGATGTGCACCAAGGACATGCCGCACGAGGAGGTCGCCTTTATGGTGAACTACCTTGCGAACTGCAAACTCTCCGTAGAGTGGCAGTTCGGCAAGGAGCCATACAGCCGAGCCAATCCACCGCCTACGGTATGCTCTCCTTGTTTCTCCTTTTTCTCTTATCTTTGTTGCCGAGTTCCTGTTGGCCGACTCTAACTTAGTCGGCTTGTTCTTCGACAGAGCCCTCTTCTTCGGCCGGCCGGCGGGTCAGACATGGAGCGTCGATTCGTCCCCGACCGGACGGAACACGATCTGGAGGACCCCGACTTGGGGGCGGCCGGTATGGACGACAACATCGAGCCGGGTGGTGGCCAAGCCGGTGGCGAAGCAGGCGGCTCCGGGCCCGGAGTCACCTTCGACGACTGGCCGGACGACGATGAGGCCGAAGTCGCCCCGCGCCGCCAGCCGGCACCTGGACGCGGTGCGGGTTCCTCCGCTGCACCGCCTGCTCGGGGCGGAGGGCAGAAGCGTTGCGCCGCCCAGGGTCTGTTCGGCAGTCGGACGAAGAAACCCAGGGGCGGGGCGGCAGCAACCAGGCGGGAGGAGGCGGCCGCGAAGGCGGCTCGCTTCTGCAAGATGGTGAAGCAGCCGCAGACCGTGTCGGCGTAAGTTCGAATTTTTCTTCGTATACTCTTTTTCTTTCTTTTCTTTGGTGGTTCCTGAAACCTTGTCTTTTTCTCCAAACGATCAGAGCTCCGTTGTCGCTTGAGCGGGCGGCTGCCGCCTCTGTCGTCGAGTCGCCGAGGGGGTCCGGGAGCACCACCCGCCGCGTGGACCCCCGTGCCGACCTTCAGGAAGCGACAGAACGGAACGCGCGGGAGGCGCGGGCGGAGCGAGAGGCGCGGGAGGCGGAGGCACGGAAGGCGGCCGCCTCAGGCGGCGCGGGAGGAGGAGGCGGCGAAGGCGCTTGCTGACGCCGCTGCCAGGGCCCAAGAGGAGGCTGCAGCCGCGGCGGCGGCGGCGGAGGTTTTGATGGTCACCCCGCTGCGCGTCATGGCGCCTGGGGACGTGGAGCCCTCGCCAGAGGGAGCCAACAGCGACCAGCCAGGGCTGGGGAGAGATGACGACGTCATTATCCTGGAGAGGGCGCCGGTGCCGACCCCGCCAACTGGGGCGGCTCAAGGCGGCCAGCCTGATCTGCCGCCTGCACAGTCGGCGGGGGGCGAGCCGGCCGCGAGGACTGAGATGGCGGTCCGGATGCCGCCGAGCCGTCGCGCGGGGAAAGCTGCGTCGGAGCCACAGAAAGCCGCGTCGGAGCCGCAGCCGGCCGCGGGCTCCAGCTCATCGGCCCGGGATGCGGAAGTGGCCAGCGCTACCTCAGGGTGGACGCCAGGCGGCGGGACAGCCGTGGTGAACGTGGCCGCGCAGGACGTCCGGACCCGGCTCCAAGCTCAGGCTACTGCGCTGAGGCAGTTCAGCGACGAGTTCCTCGCGACGCGGGCGGCCATCCGGGTTAGTCTTCCCATCTTGCTTCTTCTTGATCTTGATTTCTTCTTGATCTTTATTTCTTCTTGATCTTGATTTCTTCCATGGGGGCGCGTCAGCGCACCCACTGGGTGTAGTCCCCGAGTTCCGAGTCGGCTGCTGAGCAGGCGGCTTGGAACTTCTTAGCGGATTTGTCTTTGCTGTTCTTGTTCTTACTTCGATCTTCTGTCTATCTTGCAGGACTACCACAATCTTCGTGTGGCCGCCTTCAACTCCCAGGCTCGGGAGCTGACTCAGAAGACCGCCGACCTTACTGAGAGCCGAGGTACGTGCTTTGTTCTTTATCTCATGTGGGGGCGCGTCAGTGCACCCACTGGGTGTAGTCCCCGAGATTCGGGCCGACTGCTGAGCAGTCGGGTCGGATCTTCCTTGACGACTCCCTCTTAATGTTCTTTCTTTTTCTGCCGTTTCTGCAGCGGCCAACGCCAGTCTGAGGGTACAGCTGTGAGACTCCCCTTCGTGCCAAGGATGCCGAGCTCTCCGCCTTGGTGCAGGAACGCGACCGCCTGGCCAAGAAGTTGGCCGACCAGGAGGAAAGCCACAAGAAGGCTCTGAAGGCGGTGCAGGACCGCGAAGCCGCCCTCCAGGCCGAGTACGAGACGGTGGCGGCTGGCTGGACTGAGGCCAGGCAAACTCTGATTTCTGGCTATGGTTAGATCGAAGATCTGGTTGACGGTAAGCCGCCTACCTCTTCGTCCTTTCTTGCCATCTGCCACTTTTGGCTTGCTTTCTGACTTGGTGCTCTTTTCTTCTTTTCTTCTTCTTTCTTGTGCAGAATATTTCCCTGGCTATTCTACCGCTGCCAACCAGACCATCGAGGCCCGTTGCCAGGCGCGGAGGCAGGCTGGCTTAGAGATTTCGCCAACCGCCGGCCGTTCGCTGGAGGAGCAACTCTTGGCGATCCAGGACCGGATCCAGCCGGCTCACCGACTGCTCCGCCGGCTTCAGCGTGCCGGGGCGCAGGTCTTGGCTGCCCTCTGGCCTGACCAAGTGGTTCCTCGCACCCCCAGTCGGACTGCCGACTGGCTGGAGGTGGCAGTCGGCCGCTTCGAAGCCTGGAAGGCCTCGGCGGCTCGCTCCGGCGCCAGGCGGGCGCTGGAATTCGTTAAGGCCTGGTATCCCGGCCTGAGCCTGGATCAGCTGGCTACCTGGCGGCAGCAAGCCGACACGGAGCTGGAGCCGGCGCGGCCGGCTATCATCCGGTGGGCTTCGGCGATCGCCGACTACACCGACACCAGCGTCTTCGCCCCCGAGGTAGACGACAACGGAGTCGCCCAGCCGGAGGAGTGGTTCGGGCTGAACCCGGCAGACGGTGAAGACTCGGCGGAGGAGATCGACTCCAGCGACGAGGGTGAAGAGGAGGATGAGGAAGGTGAAGACGCCGAGCCGGCTGGTGGAGCAGCCGGCCAGCCTTAGCCTGACCGCGCCTCCAGCACCACGTCGCGCGCGAGTGCGTCGCCTGTCGCTGGTGGTGACCAAGCTGAGACCCGCTAGGCGGCCACTCCTTCGGCCAGCAAGGCCGCCTTCACCGACCAGCTCGGCCTCCGTACCGCTCCTTAGTCTAGTCTGCCGTCTTTTGTTTTTCTGTCCTGTTACTTTTTGGAACAATATTCTGTTAAGTCTGTACAATTCCACCCACTGGGTGTATTCGAACTTATGTCTGTTGCCAGCCTGTTGGGGGCTTTATATGTATATATAACTTATGCATGCATTTGGATTTTCCTCGTACTTTGCTTTTTATCCTTCTGCTGTTTCCTTTGCCGCCTTCCCTTGGTTGCCGCTCCCCAGTCAGATAGTTGCTCTGCAATCTGTAGCCGGAGGAGTGCTTGGCCAATTGGGGGGGGAGTACTCTAGCTTTGCTGGACTAAAGCTAAGTGTTGAGGGAGCCGGCCAGCCTTCTGTTCTGACAGCCGGCAGGCATGTTTGGAGGCCGTCTCTTTGCTATATAGGTTCGTTGTTCCTTAGCCATTTTTCGTGTGGGCATCCTTTCTGCCTTGCCTCTTGCTAGTCGGACAGTCGGTTCTTCGAGCTGTGACTTTCAACAAGAGAGGACTCGGGAGCCGGCACACTACTTTTCTGACCTCAGGTAGAACTTTCAATATAGCTCAAGGCGGCCAGTCCCCGGGCCGACTAGTCGAACCCGGTGCCAGACAAGAAATCAAATGTAATAATACATTCATGGATATGACACTTGTCATTCATAGATAAAGAAAGGCAGTCCCCGAGTACTGTTCGGGGGGCCTGTTGGTTCGTACTTAATACAAAAGGGTAGCATGATACATACTGCTTTCAGCTGTAAAATCGTCTCAGGAGGTTTGCATTCCATGGTCGCTCCGACTCCTTGCCGGAGTCGTCTCTCTTGCGTGCTCTTGGCTTTTGCGCGTGGATCAGATAGTAGGAGTCGTTGCCTAGTGCCTTGCTGATGACGAAGGGGCCTTTCCAAGGGGCCAAGAGCTTGTGCTGGCCGGCTGTTCGCTGGATCAGCCGGAGCACAAGGTCGCCCTCTTGGAAGGATCTTGGCTTGACCTTGCGGTTGTAGTAGTGGCGTAGCCCTTGCTGGTAGATGGTGGACCGGCTGAGTGCTAACAGCCGGCCTTCTTCCAGTAGGTCGACGCCGTCTTCTCTTGCTTCCTTGGCCTCCTCCTCCGTGTACATGGTGATCCGAGGTGAGTCGAACTTGATGTCTGTTGGGATGACAGCCTCGGCACCGTACACGAGGAAAAATGGAGTGAAGCCGGTTGACTTGTTGGGTGTAGTGCGCAGGCTCCAGAGGACAGCCGGCAGCTCATCGAGCCAGCAGCCGGCCGATCGCTCCAGTGGTACAACCAGTCGGGGCTTGATGCCGGAGAGGATGAGTCCATTTGCTCGCTCGACCTGGCCGTTTGACTGCGGGTGGGCAACGGATGCTAAGTCCAGTCGGATGCCCTGCATCGCGCAGAAACGTGCCAGTGCTCCTTTGGCGAAGTTCATGCCGTTGTCGGTGATGATGTTGTGCGGCACGCCGTACCGAGTAGTGATGTCAGTGATGAATGTCACGGCAGTCAGCCCGTTCAGTTTCTTAATCGGCTTTGCTTCGATCCACTTTGTGAACTTGTCCACAGCGACCAGTAGATGTGTCAAGCTGCCGCGGGCTGTCTTGAAAGGGCCCACCATGTCCAGTCCCCAGACGGCAAAAGGCCAGGTGAGGGGAACGGTCTTGAGTGCAGAAGCCGGCAGGTGTTGCTTGGAACTAAAAACTTGGCATCCTCTGCAGCTCTTGACTATTTCTTTAGCATCCTCCAAGGCAGTCGGCCAGAAGAAACCGTGGCGGAAAGCCTTGGCCACAAGTGATCTTGAGGCTGCGTGGTGGCCGCATTCGCCTTGGTGGATGTCTTTGAGGATTGCCACTCCTTTTTCTGGCTCGACGCAACGCTGGAAGACTCCAGTGACGCTGCGCTTCACAAGCTCTCTATTGATTATTGTGTATGCTGCGGCTCGTCGTTGCACTAGTCTTGCTGAGATCTCATCAGCCGGCAGCTCTCTGCTGACTAGGAACTTGAGGATGGGCTGGGCCCATGACGGAGCTGTGACTTCTTCTTCTGTTAATGTAGCCACCATGACTCGGGTGGGTGGGTTGGGTGGCGTGGAATTGGAGTCGGCCACCGCTTCTTGTGTCGTTGCAGTCCCCGGGCCGACTGCTGCAGTCCCCGGGCCGAGTTCTGAAGTCCCCGGGCCGGTTGCGACTACGGTAGTCCCCGGGCGGTTTTCGAAGTCCCCGTGCCGCCTGCGGGGTTTCTCCAGTCAGATCCGGCTGTATCTGGCGCAGGCGGTACGAAGATGGAATCCGACTCTGGGGATGGCTTGATGGACGGTTTGAGGAGGCGCTGGAGGGAGACGCCAGTCGGTATGGCTTGTCGGGTGGAGCCAATCCGTGCTAGGGCATCTGCTTGGTCGTTGTCGGCCCTTGGCACGTGAAGGAACTCGCACCCTTCGAAGTATCCGCTGATCTGCTGGACGAGGAATCGATAGCTCGCCATGTTCGCGTCCTTGCATCCCAGTCGCCAGACGATTGCTGGACCACCAAGTCTGAGTCGCCGTAGCACAAGATCCGGCGTATGCCGAGCTCTTTGGCTAGCCGGAGCCCATGTACGAGCGCCTCGTACTCGGCCACGTTGTTGGAGGCGGCGAAGTGGATCTGCAGCGTGTACTTGAGCTTGTCGCCTTTGGGAGAGGTGAGGACGATGCCGGCTCCCAAGCCGGTGCGCATCTTGGACCCGTCAAAGTGCATCCGCCAATGGGTGGAGTCGGGAGACGGCGGTAGGTACTGGGTCTCGGCCCAGTCGACGAGGAAGTCGGCCAATGCTTGCGACTTGATGGCGGTGCGGGGTTGGTAGGGCGCCAATGCAATGGCCCATTTAGCCACCCGGCCGGATGCATCCCGGCTGCCTATGATCTCGGCGAGTGGGGCGGTGCACACGACCGTGATGGGGTGCTCTTGGAAGTAGGGCTTCAGTTTCTTGGCAGCGAAGTACACCCCATAGCACATCTTCTGGTAGTGCGGGTAGTTTTGCTTTGAGCTGGATAGTACTTCGCTGAGATAGTACACCAGCCTCTGGACTAGCTGGGCTCGGCCTTCCTCCGGGCGCTGGACCACAACAACAGTGCTGACGACTCGGCTAGTCGCGGCGATGTAGAGGAGCATGGGCTCCTTCTCAGTCGGCGCCGCCAGGACGGGCGGAGTGGTCAGCATTTTCTTCAACTCGTGGAAGGCTTGGTCGGCTTGGTCGTTCCACTCGAAGTGAGTGGACTTCTTCATGAGTCGGTACAGGGGGAGAGCCTTCTCTCCTAGTCGGCTGATGAAACGATTCAGGGAGGCTAAGCAGCCAGTGAACTTCTGCACATCTCGCAGTTTGGTGGGAATCTCCATCCTCTCGATGGCCTTGATCTTGACGGGGTTGCATTCGATGCCGCGTTCGGAGACCAGGAAGCCTAGTAGCTGGCCGGCTGGCACTCCGAACACGCACTTCTCGGGGTTGAGCTTGATTTGGAATCGGCGCAAGTTGGCGAATGTTTCTTTCAGGTCTTCCAGCAAGGTACCGCGCTTCTCTGTCTTCACCACAATGTTGTCTACATAGACGTGGGCATTTCTGCCGAGTTGTTTCAAGAGGCATTTCTGCATGCAACGCTGAAAAGTGGCACCGGCATTCCTCAAGCCGAATGTCATAGTCAGGTAGCAGAAAGCTCCAAAGGGTGTGATGAAGGCAGTCTTCAGGCGGTCAGCTGGGTCCAACTTGATCTGATGGTACCCTGAGTACGCATCCAAAAAACTTAACAGCTCGCATCTGGCTGTGGAGTCTATCACTTGGTCAATCCGTGGCAGAGCAAACGGATCCTTTGGGCAGGCCTTGTTCAGGCTGGTGTAGTCTATACACATACGCCACTTGTTATTCTTCTTTAGAACCAGAACTGGGTTGGCAAGCCATTCTGGAAAGAACACTTCCATGATAAAGCCAGCGGCAAGAAGCCGGGCTATCTCTTCTCCCACAATTCTTCGCTGCTCTTCGGACAGTCGGCGGAGGGGTTGCTTGACCGGCTTCGCGTCGGCTCGGACATGTAATTTGTGCTCGGCGAAATCCTTCGGGACACCCGGCATGTCCTTTGGGGACCATGCAAAGATGTCTCGATTCTCACGGAGGAAGTCGACGAGCTCGCCTTCCTATTTACTGTCCAAGTTCGCCCCAATGACAGCGAACCTCTCCGGGTTCTCCGGGTCCAGAGGTATCTTCTTTGTCTCTTTGGCACGCTGGAAGGAGCCCTGTGCATCACCATCTTTGGGGTTGGGGGACAGGGTCGGCTGCTTGCCGGCCATGGCCACAACCCGTTCCAACATCTTCTTCTCTTCTGCCACCACGAGGGACTCGGCCAGCCGGCTGTTGGCCATGGCGCACTCGATGGACTTCTTGTAATCGCCGGCTACCGTGATGATCCCCTTCGAGCTCGGCATCTTCATCTTCAGGTAGGCGTAGTGGGGCACAACCATGAACTTGGCCAGAGCAGGTCGGCGAAGCAGAGCATGATAGGGGCTCTCCAAATCCACTACCTCGAACCAGATTGCTTCTCGGCGAAAATGATCTTTGTCTCCGAAGAGAACATCCATTTTAATCTTGCCGATTGGGGAGCAAGACAAGCCGGGGACGATACCATGGAAGACGGTGCGGTTCGGCATGAGCTGCTTCGCTTTGATGTTCAGCTTCTCCATGGTATCGCGGTACAGTATATTGATACTGCTTCCGCCATCTATCAGGACGCGAGAGAATCGGGCAGCTCGCCTTTCCGTCGCGAGGGTGACATCCAGGACCATTGCATAGGAGCCAGGAGAGGGCATCACCTCTGGGTGGTCGGCCTGGCTCCAGCTGATCGGCTTCTCCGACCAGTGCATGAACTCGGCGGTGCTAGAGGCGACTGCATTAACTTCTTGATGCTGTCGGCGCCGACTGCGCTTGTCGTCGGCTTGACTGGTGAAGACGACGTAGGCGGCGTGCTCTTCGGGGAATTCGTCTTGGATGGCGCCGACTGCCGGCCGAGCCGCCGGCTGCTGGGGGGCTGGAGGCGGCGGGCCGGGAGGCGGTGGTGGCAGCATCCCCTCGCCCTTGGTGATGCGGGTGAGCCAATGGCATTTCCGGGTTGTGTGGTTGGACGGCTTCGCGCCGCTGTGGAACTTGCAGGGGGCATCAAGAGCCTGTTCGTAGGAGAAAGCCGGCTGCCAAGGCGGCTTGCCACCCTTCTTCTTGGGAGCGGGCCGTTCTTCGGGCTGCTCATCTTCAACGGTGGCCACCTACCGACTGGAGGAAGTCAGCATGGGGGCCTTGCGCTTGTGGTCGTTCTGGTAGGGGTGCCGATTAGGGTCGCCAGCCGGCGTCTTAGGAGCCGGAGCAATCACCTTCCCCGAGGCGTCTACTTGGAGCTCGGTCTTCATTGAGGAGTCGGCTGTGGCGTACTTGTCAGCGATGACCAGTAACTCGTTGAGGGTAGCCGGCTCGTCGCAGAGGAGTCAGTGCTTGAGGAGGGTGCCCTCTCGGCACCCGGCGGTGAAGTACTCGATGGCCTGGACCTCATGCACCCCCTCGCAGGAGTTGCAGAGCTCGGCCCACCGCGTGAGGTAGTCGCGGGTCGACTCGTTGGGCCCTTGGACGCAGAGGGAGAGCTGGCGAGGCTTGGGAGGCCGCTTGTAGGTGCTGGTGAAGTTATGGACAAAGACTTCCGTGAAGTCCAGCCAACTGTTGATGTTGTAGGGCTTGAGGCTGTTGAGCCATGTGCGTGCCGTGCCTTGCAGCATGAGGGGGACGTACTTCACGGCGACGCGCCGGTTGCCGTTGGCTATGCTGACGGCCGTGGAGTAGTCGATGAGCCAATCTTCCAGCTTCACTGAGCCGTTATACTTGGGCGTGTCTCTGGGGAGCGAGAACCCTTTGGGGAAGGGCTCGTCGCGGATGCGGGGGCCAAAGCATGGTGGGCCGACATCGTCTTCTTCTTCTAACGCCAAGGATCGAGCAAGGTGGTCGATCCTGTGGCGGGCGTCGTTCTCGCCGACTCCTTCTCGGCGGCCGAGTCGGTCGCCAAGAGTCGGGTGTGTGATAGGCGGCGGAGTGAGGCGTCTTTCTCTTCGAGGCGGGGGAGGAGGCAGATTCCCTTGGTGCTCTACTGCTCGAGGGCGGCCCTCCGCGTCGCGCTCGATGGTGATGCGAGTCCGGCTGCGGCTGGTAGCCGGCTCCTTGTCTTTCTTCTGGCGTGCGCCGCTCGCAGTCGGCGAGCGGGACGTCGCGGCGTGCTCCCGGCGCGGGGGATGACTATCAGCACGGGCGCCAGCTTCGTGCCGTTCTGCAGCCGCGTCGAGCAGCTGCTGAATCCGTCTTGTCATGTAAGGGAGCTCATCGGCTCCCAGCCCATTCAGTTCTTCTGCAGCCGCCTGAGCGGCTCGCAGATTCTCGAGCGGGGTGGCGTAGACGGGGCGATCTGCCCCCAGCATGCTGGCGACGGCCGCGCCACGCTTCTGGACGAAGCCGGCTCGGCTCGGGCCGCTAGGCGGCGGTGTACCGAGGGCGGCGTGGTCGACTTCACGCTAGTGGGCCTCGGTGAGGCGTCTCATGGAGGCTATCTTCCGGCCCTCCGCGATGAGGGCGAGGCGGCGTGCCTCCAGGGTCTCGGCGTCGGCATCGGCCGGGATGGGGACGGAGAGGTCGTGCATCGCCGCTTGCAAGGCGTCGTGGGCGTTCTCGCCCGAATTGGCGACGTGGCTGATGACCAGCACTTCGGTGACGGCGCTGCTGCCGCTGTCAGCACGAGGGAGGGGGTCGTCGAAGAGCACCACGTCGGAGGGGTAGGTGTCGAGCGATGCTGTGTCGGAGTCGACAAGCATCGGGTCGGTGGAGCCGACCGACTCCACATCTGCAGCAGGCTCAATGGAGACGTGAAGCTGGTCGAGGAGGCTGACGAGGCGGCTCTCGGGGTAGTCTATGCCTGCGTCGGACGCAGGCTCGTCGGAGATGCGAGTCTCGCCGAGCAGATCGGCGAGGCACCTCGCTGCGCAGGCGTCGTCGACGCCTTGCAGCGCGTCGAGGCAAACGCCATCGGGCGCAGCAGGCTGGCTGCGCTCGTGGGGGAGGAAGAGGGTTCCCGTCCAGAACAGGTCTCCGGACGACGGTGCACCTGGCCCCACGGTGGGTGCCAAATGTCGGGTGGTTGGTGCGACATATGCCAACGGGTGGCTTATCATTGTGGGTGCCAATAAGACGTCGCCGGTGCCTGGAAACGGGATGAGGCGAAGACATGCACGCCGGCGGATCTTACCCAGGTTCGGGGCTCCCCGAGGAGATAACACCCCTAGTCCTGCTCTGCAGGGTCTCCGCATGATGACTAGATTAGTAGATGTAGCTACAATTGCTCCTAGAGCTGTTGGGATCAAGGGAGAAGAAGAACAAGGCTAGCTCTCACTTCTCTCTATCTATGGTGTGTGTGCTATGCTCAGAAGCCAACCCTTTGCATGGGTGCTCCGGGAGGTTTATATAGGCCTACCCCCCGGGGGTACAATGGTAATCCGGCTGGGCACTGGTCCCAGCCGTCAGTGTCTACGCTCGCCCGCTTCTCCGCTGGCTGTTGGGTCCCGCCGACTGGTGGGTCCCGCCGGCTGCCGGCTTCTGGGTCGACAGGCCGGCCCCACCGCCTAGGGTCTTGTCGGCTTCTGTTTACTGTAGCCTCGCCCTTGATGATGAGGGCTTCGTTGAGGTAAGCGTGGCTAAAGTGGGCCGCCTCAGGGGCTCTCACTGTAGCCTTACCTCGTCTTGTCTTCTTAATGGGGCACATGCTTCGAGGGAGGGGGTAGCCGGCTTCTGGGGGCCGGGTACGCCCTTGGCCGACTGGGGGAAGCCGGGCCGCCTTCACGCCTCTCTCTGGCTGGAGGGGCCCGCCGCCAGTGGGCCGTACGGGAGTCTGTCATGGATGACGTTGAGGCCAGCATGGCTACAGTGCTGAGCCGAACGGGAGACGGCCGTCCCGTACGGCCTCCTGTGGCCATGCCTGCCTCGGGCTTCGGGGGTAGTGGGCCGCACTGTGGCCACACCCCGTCTTGTCACCGTTATGTGGGTGTAGCTTTGGTGGTTGTGGTCTCGGCCGGCTCCTTGGAGTCGGCGCTTTCCGAGGCCGGCTTCCTGGAGTCGGCCACCCCGCGGATATCCGGGGGGAGGTTGCTGAGGCTGGGCCGCGTCCCGTGAGTCGGCTTCGGGGGTAGCCGGCCAGGGGAGGTGGTCCAATACTTGGAGTGCTCGGAGGCCCAAAGGCCTGATAATTTTTCAGAAGAACCAGGGGTAGTCGGTTAGGCTACCCGTGGCCATTTACTCCGACAGTAGTCCTTTCGGGAAGTAAGAGTGTCGAACCCAACGTGGAGCAGAAGGAAATGATAAGCGGTTTTCAGCAAGGTATTCTCTGCAAGCACTGAAATTATAGGTAACAGATAGTTTTGTGATAGGATAATTTATAACGAGCAACAAGTAACAAAAGTAAATAAAGTGCAGCAAGGTGGCCCAATCGTTTTTGTAGCAAAGGACAAGCCTGGATAAATTCTTATATAGAGAAAAGCGCTCCCGAGGACCCATGGGAATTATCGTCAAGCTAGTTTTCATCACGTTCATATGATTCGCGTTTGGTACTTTGATAATTTGATATGTGGGTTGACCGGTGCTTGGGTACTGTTATTACTTGAACAAGCATCCCACTTATGATTAACCTCTATTGCAAGCATCCGGAACTACAACAAAAGTATTAAGGTAAACCTAACCATAGCATGAAACATATGGATCCAAATCAGCCCCTTACGAAGCAACGCATAAACTAGGGTTTAAGCTTCTGTCACTCCAGCAACCCATCATCTACTTATTACTTCCCAATGCCTTCCTCTAGGCCCAAATAATGGTGAAGTGTTATGTAGTCGACGTTCACATAACACCACTAGAGGATAGGCAACATACATCTCATCAAAATATCGAACGAATACCAAATTCACATGACTACTAATAGCGAGACTTCTCCCATGTCCTCAGGAACAAACGTAACTACTCACAAAGCATATTCATGTTCATAATCAGAGGAGTATTAATATGCATATAGGATCTGAAAATATGATCTTCCACCAAATAAACCAACTAGCATCAACTACAAGGAGTAATCAACACTACTAGCAACCTACAGGTACCAATCCCAGACTTGGAGACAAGAATTGGATACAAGAGATGAACTAGGGTTTGAGAGGAGATGGTGCTGGTGAAGATGTTGATGGAGATTGCCCTCTCCCGATGAGAGGAGCGTTGGTGATGACGATGGCGATGATTCCCCCCTCCCGGAGGGAAGTGTCCCCGGCAAAACAGCTCTGCCGGAGCCCTAGATTGGTTCCGCCAAGGTTCCGCCTCGTGGCGGCGAAGTCTCGTCCCGAAAGCTTGCTTATGATTTTTCTTCGGACGAAATACTTCATATAGCAGAAGATGGGCACCGGAGGGCCAACAGGGGGCCCACGAGGCAGGGGGCGCGCCCAGGGGGGTAGGGCGCGCCCCCACCCTCATGGCCAGGTGGAGGCCCCCTGACGTATTTCTTTCGCTCATTATTTTTTATTATTTCCAAAAATAACTTTCGTGGAGTTTCAGGACTTTTGGAGTTCTGCAGAATAGGTCTCTAATATTTGCTCGTTTTCCAGCCTAGAATTCCAGCTGCCGGCATTCTCCTTCCTTATGTAAACCTTGTAAAATAAGAGAGAATAGGCATAAGTATTGTGACATAATGTGTAGTAACAGCCCATAATGCAATAAATATTGATATAAAAGCATGATGCAAAATGGACGTATCAATTATATGATGATCTTTGCTACAAACTAGGTTCGATGATGATCATTGCTACAAACTACTACAAACTACAAATTTTAGGTGTTCTAGTTGTTATATGATGATCTCTGCTACAAACTACTATATATGTATTCGATGATGGATTATTAATTACCTATTAGGAAATGTCCGACGACGAAAGGGAATTCTCTATGTGCGAGTACTGCGAAGATGAGCGCGGTCTGTGCGACAGGCCTCACCTGGTAGAAGGTCGGCGCTTCAGCATCAAGCTCCAAGAGACCTTCGATGTTGAAACGGTACGCAATGATGACAAGTGTTTTTTGTTATTTTGGCACGACTTCTCTGCGTCTTCAACATGTAATTTTCGTCTTTTACAATTCAACTAGCTTATCCCATGCCATGCAAAACACTATGTCTTGGAGAAGATGGGTTTTGAAGATCATGAAAGCATGGGGACAAAGATAATTCAACTAAGACCCATCATGGTTATGATTTTGCTGTAAATCTATACAATTTTGTGATTTCATCTAATTTTGGTTGCCTGAATTGGGAAGCCCTTTGCAAGGCGTATGATTTTCATGAGGGTATGCTTCTCACCTTCGATCTTGGTGATCCTGACATCAACGAAAAGAATATGACCATTTGGGTCCGTGTTGACATGCTTCCAGTTCTACCAGTGTGTGAGTTTCTCAAAAATATTTATTAAGTAATTTATATTGTTTATTTCAAAATATTTGACAGCTTATTTCCATTGATAGCTTATTTTCATTCTTCAAAAAATGTACGGAAAATGATGGAAGACAGAACCTACTACTACAATGATGAAGCACAATTAACTTATAAGGAGAAAGATGGTCTTATCGCAACTTTTTACTAATCTTGAGAATTACAATAGCTATTATCAAACTCCTCCACATTATGGTCAATACGTGCCACTAGTGCACGTGTTGAACTACGGTAACATCAATGGAGATAGCATGGTAAGATTTTCTACTATTACGACATCCGTGCATCTTTTGCATAAATTTTTCTAAAACTAAACTACATTGCTAACTACAAAGTTATTACTATGTTTTTGAATAGAAAATCCCGATGGATTGTGTGCCTCATCCGATGTTGCCAAGAGGTCGCGTTGATGTTATGAGCTTACGGCCACGACGGCCAGGTCATCCGTAGTATCCACATCACTCCTGTCCATACCGGATTTCTAAAAGCGAGGAAGCCATGATAATAAATGATTTCAAAAAATGTTTCGGCCATCGTAGAGAGATACTTGGAAGCAACATTGTGCGTAGGCCAAGACATGGAGACAGGATGATCTCCGTTCTTTATTATGGAGGGTCAATTTTCCTTAATGGAGAGTCAATGCCTATCTTGTTTTATGATATTTTACCTAAGAGAGGGTTGAGTAGGTCCTATGAGAGGAGTAGGTCGTAGCTAGAATGTGTTATTATGTGCTAAAATGTGTTAGAGTTGATGAGGAGGAGGAGGAGTTGTGATTATGACTAATGACCAACTTGTTATATGATGTCTCATTGACGAACATTGTTTGGTGGTGATGACAAGTGGTAATGAATATGCTATTTAAACAGACTAGTTCATGACGAGTTGTTATTGTATAAAAGATATATCTGTTTAAACATGTACAACGCCAAAATGCGAAAAAAAACATAAATTTTAGCACTGGCGCGGGCCAAAATATTACCAGCAGCGCTCATTTACCAGTAGCGCTTTCCAGTGCCGCGCTACTAGTATCTGAACTTACCAGTAGCGCTGGCCTAAACAAGCGCTACTGCTACAAAATAGTTGTAGCGCCGTAGCAGTAGCGCTGGCGCCCGCGCTACTGGTAGCTCAAAAACCAGCGCTACTGGTAAGGTTTTCCCTAGTAGTGTAGCAACCCTCATGTTCGAGACCTCCTTCGCAAGAGTAAGACTAGCGAGAGAGCTGCTTCTGGAGAGGAGGCCAAGCTGGCGCAACTTGAAGTAGACTCGAGGACTCCATTGTATGACGGTTGCGATCCCGAGGTGACCCACATGAGTTTCACGCTCGAACTTCTAAAGATGAAGTCCAAAAACAAATGGAGTGACAAAAGCCTCGATGAGCATTTGAAGTTTCTACATAATAAAGTTCTTCCCGCAGGGAACCTGTGTCCTACTAGTGTGGATGAGGCCAAGAAAATCATTTGCCCTTTTGATTTGCTGCACATTAGGTACCACACATGCATCAACGATTGCATCATTTATCTGGGGGAGCACGCGGGAAAAACTAGTTGTCCACTGTGAAATGCTTCTCGATACAAGAAGGCAGGAAAGAAAGCTCCTCAGAAAGTTGTATGGTACTTTCCGATCACTCCCCGTGTGCAGCCGTATTTCGTAGATCCTAAGGAAGCAAAGCTCATGCGCTGGCACGCGGAGAGGAAGAAGCCCGACGATGGAGATGATCCGAGGCTGAGACACCTCATAGATGGTAGCCAGTGGAGAGCATTCAACGCAGTATATGGATTTGCTGCAGAAGATCCAAGGAACATCGTGCTTGGTGCGAGTACCAGTGCCATGAATCCATTTGGAAACCAGAACACCAACCACAGCACATGGCCCGTGTTTGTATGGATGTACAACCTCCCCCCATGGAAGTGCATGAAGACAAAGTACATACACATGAGCATGCTGATTCAAGGGCCAAAACAACCGGGAAAGTATTAACCTGTATATGGGGCTTCTGCAAGAGGAGCTAGACACGTTATGGAAAACACCGGCATGGACATGGGACGCCAGCAAAGGAGAATATTTCCATATGAGAGCCGCGCTGATGACGACGGTGCACGACTATCTCCGTTACGGGTACACCTCAGGCCAGGTGTGCCACGGATACTGCGGATGCACGAGGTGCATGAATGATACAACGTCTCAGCAGCTTACGTCAACGAAAGATGGCGGGTCCAGGAAAATCGTGTACATGGGGCATCGTAGATGGCTCGAGAAGGATGACCCGTGGAGAAAGCATGGAGATCTATTCAATGGGTTGGCTGAGCTTCGAGGACCTCCACGTAAGAGGAGCGGCGCCGAAATCGACGAGCTGTTGAGAAACTCAGAACAATGCCCCGCGCCGGGAAAGATCAAAAAGGCACCGGAGCCGCTGCTGAAGGTATGGAAAACGAGGTATGTTTTCTAGGACTTGGAGTACTGGCCCAATCATGACACACCTCATTGCCTTGATCCAATGCATATCACGAAGAATGTCCTCGAGAGCTTGCTTGGCACACTGATGAACATGCTGAAGAAGACCAAGGATGGGCCGAAGGCAAGGAAAGACTTGGAAGATTTGAAGATCTGGAAAGATCTCCACCGTAAAAATTTGATGGAGGAGACAGAGATGGAGACAGGGGAGGGGGAAGGGGCAGAAAAGTCAACAAGAAGGAGGAGAATTATTGCCCCCCTTCTTGCTTTAGCTTAAGTGCGAAGGAGATCGATCAATTCATCAAGTGCCTTATGGGAATCAAAGTTAGTTCCGGTTACTGTGGGAAGATAAGCAGATTTCTAGACCCCAAGAAGAAAAGGTTCAGCCGGATGAAGTCTCATGACTGTCACGTGATGACGACGCAAATACTCCCGGTTGCCATTAGAGGGATAATGGAGAAGCACATCCATGACACGCTTACTGGTCTCTGCAACTTTTTTGACGTTATATCTCGAAAGTCCATAAGTGTGAAGCAACTCCGAAGGCTACAGGAAGAGATCGTTGTCATACTATGTGAGCTTGAGATGTACTTCCCACCCGCGTTCTTTGACGTCATGGTGCATCTGTGTGTCCACATCGTGGACGACATCATCGACCTTAGGCCGACATTCCTTCACAGCATCATGCCGTTCGAGAGGATGAATGGGGTCATCAAAGGATTCGTTCGTAACATGTCCCGTCCGGAAGGGAGCATCGTCCAGGGGTATCTGACGCATGAGTGCGTCTCCTTTTGCGAGAATTATATAAGTGTCGGAGACCCTATTGTTGGTTTGCCCGTCAAGAAGCACGATGGGAAGCTCGAAAGAGATGGTCACAACAACGCCCGGAGGGAATTGCACGTGGACTACTCAGATAGACGGAACGACTTTGATAGGGCTAACTTAGTAGTGCTATAACACCTAGATGTGGTAGATGAGTATATGGCACAACACAAAGAAACCATCGCAAAGAAGTACCGTGATAAGGGGATGCTCAAGACGGACGACGAAGTTACTGTAGAGCACAACGCCACTTTCTTGCGTTGGTTTAAACAACAAGTTCATGAAAATCCCCCGGAAGAGGGCAGGTCAGGCGGATTGCTCATACACGCCTTAGCACATGGCCCCGTGACCAAGCTCGCGACCTATCAGTCCTACGATATCAATGGGTACACATTCTACATGGAGGCCAAAGACATGGACAGTGATTAACAGAACTCTGGGGTGGTAATGCAATGCGTGACTGACGCCAACGACACAACTGAGAAATTCTACGGAAGGGTCGAAGAGATCTGGGAGCTTGACTATGCTGGATTGCACGATGCGACGATGTTCCGTGTCAGATGGGCCAAGGACGTCGTAAGAGAAAACAAGTATTTCACCACCATGTCTATACCCGACGCGAAGAGCACTACTGTGAACGTTAACGTCATCGCCAAAAAATGAGCCATGGGTACACGCTAAGCACGTGACACAATGCTTCTTCATAACCGACCCGGCCAATCCCAGCCGTGTTGTCATGAGGAGATCCAAAAGGAGCAACGTCGGAATGGATGGAGTGGCCAATGAGGAAGACTATGAACAATACGGCAACCCGATGAGGGAAGATGACGATGACGATGAAGCATACGTGAAAAGAAGAATCAATACTACATTACCGAAGAAAGATCATAATCCATGGCTCTGAAAAAGTCACAAGGAGGGGCTCAATTTCTCGGGAACGAACAAGGAAGGGAAGAAGCTCAATGTGACATGTCGTTGACGCAGCTGATCAGAAACCTACATATATATATATGTATCTATTTTGTGTACGCACTTAAGTAACCGTTATCGATCAACTGATATGTTACCACCACATGCATGGTTCCGGTGATATGCGCGCAGTGGGGGAGAGGGAGACGCCATCGTCGGGAGAAAAACAAACAACAAAAAGAAAAGGGAGAAAGTAGTACAAAAGAAAAAGAAAAGTAAACAGAAAAGAAAAGGAAAATAATAAAAGAAAAGAAAACTAAAAACTAGAAAAGGAAAATAATAAAAAGAAAATAATAAAAATTGGAACAGTTAGCAGTAGCGCTTTTTTAGGATCCAGCGCTGGATCCGAAAAAGCGCTACCACTATGTGCCATTAGCAGTAGCGCTGCTTTACAACCCGGCGCTATAGCTAGGAGAGCTATAGCGCTGGATCCTAAACCAGCGCTACTGCTATTTTGAGTTAAGCACCGCGAGGCTCAAATTTTGCCAAGTCCGCCAAGTCCCAACCCCACTCTCCCCACACCCTCTTCCCCCACTCTGTCACCGCTGCCGTCGCCCTGCCAGCCCTCGTGTCGTTCGTCGCCCTCGACCGCCAGCCGTCGCCCCTGGCCGCCGTCGACTTGGTCGCCGGCCGTCTCCCGAGCCCGCCCTCGAGCTCACCGGCGTCTCCCTTGCCCGCCCTCGACCACAACGCCGCCCCGCCTCTCCCCTGCCCGCGCGACCTCGACCTCGCCGCCGCCACCGCCGCCCACCGTCCGACGCCCTCGACCGCCGCTGCCCGAGCCTGAGCTCCCTTGCCGTAAGCCACTCCTCTCCCTCTCCTCTCCCCTACCCGAGCCTCTGTTTAGGGCAAATTTAGCCTCTGTTTACGGAAAATTTCGCAAATTTTAGGGAAAGATAGCAAATTTAGCAAACAAAATTAGCAAATTTAGCAAATTAGGGCAGTAGCTGATTAGCAATTTTTTTTGTTTTTTAGCAAGTTAGCTAATTTTTGTAGAAAGTTATCAAAAAATAGGTATAAAAACAGTAGCAAAAAATAGGTATAAAAATAGTAGCAAATTAAAACCTGTAGATAATTAGGGCGGTAGCAAATATAGCTAGGGCCAATTTTCTTAGCAAATGAGCAATTTTAGCTAGGGCAAATTTGTTTAGGGCAGTAGCTAATGGTTAATTTGCTAAGTCCTGGAAATCTGTTAGAATATGTTGTCATGTTCTCTTGAGATAGCATCAAATCTGTTATATGAACTTGTGCCAATTGTCGAAAAATATCTGAGTGGCCTATGTTTTGCCGGAATGTTGATTCATTTCCGTTCCGGCAAATTTCAGGCACTCCATATGTCCACTTTTTAGCAAAGGTCATGCCAAAAATTTCCGTGATTTTCTGCATGACTTGTGATAGAAACTAGGACATATGGAGTACCCGGAATTTGTCGGAAGGGGAATGAATCAACATTCCGACCAAATATGGGCCCCTTTTTTCTTTTCATTGTATCTTTTATTTACAATTGTTGAATAGGAAACATGTCTACCGACGCCGAAGTCGCGGGTGGTTCTGCTCACCTCGAAGACCCCATCGGGGCAGCAAATCACTATTTTGATTACCTGGACGAACACCAGATGGGGCTGCATGGTGGTGGCAGTGGCACCAACCCCGACACCGACACCGGCACCAGCACCGGCACCGACACCACCCCCGAGACCGGCAACGATGCTGTCCTAGCTAGTAAAGCAATGAAGAAGAAGAGCACACGAAGACGAAACGATCTTGGCGTCGGACAAATTGTGGTCACGGAGATGCACCCCAAGAAGTTAGAGCCAACGGAGCCGGAGGAAGCGCGCTCGTGCTGGGGCAATCAACTTGGATGCATCCTCATGGAAACCGCCAACATCAACGACGAGAGGTTGAGGCAGATACCACATATGGAGAACATGCTCCTAAAGAAGTTGCACAATAGGTTCTTTTTCCCCGGTCGGAATGAAGAAAAATATAAAGATCCGTGGGAAGACATCGCCATGACAAAGATAAACGACAAGGCGATGGTGACGTTCACCAACGACTTGTCCTCCTGGGAAGTTCGGGTGAAAAAAGTGATTGCGAAGAATGAACCGTGGTCCAAGATTCATGCTGACAATCCGTCAATAACGAAAGAGGACTTTGCAAAATTCAAGGAGAATTGCGCTAAAGAAAGTGTCAAGGCAAAGTCAGAGAAAATGAAGGCGCTTCAGAGTGCGATAAAAGGCCTCAAACTCGGCCGGCCTAGCTCAGCCAAGCTCCCATCAGACGGGATCAAGCATCTGTCACAAAACTCAGTGAGTGGTATCTGATGGTTTTCAGCATATAAATCAAAGCTCACTTCAGGAGGACTATTTCTAGGCAAGAAAGTAAAGCTCTAAACAAATATGTTTGTGAGGATGTGGTGCTGGTCACACTCATCTGCGGTGAAGTCGGTGAGGCCGGCATTAGCAATATATTGCATGAACTCCTCAAGAATTCCAGCCTCTTGCACGAACGGGGCGGCCATTCACATGGCCATACCTCCGCCAACCTCCGAGGGTGGAGATCAGTGTCAAAAGACTCCCCAATAACACCCTTGGAGTTCTTATTAGAGCCAAACTTACTAAAGATATTCATGTCCGCGTACAATTTTCTGAAAATAAAAAATTTTGGAGTGACAAAAATTTGTCAACAAAACTTTGTAAGATTGATAGCAACTACTCATAGGGATACATAGAAGCCATAGAAAGCATTCAAACTACTTAGAACACTAAGAATTCAACATGCAAGCACATCTACAGCAGCACCAAGAGTAGCTAATTATTCAAAGTATAAGCCACTAAAACAAAAACTAATTGGACAAATGGTGGAGTCACATACCAAGCAACAATCCCCCGAAACAGTTTCAGAAACGGGGCTTCGAGCAAAGAGATCAAAATCCGCGGGTTTGAGCTCAAGAACACGGGAGAGAGAGCAATGGGGATTTTTTTCTGGAGGTAAGTGATGATGTGGGATGAAGAGGTAAGTGAGGGGGCCCACGTGGGGACCACAACCCACTAGAGCGTGCCTGAGGGTGCTGGCATGCCCAGGTGGGTTGTGCCCACCTGGTGCACCTCCCTCTGATGTTTATTGCACCAAAAATTCTCAAATATTTAGAAAAAATCATATTAAATTTTGAGGGCATTATAAGAACTTTTATTTCTGGGTCATTTTTTATTGCACGGGAAATTCAAAAAATAGAAAAACATGGTATTTTATTTTATTTAACTAATAAAAACAGAGAATAAAAAGTATGGACAAAAAGTAGTGCTTACTAAATTCATCAACTGCATACCGTTCAAAAATGATCCATTAATAAGGTAGATCAAGTCTTATTAACAACCACTTTCGATTAGCATGAAACCAAAGAACTTTTGTAAAACACTAAGTTACCTCAATGGGGATATGCATTTCCCCAACATAAGTATTTCATATTTCTTTTTGACAGTAGGTAGAGGTATTTGAAAACTTCCAATAGTGATTGTCGGAGATTTTTCCATAACATTAATACCATTCACATGGAATTGTTTCTTCGGAAAGTGCACCGTATGCTCATTGCCATTAATATGAAAACTGACCTTGCTTTTATTTCAATCAATAACAGCCCCTGCAGTATTCAAGAAGGGTCTACCAAGGATAATCGACATGCTGTCATCCTCGGGCATCTCAAGTATAACAAAGTCAGTCAAAATAGTAACATTAGCAACAACAACGGGCACATCCTCACAGATACCGACAGGTATGGCAGTTGACTTGTGAGGCATTTGCAACGATATTTTAGTAGGTGTGAGTTTATTCAAGTCAAGTCTTTTATATAAAGAGAAAGGCATAACACTAACACCAGCTCCTAAATTACACAAAGCAGTTTTCACATAATTCTTTTTGATAGAGCAAGGTATAGTTGGTATTCCCAAATCTCCAAGTTTTTTAGGTACTCCATCTTTGAAAGTATAATTAGCAAGCATAGTGGAGATTTTATCTTCTGGTATTTTTCTCTTATTAGTGATGATGTCTTTCATATACTTTGCATAAGGACGCATTTTGAGGATATCAGTCAAGCGAGTACGCAAAAAGACTGGCCTCGGCATTTCAGCAAAGCATTCAAATTCTTCATCATCTTTCCTTTTAGTTCACTTGGGTGGAAAAGGCATAGGTTTTTGAACCCACAGTTCTCTTTCTTTATCGTGTTTTCTAGCAACAACCTCTCCTTTGTCATATCTTTTATTTTTAGATTGTGAGTTATCAAGATCAACAGGTGGTTCTATCTCAACATCATTATCTGTTTCTTTATTATTTGGTTGAGAGTCTTCATGAACCTTATCATTATCTTTTTCATTATCATTAGGTGAGTGTTCATTTCCAGACTGAGTTTCAGCATCAGAGATAGAAATTTCATTATCATTATTAAGAGGTTTTTCTATTTCAGGTTCACTAGAAGTGTGCAAAGTCCTATCATTTTTCTTTTTCTCCCTAGAAGGACTAGGTCCACTAGTGTTAGCTCTTTGTGAATCTTGGTCAATTCTTTTTGGGTGTCCCTCAAGATAAAGTGGTTCCTGAGTCATTTTACCTCCTCTAGTTGCAACTCTAACAACAAAGTCATGCATATTATTATTCATTTCATCAAGCAATTCTCTTTGAGATTTAGCAACTTGTTTTAACTGAGTTTGTACCATAGAAGCATGATTTCCAACACCTTTAACATCATTTGATATTCTAAATAATAAGTCACTCAAGCTAGCAATCATATCAGAATTGTATTTCAATTGTTTCATAACATTTGCATTGAAGTGATCTTATTTTCTAATGTAGTTTTCAAACTCATAAAGGCATTGACTAGGATGCATATTGTGAGGATTATCATTATCATTAAACTTCATAAGTGAATTTACCTCTACCACCTTAGGCATTGGTGGTGTATTAAGCCCATGTATTTCTTCAATAGGAGGTAAATTTTTAACATCCTCAGCTTTAATACCTTTTTCCTTCATAGATTTCTTTGCCTCTTGCATATCTTCGGGACTGAGATATAATATACCCCTCTTCTTCGGAGTGGGTTTAGGCAGTGGTTCAGGAATAGTCCAATCATCATAAATTTTCAATATGTTATTCAATCATTCTTTAGCTTGTCAAATAGTTCGTTCCCTGAAAACACAACCAGCACAACTATCTAGGAAGTCCCTAGAAGCATCGGTTAGTCCATTATAGAAGATATCAAATATTTCATTTTTCTTAAGAGGATGATCAGGCAAAGCATTAAGTAACTGGCAAAGCCTCCCCCAAGCTTGTGGGAGACTCTCTTCTTTAGTTTGAGCAAAGTTAAATATTTCCTATAAGGTAACTTGTTTCATATGAGCAGGAAAATATTTTTCAAAGAAGTAATAAATAATATCCTGGGGACTACGCACAAAACCAGGAGAAAGAGTATTGTACCAAGCTTCAGCATCACCCTTTAATGAGAAAGGAAATAATTTGAGAATAAAGTAATAGCGAGTTTTCTCATCATGAGTAAAAAGGCTGGCTATGTCATTCAACTTAGTAAGATGTGCCATAACAGTTTTAGTTTCATAACCATGGAAAGGATCAGATTCAACTAAAGTAACTAACTCTGGGTCGACAGAGAATTCATAATCCTTGTCATCAATAAAGATAGGTGAAGTAGCAAACTTAGGATCACATTTCATTCTAGCATTCAGAGATTGTTCTTTATACTTGTGTAATAATTTCTCTAGATCATCTCTATCATTGCAAGCAAGAATATCTCTAGTTGCTTCTTCACTCATAACATAACCTTCCGGTACCTTAGGAAATTCATATCTAGGAAGGCTAGTTCTAGCAGGTGTTTCAGGAGTTTCAGTTTCAAGCTCATCATCAGATTCAACAACATCATGTTGTATAACTCTAGCAATTTGTTTATCAAGAAATTCACCAAGTGGCACATCATCATTATCAAGCAAGGTACTAGCATCATCATAAGCATCATTCATAGTAGAAGTAGCACCATCAATAACTTGCTACATATCAGAATTAATAGCATGTGGTGGTGTTGCAAGTTTATTCATAACAGAAGGTGAATCTAAAGCAGAACTGGATGGCAGCTCCTTACCTCCCCTCGTCCTTGAGGGAAATATTTTAGTCTTTGGATCCTTTAGATTCTTCATAGTGATAATATGATAATAATCCCAAGTGTCAACAAATATAGCTATGCTCCCCGGCAACGGTGCCAGAAAAAGGTCTTGATAACCCACAAGTATAGGGGATCACAACAGTTTTCGAGGGTAGAGTATTCAACCCAAATTTACAGATTCGACACAAGCGGAGCCGAAGAATATTTGAAGGTATTAGCAGCTGAGTTGTCAATTCAACCACACCTGGAGTTAATTATCTACAGCAAAGTGATCAGTAGCAAAGTAGTTTGATAGTTTTGATAGTAGTAGCAGCAACAATAGTAACAGTAACAGTGATAGCAGTAATTTTGTAGCAAGTGTAACAGTGATGATAGCAGTAGTAACTTAGCAGTAACAATAATGAAAAGTTAGTAGGCACTGGATCGGTTACTTGTTGGATGATATTCATCATGTGACAGTTATAACATAGGGCGATGCGACACTAGCTCTAGTTCATCAATGTAATGTAGGCATGTATTCCGTAAATAGTCATACGTGCTTTATTAAAAGAACTTGCATGGCATCTTTTTTCCTATCCTCCCGTGGCAGCGGGGTCCATATTGGAAACTAAGGGATATTAAGGCCTCATTTTAATAGAGAACCGGAACAAAGCATTAACACATAGTGAATACATGAACTCCTTAAACTACGGTCATCACCGAGAGTGGGCCTGGTTGTTGTCACTCCGGGGTTGTCGGATCATAACCGTAGTAGGTGACTATAACTTGCAAGATCGGATCTAGAACATGGATATAACGATGATAACATAAACGGTTCAGATCTGAAATCATGGCACCCAGGCCCAAAGTGACAAGCATTAAGCATAGCAACGTCATAGCATCATCAATCTAAGAACATAGTGGATACTAGGGATCAAGCCCTAACAAAACTAACTCGATTCCATGATGAATTTCATCCAACTCCTCACCGACCAGCGAGCCTACGACGGAATTACTCACTCCCGGTGGGGAGCATCATGGAATTGGCGATGGAGAAGGGTTGGTCATGACGAAGAAGGAAGATCCCCCTCTCCGGAGCCCCAAACGGACTCCAAATCTGCCCTCCCGAGGAACAACAGGGATTGGCGGCGGCTCCATCTCATGGATCGTGATAATTCTTTCTCCCTCGTTTTTTTCTAGCAATATGTGATTTTACAGTATCAGGGGGGTCATCTACGGGGCCACCAGGTGGGTACAACCCACCTGGGCATGCCCGGAGAGGGGGGCGCGCTTTGGTGGTTTGTGCCCACCCAGGGGCCCCTCTCTGGTGGGTCTTGGCTCCAGTAATTCTTATTATTGATATAAAAATTCCTCGCATAGTTTCGTTCCATTCCGAGAACTTTTATTTCTGCACACAAACAACACCATGGTAGTTCTGCTAAAAACAGCGTCAGTCCGGGGTTAGTTTCATTCAAATCATGCAAATTAGAGTCCAAAACAAGAGGAAAAGCGTGAGAAAAAGTAGATACGTTGGAGACGTATCAAGCACCGGTCCACCCACATATCAAATTATCAAAGTAGTGAACACAAATCAAGCCAACATGATGAAAGTGACTAGATGAAATTCCCGTGTACCCTCAAGAATGCTTTGCTTATTATAAGAGACCATTTTGGCATGTCCTTTGCCTCAAAAGGATTGGGATAACTTGCTTCATACTTGTTACTATTATCGTTACTTGCTCGTTACAAATTATCTTGCGATCAAACTACTCGCTACTTACAATTTCAGCACTTGCAGACAATATCTTATCGGAAACTACTTGTCATTTCCTTCGGCTCCTCGTTGGGTTTGACACTCTTACTTATTGAAAAGAGCTACAATTGATCCCCTGTACTTGTGGGTCATCAAGTGGTACGGTAATCCTGTTCTGGAGGTCATGTTATGGGACCATGATGAACCTACGAACTATGAGGAAGCGATGATGAGCCCAGATTCCACAAAATGGCTTGAGGCCATGAAATCATGAGTACAAAGTATGGACTTTGGTTGACTTGCCCGATGATCGGAAAGCCATAGAGAATAAATGGATCTTCAAGAAGAAGACTAAAGCTGATGGTAATGTTACGGTCTACAAAGCTCCACTTGTTGCAAAAGGTTTTTGACAAGTTCGAGGAGTTGACTATGATGAGACTTTTTCACCCGTAGTGATGCTTAAGTCTGTCCGAATCATGTTAGCAATTGCCACATTTTATGATTATGAAATCTGGCAAATGGACGCCAAAACTGCATTGCTTAATGGATTTCTTAAAGAAGAGTTGTATATGATGCAAGCAGAAGGTTTTGTCAATCCTAAAGGTGCTAACAAAGTGTGCAAGCTCCAGCGATCCATCTATGGACTGGTGCAAACATCTCAGAGTTGGAATATACGCTTTGATGAGTTGATCAAAGCATATAGTTTTATACAGACTTGTAGTGAAGCCTGTATTTACAAGAAAGTGAGTGGGAGCACTACAACCTTTCTGATAAGTATATGTGAATGACATATTGTTGATCAGAAATGATGTAGAATTTTCTAGAAAGCATAAAGGAGTTTTTGAAAGGAGTTTTTTTTTTCAATGAAAGACCTCAGTGAAGCTGCTTACATATTGGGCATCAAGATCTATAGAGATAGATCAAGACGCTTGATGATATTTTTCAATTAGTACATACCTTGACAAGATTTTGAAGTAGTTCAAAATGGAACAGTCAAAAAAAGAGTTCTTGCATGTAAAGTTGAGTAAGACTCAAAACCCGGCCATGGCGGAAAATAGAAAGAGAATGAAAGTCATTCCCCATGCCTCAGCCATAGGTTCTATAAAATATGCTATGCTGTGTACCAGACCTATTGTGTACCTTGCCATGAGTTTCACAAGGGGGTATGATAGTGATCCAGGAGTGAATCACTGGACAGCGGTCAAAGTCATCCTTAGTTTCCTAAGAGGACTAAGGAAATATTTCTCGGTTATGGAGGTGATAAAGAGTTCGTCGTAAAGAGTTACGTCAATGCAAGCTTTTACACAGATCCAGATGACTTTGAGTCTCAATCTGGATACATATTAAAAGTGGGAGCAATTAGCTAGAGTCGCTCCATGCAGAGCATTATAGACATAGAAAATTTACAAAAATACATACGACTCTAAATGTGGCAGACACGTTGACTAAACTTCTCTCACAAGCAAAACATGATCACACCGTAGTACTCTTAGGGTGTTAATCACATAAGCGAAGTGAACTAGATTGTTGACTCTAGTAAACCCTTTGGGTGTTAGTCACATGGCGATGTGAACTAATCACATAAAGATGTGAACTATTGGTGTTGAATCACATGGTGATGTGAACTAGATTATTGACTCTAGTCCAAGTGGGAGACTGAAGGAAATATGCCCTAGAGGCAATAATAAAGTTGTTATTTTATATTTCCTTATATCATGATAAATATTTATTATTCATGCTAGAATTGTATTAACCGGAAACTTGATACATGTGTGGATACATAGACAAAACATTGTGTCCCTAGTAAGCCTCTACTAGACTAGCTCGTTAATCAAAGATGGTTAAGTTTCCTAACTGTCGTGGAATTGTCACGGAAGATGATAAATATTTATTATTCATGCTAGAATTGTATTAACCGGAAACTTGATACATGTGTGGATACATAGACAAAACATTGTGTCCCTAGTAAGCCTTTACTAGACTAGCTCATTAATCAAAGATGGTTAAGTTTCCTAACTGTCGTGGAATTGTCACGGAAGATGTCCTAGCGAAAGGACTCGTGGAGCCATCGCAACTAGGTTAGCTTAAAGGGGTTAACCGGGACAAAGGACACATGAGTTTATACTGGTTCGGCCCCTTGCTATGAAGGTAAAAGCCTACTCTAGTTGAGGTGGTATTGCTTGGGTTTCGATTACCAGGGAGCGAATACGCTTAACCTAGCTTTCGATCTCTCTTGTTCCTTGTTCTAAACCGCCGCCGGGTTGTCCCTTTATATACACAGGTTGACGCCCAGTGGCTCATGGAGTCGCGGGCCGGATTATACAACGTGTCCGGCTCGGTGACTAATTATACATGCCTAACAATACAAGTCACACACATATGGCGGTTTACACCTATGGGCCTTAAGTCTGGGCTTCGGGTCCTTAGCAAGTCTACTTCATAAACCGCCATCTTCAACATCTTATGGGCTTTGTCTTGATGAACCGCCTTTCGTATAACCCGGCCCCTCCTGGGTGGGTCATACCCAATAGTTATATCCCCAACAGTAGGCCCCAGGTTGATTTGAACTTGTTCATGTCAATCTTCAACACTTTAGAAAAATCCTTCTTCATTTATTCTTGCGAGGCACTATAACCCGCTGTAACGTCATCTCCTAGGATTGTGGTAACCCGCCATGATGTCACCTGTCATTAATATTACACAAAGCCCGGATCTTTAATACATCCTCACTTTTAATGAACCTCCGAAAATCGAGGCGTCCACGCCGTCACATATCCATTTTTAACTCCTCGATTCCTGCGCCTGCCACTTATCTTTCCAGCCTTATTAATAGGGCCAGGGGTCCCTTTCACTTTCCCCCCTCGTGTCGTGGAATTGTCATGGAAGATGTACTAGTGTGAGGACTTAGTCGTGGAGCCATCGCGTTGTGGTTAGCTTAAAGGGGTTAATCAGGGCAAAGGACACGAGGAGTTTATACTGGTTCAGCCCCTTATGGTGAAGGTAAAAGCCTAATCCAGTTGGAGGTGGTATTGCTAGGGTTTCGATGAGCAAGGAGCTATCTTGACCCTGCTCTCGATCTGTTGTTTCTTGTCCTAAGCCGCCGCTAGGTTGTCCCCTTATATACACGGGTTGACGCCCTGCGGCCTACAGAGTCTCGGCCGGCTTATACAATGTATCCGGCTCGGTGACCCTTCTTACATGCCTTACAATACAAGTTTACATACAAGGCGGTTTATATCCGTGGGCCATAAACCGCCTTCGGGTTTGGGCCCTCTACCAAGCCTGTCTATGAACCGCCATATGCTCTTGGGCTTCATTGAGATGAATCGCCATAGGGATGACCCGGCCCCTCCTGGGCGGGTCATACCTAATAGTTATATCCCCAACATTTGGCCCGAGGTTGATTTGAACTTGTTCATGTCAATCTTCACGACTTAGAAAAATCCTTCCATATCTGCTGAAAAAACCTTGTAACCCGCCATGACGTCATCTCCAAGAATTTCGGAAACCCGCCATGATGTCATATTTAACGGATATTTATCTTAATGTCTTTCCGAAAATCGAGGCATCCAATTAGCTGGATAATCATCATTTGGCCTCCTCGTGTTTCGCGCATGCCTATTGCTCTTTTCCTTCTAAATAGGACCACGGAGTCATCTTTCATTCTTCTCCTTCTCACGTTCTTCCTCCTCGCGACGCACCGACCCCCACGAGCCCCGCCGTCGTCGCCCTTCGTCTCCGACCTTGACTCCGGCCGCTGCATCATCCTGAACAGACCAAAAAACCGCGGCGCTGCTCCGCTGTCCTAATAGCATCAGTGAGCCCTCCTTTCTTTTGCCATAGATTTGTCATTAGGTTTTCATCGGTGTTCGTCGGTGTTCATCGGTGTTCGTCGCCGCCCCTTGTTCTCCTTTGTTTAGATTCATGGGATAGATCCAAAAACCATATAAATCTTGTGCAGTAGTAGTTTTAGCACCTGTTTTTGATACTAGAATATATCCTCAATGCGACAGATCTCCTCTAGGGCACCTATGCTTTTCCACTGTCACCTCTGTAGATTTCGAATTTATTTCCTTTTTCTGAATAGCGGTAGATCCAAATTTGTAACCTCAATCTGCGGAACCTGTTTGTCCCAATACTTAGCAAATTTTACTCTTGGTAGCTCTTGAATATCTTAGTCAAGGAAGCTTACTCTGCCGGCTTATCTTTGCTTCCTATATCATCAGACGCCATTATAAACATGCACTGTAATTGTTAACTTGTAATCCCACCAACTAACTTGAGCCGGCAAATTATTTCCTTTTAGGTTGTCCTTTCACCATGCCGCCAAAGACGATTACGACTTGTAACTGGGTTCCCTCCATCGTCATCGAGAGCACTTTGAAGGATTTTGTAACTGTTGGATATTTATCAGAAAAAATGTCATGCATTATAGTGCTCCTGACCCGGCCGAAGAGAGACCTCAGCCGAAGGACGGTGAAATTATTGTCTTTACTGATCATATGAACCGGGGCTTCTCGCTGCTCGGCTCGGAATTCTTTAGGGATGTCCTGCACTTCTTCAAACTCCATCCGCAAGACATTGGACCCAATTCCATATCAAACATTTGTAACTTCCAAGTTTTTTGCGAGGTATACCTTCAAGAAGAGCCTAGTGTTGAGCTTTTCAGGGAATACTTCTACCTGAACTGGCAGAATGAGTTCAAAATGGGCCCAGCTTGGAACTTGGTGGGATTTCAATTCAACGCAGACGAGATGCCATCTTCCCTCAAGTAGTTCTGCCAAGCCATCCCAAGGACTGGAATCAAACATGGTTCTACTGCAAAGATATCTCGCCGTCTGATGAAAATCCGATGCCGGGTTATCGTGCTGAGCGTCTCGACTCAAATTACCAACTCCCTGATAAACTTACCCCCGCCGAACGCAAGAAGCTTATCCCTACAATCAGAAAAGTTCAAGCCTTGCTAGGAAATGGTTTAACCGGAGTCGACTTAATCCGCTGCTGGGTCGCATAGCGGATCATACCTTTAAGCCGCCGATCCGGCTTGATGTGTACATACACCGGAGGAACAAATGATCCCTTACGTCATCGCTCTCTGCTTTTGACTGAAGCGGGTATCGTTGAGATGGCAACCAAGCTTGTAAATAGCAAATATGAAGACTGCAGCAAAGTGGATTTGAACCCTTTCTGCAAGCTTAACCCGGCGCCAGAGGTAAATCTTTTGATTTCTTTTTCCTTCAGCAGTTAAGCATTGCATGAACTTCAACATGTTATCCTTCTATAGGCTAAATCTGAATTCTGAAGGCCAAATATGACCATGAGGCTACCAAAAAGGCTAAAGCTGCTGCGAAAGCCGCCAAAAAGACCATCAGGAAGTCTAAGAAGAAACCAAGTTCCTCGGACCTGCTTAAACTGGACGATTACTCTGAGTCGGAGGTAGCGCTTGACTCTCTTGGCTTACTTTTTAACCACCTTATTGACACTGACTATTGCCAGGATGACACGGGGGCCAGCCAGGCAGTCAAATAAGAGGTAACTATTATTTCCTCCGACTCAGAACCTTTACCAAGGCAGAAAATTCGGCGGGTAACCCGGAAAGTAAGGTTTTCACACCCCTTGGCTTATTTAGATCCTCATTTTCTTTTGAAACAACAGCAACATGAGAGCCGCCGCCAGACCCAGACCAGTGGAGGTGAAGATTTATCCTCCGGCTTAACAAACACTCCTCGGAAACGGCAAAATGAGGTTCTTTTTAACTTTAACTCTTTTATTTACCGGCGGGTTTCTTTTATTAACCACTCAATTCTTTTGATTCCGTCTTTGCAGGAGATTTCCCGTTCCTCCTCTGGCGATTCATCGCAGACTCAACTACCGGCTTTCAAGACTGCCCCTGGGTAAGGATAATTATCTCTCTTCTGTACCTTTACATCTTCATCATTATGATGACTTGTCCAAATCCCTTTTAGCGGTCAAGCGAAGCCCAACAAAAAAGCAAAGGTGACGAAGCCGACCGAAGATCCGAAAGCTGCTGAACCGGATCAGCCAACCCTTGTACCAGAACACCCTGAACAACCAGAAGATCCTACTGTCAATGCTCAACCGGATTTACCTGAGCCGTCTGTTGATGAAACCACTATTGATCCATCAACTACTGAACCGTCAAGCTCAGTTAACCCGCCAGAGACTCATGGTGATGACATTTTAATCACTGGCACCGGATTTACTGCACCGGGGAATCCAACTGCACTAACGAGATATTCTGCCAAACAAGAAGTCATGGAAAGACGGAGAGTGAGGTTCGATGTCTCCCATTATGCACAATTGAGTAATATTGAAGTGCTATCTGGTTATCACAGTCAAGTACACTCCAGCCGTGACTTATAAATTGAAATGGTCAAACAGATGCACCAGAAGTATGAGGTACATTCTTCGGTTTATATAAATTATATATCCTGCCAGCCCCCAAGTCTTCTGATTATGATAAGATTGAATAATCTGTAGACTTTACAAATTTCCAAGCCTCTGTCCTAGATTCCCTCCAAGTCCGGTTTACAACTAAACCGGATGCTGATAGTATTATCATTTTGCATGTGTAGTCCCCAAGGGCAGGTTTAATCAGTATGAATGAGCCGGTCCTTTTGATCATTGTATAGAACTGAACTGTATAGCCCCCATGAGTCGGCTGAAACTGTTGTCACCTCACCCGGCTCATCTATAAGAAGAGTCAAGCAATATGCATTAGCCCCCAAGTGCCAAGTGTTGTCGCTTGCAAAACACTTGGAACTTCAGAAAAGCCATTTCCGTTAAAAAATTGCGTTGACAGACATTAGCCCCCACGTGCCAAGTGGTTTCGGTTGCAAAGTGCTTGGGACTTAACTGTTGTAACCCTCCTTGAAATATGTTTGATAAATCTGCGCTGCCTGCAGGCTGCTACCACTGAATTGGAAACGCAACTTAACGAGACCAAGACCCGGCTGGCGGCTCAGGAAACTGAGACCCAAAAGGCTGAATCAAAATTCCAGTTTAGTGTGTCTGAAGCAAAAAAATTGAAGACCAGCTTTACTGGGGAGAAAGAGGCTTGGGCTAATGAAAAGACTGCCTTGATACATCATGCTGAGAAAGCAGAGGCGGCTCTTGAAGAAGTTACCACTGAACTCACCGGTTTAAAGAACCGTGTGTCTCAGATGGCTTCTGCTATCTTTGGTAAGTCACCTTGTTATTTATCCAAAGTGAATATTTGTCATCATAATGTAAATCGCCACTTAACCGTGAACTTTTCAGGTCCCAGGAGCAGCAATCTGAGCCAAGATACACTGGTGAAGCTCAAGGTGGTTTACATGCTTGTTGAGCAATTATATACTAGAGCTCAGCGGACTCTTGCTACTATTTCCCCAGCGAATCAAGGACCAGATCTGTTAAGTGATGTCTTGAAGAAACTGTCCCTCTTGCCCACCAAGTTCCAAGAAATCAAACGGTCTTGTGCTAGAGCCGGAGCTGTAACAACCTTGAGTCGTGCCAAAGCCTGGGTACCGGAATTAGACCCGGCAGACGTAGCCTGTGGATATCCTAGTCTGAAGGAAGATGGAACCTCTTTTGACCAACAAGACTTTGCTGCCTGTGTCAAAGAGATTCGTCCGCATGCCACAATCATTGCAGAAGAGAAAAACCTCACCAAGTACCAGCCGGGTTATGATGCAGACAATCAAAAGATGCCGACTCCTTCGTATAAAGTGATGGACTTAATTCCGCCGATTCGGAAGCACACTTTCGCCCCTGATATTGATCTGTCTGATCTGATTGATGACGAAGCTGAATTCGTTGCCGTGTGTGGCTTTGACTGGTGCAAACCCAACTTCTAGACGATGGAGGAGGAAGACGAACCGGCAAGGGATGAGTCGCAACCTTCAAGTCAGCCAGGCCAAGATTTATGAACCGGGGCTGGTTTATCATCTGATATATGCTAGACTGAAAAACAATTATCCTTTTGAGCACCAAGCACCTTGTAATAGGCTAGCTTTAAACTCTTATTCTGCTATGCCTTCGTGCATATTTTGCTGTTCATGACACTATTCATCCGCCATGTGAAGATATGCCATGTATGCTTTATGATCTTAGCAATTTTGAATCTGTTCCTCCATACAACAGGTGAAACATGTCCTGTGATATTTGATCACACTTGTTGGTTTACCAAGCCACTGCAGTAAGGGTGATAACCCAAATTTTGAGCACAGGTAATTATCAGAAATTGCCGGTTTGAAAATAAAACCGGGCCGGGTTAATAAACACCGGATATTATCTCATCTTACACTAGCGACTTATAGTCAAAAGACAGGCCGGGTTAATAAACATCGGTGAATTATAATCATCAAACTTTATAAGCTTTATCAAATAAACCTCAAAAAAGAAAGAATCTGTCGAACAAAAAAAAGAGAAACGAGGCTTTTCATGGGCTGCCAGGCCGAAAAACGAGGCATTTCACGGGTTGCCAGGCCACTGAGTTAAACCGTTTTAAAAACCTTATAAGATGGACCTCACATTAACCAATCGTCATTTTAACTTTGACAAGTTCAGGGTCTGCATAAGATTGACTTGTCAAACGTTCGGCGGGTCATTCCAGGATTACCTGGGCGGAGTGGCTTACTTAAAAAGGCAGGATAACCCGGGGTTTTAGGTGAATACACCTGGCTTCCAAGCCTGGCTTTTAAGTCTATTACAAGGGTTATAAAAACTCTTTGTTCTTTAGAAAAGAAGAGCCCCCAAGCGATATTTTGAGCTGTGCTCAAGGGGCACCTATGTTTGAGTTGTGCTTTTGCAACAGAATCTCTTTGGTCCCTTTCACTTGGGTATAAGCCCCCAAGCTTTTTTTGTGGCCAATAAGCCGGATCAAAGGGTAATCATGACTTTCGCTCTATAAAGAGACCAAGTGACCAAAAACTCATTATTTAAAGAGAAAAAACGATAGAGGCCCTGCTTTAACAGGGATGACGGTTTATTATATTTATCATAATATATTCATTGTCAAAAATATGTACATCAGAAGAGCTAGTGGCTCAAGTGTAGTAAGGCCGAAGATGAGCAATATTCCACGGCCGGCGGGTCTCTTCCTCCGACGTGCGTGAGTCCTTGTGGTCTCGAACATCGATAAGGTAATATGACCCATTGTTCAGATTCTTGATGACCACAAAGGGTCCTTCCCAAGGTGGGGATAACTTGTGCATATCAGTCTGATCCTGGATAAGCCGGACCACCAGATCGCCTTCTTGGAAAGTTCTGGTTTTAACCCGGCGGCTGTGATAACGACGCAGATCTTGCTGGTAAATCGCCGAACAAGCCGCTGCGATGTCACGCTCCTCATCCAATAGGTCAATTGCTTCTTGACGTGCTTTTTCATTGTCAGCTTCAACATAAGGCGCCACACGAGGTGAGTCATGTCATATGTCACTAGGGAGAACTGCCTCTGCTCCGTAAACCATGAAGAAAGGTGTGTATCCCGTAGATCTGTTTGGGGTGGTATTAATGCTCCATAATATGGAAGGTAACTGCTCCACAAAACAACCCGGAGTCCTCTGCAGGGGAACCATAAGCCGGGGCTTGATGCCTTTCAAGATCTCTTGATTGGCTCTCTCAGCTTAACCATTAGACTGGGGGTGAGCCACTAACGATACATCAAGCTGGATATGCTCACGTTGACAAAATTCTTCCATAGCACCCTTAGAGAGATTAGTGCCATTGTTTGTTATAATGCTGTGTGGAAAGCCAAAACGGAAGATCACCTTCTTCATGAACTGAACCGTCGTTGTTGCATCACACTTACTAACTGGCTCTCCCTCTACCCACTTAGTTAACTTATCAACTGCCACCAAAAGGTGGGTCTTCTTATCCTTGGATCTTTTGAAAGGTCCAACCATATCAAGTCCCCAAACTGCAAATGTCCAAGTAATTGGACTCATCCTCAATTCTTGAGCCGGCACATGGGCTCGTCGTGCAAATTTCTGACATCCATCACACCTGCTGACGAGGTCCTCCGCATCAGCATGAGTTGTTGGCCAATAAAACCCATGACGAAAAGCTTTAGCCACGAGGGATTTTGAACTGGCATGATGACCACAGTCTCCTTCATGAATCTCACGCAGGATCTCACAACCTTCTTTTGGAGAAACACAACATTGAAAAGACACTGTGACACTACAATGATGTAGCTCTCCATTAACAATTGTCATTGACTTAGACCGCTGGGTTATCTGCCTGGCTAAGGTTTCACCCACAGGTAACTCGCCCCGGGTCATATAAGCCAAATAAGGGACTGTCCAATCCGGAATTACATGAAGAGTCGCCACCAGCTGAGCTTGCGGGTCAGGAATAGCCAAATCCTCCTCTGTAGGTAACTTGACCGACGGGTTATGCAAAACGTCAAGAAAGACATTAGGCGGCACCGGTTTTCGTTGAGAACCCAACCGGCTTAAAGCATCCGCCGCTTCATTTTTCCTCCGATCAACATGCTCAACTTGATAACCCTTGAAGTGACGAGCAATAACATCCACCTCTCGTCGATAAGCCGCCATGAGTGGATCCTTGGAATCCCAAGTACCAGAGACTTGCTGGGCCACCAAATCTGAGTCGCCAAAGCACCTAACCCGGCTTAAGTTCATCTCTTTAGCCATCCGAAGACCATGGAGCAAGGCCTCATATTCAGCTGCATTGTTAGTGCAAGGAAACATCAAACGGAGAACATAAAAAAAATTATCACCTCGAGGGGAAGCGAGCACAAATCCAGCCCCCGAGCCCTCCAATTGCCTAGACCCATCAAAGTGAATAGTCCAATATGTATTATCTGGCTTCTCCTCAGGCTTCTGTAGCTCTGTCTAGTCATTGATGAAATCCACCAGTGCCTGAGACTTGATGGCCGTGCGAGGCATATATTTCAAACCATGAGGACCAAGCTCAATGGCCCACTTGGCTACCCGACCTGTGGCTTCTCTATTCTGAATAATGTCCCCCAAAGGAGCAGAACTAACCACAGTGACGGGATACCCCAGAAAATAATGCTTAAGCTCCCGGCTGGCCATGAACCTCAAGCTTCTACCAGTGCGGATATCTCTGCTTGGACTCAATAAGCACCTCACTGATGTAGTAAACCGGCCTTTGAACCAGATATTCCTTGCCTGCCTCCTTCCTCTCTACCACAATGGCTACACTGGCAGCCCGGCTATTAGCAGCCACATATAACAACAAAGGCTCTTTGTCAACAGGGGCGGCAAGCACGGGCAGCTCAGCCAGCTGTTTCTTCAAATCCTCAAACGCTGCATTAGCAGCATCACTCCAGACAAAATTATCTGTCTTTTTCGTCATCTGATACAGAGGGATGGCCTTCTCTCCCAACCGGCTTATGAAGCAGCTTAATGCCACAATACGACCCGCCAAACGTTTCTCATCATTGACGCATGGCGGTTTAGCAAGAGAAGTGATGGCTTTGATCTTTTCCGGATTAGCTTCAATGCCCCTGTTAGACACCAAAAACCCCAAGAGCTTGCCTGTCGGCACACCAAAAACACACTTGGCCGGGTTAAGCATCATTTTATAAACCCGGAGATTATCAAAGGTTTCCTACAAATCATCTATTAATGTCTCTTTCTCTCTGGATTTCACCACAATATCATCCACATAAGCATGAACATTGTGCCGAATTTGGTTATGAAGGCAATTCTGCACACACCTCTGATAAGTTGCCTGGGCACTCTTGAGCCCAAAAGGCATAGACACATAATAGAAGGCTCTAAAGGGAGTTATGAAAGTTGTCTTCTCCTGGTCCTTAACTGCCATCTTGATCTGATGATAACCAGAATAAGCATCCAAAAAACTCAAACGCTCACAACCCGCCGTAGTATCGATAATCTGATCAATACGGGGGAGAGCAAAAGGATCAGCCGGACAAGCCTTGTTTAGATCTGTATAATCCACACACATATGCCAAGTGCAGTTCTTTTTAAGTACCCGCACCGGGTTAGCCAACCACTCAGGGTGAAACACCTCAATAATAAACCCAGCCGCCAAGAGCCGGGCTACTTCCTCTCCAATGGCCTTCCGCCTCTCCTCATTAAACCGGCGAAGAAACTGTTTTAACCGGCTTAAATTTTGGATCAATATTAAGAGTGTGCTCAGCGAGTTCTCTCGGTACACCCGGCATGTCTGAAGGCTTCCATGCAAAAATGTCCCGGTTCTCACGGATGAACTCGATGAGCGCGCTTTCCTATTTCGGATTCAGATTGGCACTGATACTGAACTGCTTGGATGAATCACCAGGAACAAAATCAACCATCTTGGTGTCATCTGCCGATTTAAATTTAAGACCAGATCATGCTCTATAGTTGGCTTTTTCAAAGACGTCATATCCGCCGGATCAACAATGTCCTTATAGAATTTTAACTCCTCCGTTGCACAAACTGACTCAGCATAAGCTGCATCGCCTTCTTCGCACACCAGAGCTATCTTACGGCTTCCATGCACTGTGATGGTCCCTTGTGACACGACATCTTGAGTTGTAGATAAACATAACAAGGTCGTTCCATGAACATGGCATAAGCCGGCCGTCCAAACAGAGCGTGATACGGGTTGTGAATCCTGACTATTTCAAACGTCAACGTCTCTGACCTAGAGTCATGATCATCTCCAAAAACAACTTCCAGGGCTATCTTACCAACTGGGTATGCTGACTTACCAGGTACCACCCCATGGAAAACAGTGTTTGACGGCTTAAGATTTTTATCAGTCAACCCCATGCGGTGGAAAGTGTCATAATAAAGGATATTGATGCTGCTCCCTCTGTCCATGAGTACCTTGGTGAACTTATACCCTCCGACCTGAGGTGCGACCACCAAAGCCAAGTGACCCGGATTATCAACCCGGGGCGGGTGATCTTCCTGACTCCACACAATGGGCTGCTTAGACCAACGCAAATAACGAGGAACTGCCGGCTCAACGGCATTGACTGCCCTCTTGTGAAGCTTCTGGTCACGCGTACATAAGCTAGTGGTGAAGACATGATATTGTCCACTGTTCAACTGCTTCGGGTTGCTCTGATAACCGGACTGTTGCTGCTGTTGGCTCCCCTGATTATTCTACTGATTGTAACCACCCTGGTTGCTGTGATTACCTTGATTTCCTTGGAATCCAGAGTTAGAACCGCCACCACCATAACCCGGTCTGTGAGAGCCGGATCTTGAACTGCCACCTGGCCCATGACTGTCTTGAAAAAGATTGGAATTCTTGTACTCCTTCAAAATGTAACAATCCTTCCAGAGGTGCCCGGATGGTCTCTCTCTCGTACCATGTCTTGGGCAGGGTTGATTTAACATTTGTTCAATATTGATGATGGATCCTCCGGCTTACCGGGGCGGTTTACCCTTACGGCGCTGACCATTATCCTGTGTATTGGTATTAGCCACAAAGTCAAAGCTATTATCAGCTTTGCGCTTACCCTTGCCTCCCTGGTTCGCCGGGTTATGCTGCTGCCCCTTGGCGTTGCTGCTCTTCCTTCCCATCCCCGGCTTTTCATCATCAGACTCAGGGTCCTTGGTACTATCAGAGTCGGCATACTTAACCAGAGCTGCCATGAGTGTCCCCATGTCATTGAAGTGGCATTTAAGCCGCCCTAACTTCTGCTTGAGGGGCGTGAAACGACAATTGTTCTCCAACATCAACACCGCTGATTCGGCATTGATGCAATCCGATGAATGCAAGATTGTTGAGACCCGGCGCACCCAATGGGTTGTCAACTCACCTTCATCTTGGACACATGAGGCTAAATCCACAATTGACATCGGCTTCTTACATGTATCCTTGAAGTTCTGGATGAACCGGGCCTTTAACTCGGCCCATGACCCGATGGAATTGGCGGGGAGCCCCTTCAACCAAGTGCGGGCCGTTCCCTCTAGCTCAGGGGGAAAATTTTAGCACATGTAGCCTCGCTGACATCTAGCAATTCCGTGGCCATCTCATAACTCTCAATCCAAGCCTCAGGACTTAAATCGGCTGTATAGTTAGGCACCTTGCGAGGACCCTTGAAATCCTTGGGCAGACGCTCATTACGTAGATCCGGTACTAAGCATGGCACGCCCAAATTTATAAAGGTTACACCTGGCTCCACATAGGTGGTCGGACGAACCGGAGTAGGTTGACGAGCCGCATACTGAGCCACCTGCTCAGCCTCTCGACGCACTCTACCTTGATCCACTATGTTCTGAGCATTAGCGCCACCGCCCGCCGGGTCATGTCCACGGGGTAGGTTACGGTTCCGCCCACTGCTTGACACAGCCGGCTCATCGATATGCCTGCTGTAACTCCGGCTCGGGTGAGGGGTGGAATGAACCCTATCACGGCTGTAAGAATAAGCCTGCTGTTGAACCAACGCTGTCTGAAGGAGATCTCTAGCCCTCCGTGTTTCAACCGCCGTTGGTGACCCACCTTCAACTGGGATAGCCGCCAATCGCAACGCCGCAGCTTCATGTTATCCAAAGGGTTAGAGTAATGACCCGGTGGCGTCGGCACGTGCTGTGGGGGGTTATTGTTCTGACGAGGCGAATCCATCATGCGCGGCTAAACCGGCGTACCCGTCCCAGGTGCTTCGACCCGGTTTACCACTGCCGGGTTACTGGTTCCTGCTCCTGGCGTGTTAAAAAGATTTCTTGCTTCGTAAACCGATGGCAGACGAGTCTGATGCCTCCTCCTCATGACATCGTTCGAAGCATTCTGATCTAACATGAGCCGGTAAGACTCCGACCGAATCCGCTGTGCCTGGGCATCCAAAGTTGCCCGTTCCTCGGCCATCTTAGCGCTTTCTGCATTTAGCTCATCCTTAGCATGTGCTATCTCATCGCGCAATCTTGCGACCGCCGCGTTATGCTGATCTTGATCCGCCGGGTTAACCACTGCTGTTAACAGTGCTGTCAGCTTATCCCGTAAGTCAGTTAAGACCTTAGTCGGCGGGCCCGCAGGGTCTCCTACCCCGGCAGCCATTGCCGCTGCTGACCAGGACACCAGCTCTGCCGCAGCCGACGAGTGTTGCACGGGCTGTGTACCGGTGATGTCTACTACACAACCTTCTTCTTGTAGACGTTGTTGGGCCTCCAAGTGCAGAGGTTTGTAGGACAGTAGCAAATTTCCCTCAAGTGGATGACCTAAGGTTTATCAATCCGTGGGAGGCGTAGGATGAAGGTGGTCTCTCTCAAACAACCCTGCAACCAAATAACAAAGAGTCTCTTGTGTCCCCAACACACCCAATACAATGGTAAATTGTATAGGTGCACTAGTTCAGCGAAGAGATGGTGATACAAGTGCAATATGGATGGTAGATATAGGTTTTTGTAATCTGAAAATATAAAAAAGCAAGGTAACTAATGATAAAAGTGAGCATAAACGGTATGGCAATGTGTGGAAACGAGGCCTAGGGTTCATACTTTCACTCGTGCAAGTTCTCTCAACAATAATAACATAATTGGATCATATAACTATCCCTCAACATGCAACAAAGAGTCACTCCAAAGTCACTAATAGCGGAGAACAAATGAAGAGATTATGGTAGGGTACGAAACCACCTCAAAGTTATCCTTTCTGATCGATCTATTCAAGAGTTCGTAGTAAAATAACATGAAGCTATTCTTTCCGTTCGATCTATCCTAGAGTTCGTACTAGAATAACACCTTAAGACACAAATAAACCAAGACCCTAATGTCACCTAGATACTCAAATGTCACCTCAAGTATCCATGGGTATGATTATACGATATGCATCACACAATCTCAGATTCATCTATTCAACCAACACAATGAACTTCAAAGAGTGCCCCAAAGTTTCTACCGGAGAGTCAAGACGAAAACGTGTGCCAACCCCTATGCATAAGTTCACGAGGTCACGGAACCCGCAAGTTGATCACCAAAACATACATCAAGTGGACACATGATATCCCATTGTCACCACAGATAAGCACATGCAAGACATACATCAAGTGTTCTCAAATCCTTAAAGACTCAATCCGATAAGATAACTTCAAAGGGAAAACTCAATTCATCACAAGAGAGTAGAGGGGGAGAAACATCTTAAGATCGAACTATAATACCAAAGCTCGCGATACATCAAGATCGTGCCACCTCAAGAACACGAGAGAGAGAGATCAAACACATAGCTACTGGTACATACCCTCAGCCCCGAGGGTGAACTACTCCCTCCTCGTCATGAAGAGCGCCGGGATGATGAAGATGGCCACCGGAGAGGGATTTCCCCCTCTGGCAGGGTGCCGGAACGGGTCTAGATTGGTTTGCGGTGGCTACGGAGACTTCTGGCGGCGGAACTCCCGATCTATTCTCCTCCCTGATGTTTTTAGGGTATATTGATATATATAGGTGAAAGAAGTCGGCCAGGGGAGCCACGAGGGGCCCACGAGGGTGGGGGGCGCGCCTCCCTGCCTCGTGGCCACCTCGAAGCTTCCTTGACTTCAACTCCAAGTCTCCTGGATCACGTTCGTTCCAAAAATCACGCCCCCGAAGGTTTCATTCCGTTTGGACTCCGTTTGATATTCCTTTCCTGCGAAACACTGAAACAAGGGAAAAAACAGAAACTGGCACTGGGCTCTGGGTTAATAGGTTAGTCCCAAAAATAATATAAAAGTGTTTAATAAAGCCCATAAACATCGAAAACAGAATATATAATAGCATGGAACAATAAAAAATTATAGATATGTTGGAGACGTATCAAGCATCCCCAAGCTTAATTCCTGCTCGTCCTCGAGTAGGTAAATGATAAAAACATAATTTTTGATGTGGAATGCTACCTAACATATTTATCCATGTAATCTTCTTTATTGTGGCAAGAATATTCAGATCCATAAGATTCAAGACAAAAGTTTAATATTGACATGAAAATAATAATACTTCAAGCATACTAACAAAGCAATCATGTCTTCTCAAAATAACATGGCCAAAGAAAGTTATCCCTACAAAATCATATAGTCTGGCTATGCTCTATCTTCACCACACAAAATATTTAAATCATGCACAACCCCGATGACAAGCCAAGCAATTGTTTCATACTTTTTCAATCTTCACGCAATACATGATTGTGAGCCGTGGATATAGCACTATAGGTGGAATAGAATGGTGGTTGTGGAGAAGACAAAAGGGGAAGATAGTCTCACATGAACTAGGCGTATTAACGGGCTATGGATATGCCCATCAATAGATATCAATGTGAGTGAGTAGGGATTGCCATGCAACGGATGCACTAGAGCTATAAAGTGTATGAAAGCTCAAAAAGAAACTAAGTGGGTGTGCATCCAACTCGCTTGCTCATGAAGACCTAGGGCATTTTGAGGAAGCCCATCATTGGAATATACAAGCCAAGTACCATAATGAAAAATTCCCACTAGTATATGAAAGTGACATCACAGAAGACTCTCTATCATGAAGATCATGGTGCTACTTTGAAGCACAAGTGTGGAAAAACGATAGTAGCATTGTCCCTTCTCTCTTTTTCTCTTATTTTTTTGGGGCCTTCTCCTTTTTTATGGCCTTTTTTCGTCCGGAGTCTCATCCCAACTTGTGGGGGAATCATAGTCTCCATCATCCTTTCCTCACTGGGACAATGCTCTAATAATGATGATCATCACACTTTTATTTACTTACAACTCAAGAATTGATATTTAGAACAAAATATGACTCTATATGAATGCCTCCGGCGGTGTACCGGGATGTGCAATGACTCATAAGTGACATGTATGAAATAATTATGAACGGTGGCCTTGCCACAAATACGATGTCAACTACATGATCATGCAAGCAATATGACAATGATGAAGCATGTCATAATAACGGAACGGTGGAAAGTTGCATGACAATATATCTCGGAATGGCTATGGAAATGCCATAATAGGTAGGTATGGTGGCTGTTTTGAGGAAGGTATATGGTGGGTTCAAGGTACCGGCAAAAGTTGCGCGGTACTAGAGAGGCTAGCAATGGTGGAAGGGTGAGAGTGCATATAATCCATGGACTCAACATTAGTCATAAAGAACTCACATGCTTATTGCAAAAATCTATTAGTTATCGAAACAAAGTACTACGCGCATGCTTCTAGGGGGATAGATTGGTAGGAAAATACCATCGCTCATCCCCGACCGCCACTCATAAGGAAGACAATCAATAAATAAATCATGCTCCAACTTCATCACATAACGGTTCACCATACGTGCATGCTACGGGAATCACAAACTTTAACACAAGTACCTCTCAAATTCACAACTACTCAACTAGCATGACTCTAATATCACCATCTTCATATCTCAAAACAATCATCAAGTATCAAAATTCTCATAGTATTCAATGCACTATATATGAAAGTTTTTATTATATCCCTCTTGGATGCCCATCATATTAGGACTAGTTTCATAACCAAAGAAAACTACCATGCTGTTCTAAAAGACTATCAAAATAGTATAAGTGAAGCATGAGAGTTCATCTATTTCTTCAAAATAAAACCACCGCCGTGCTCTAAAAGGATATAAGTAAAGCACTAGAGCAAATGACAAACTACTCCGAAAGATATAAGTGAAGATCAATGAGTAGTCGAATAATTATGCAACTATGTGAAGACTCTCTAACATTTAAGAATTTCAGATCTTGGTATTTTATTCAAACAGCAAGCAAAGCAAAAGAAAATAAAATGACGCTCCAATCAAAACACATATCATGCTGTGAATAAAATTATAGCTCCAAGTAAAGTTACCGATGAACGAAGACGAAAGAAGGGATGCCTTCCGGGGCATCCCCAAGCTTAGGCTTTTGGTTGTCTGTGAATATTACCTTGGGGTGCCTTGGGCATCCCCAAGCTTAGGCTCTTGCCACTCCTTATTCCATAGTCCATCGAATCTTCACCCAAAACTTGAAAACTTCACAACACAAAACTTAACAGAAAACTCGTAAGCTCCGTTAGTATAAGAAAGTAAATCACCACTTAGGTACTATTGTGAAGTCATTCTAAATTCATATTGGTGTAATATCTACTGTATTCCGACTTCTCTATGGTTCATACCCTCCGATACTACTCATAGATTCATCAAAATAAGCAAACAACACATCGAAAACAGAATCTGTCAAAAACAGAACAGTCTATAGTAATCTGTAGGTTTCGAATACTTCTATAACTCCAAAAATCCTGATAAATTAGGAAGTCCTACGCAATTTGTTTATTGATCTACTGCAGTTGGAATTGGTATTTTATTGCTCTCTGGTAAAAAATGAAAATTATTCTCGTGAGCGCATACTTTCTGTTTTTTACAGCAAGATCAAATAACAATCACCCAAGAAGATCCTAAAGGCTTTACTTGGCACAAACACTAATTGAAACATAAAAAATACAATCATAACAGAGGATAGATGGTTTATTAAATAGTAAACAGGGAAAAAAAGCAAGGAACAAAAATAAAATTGGGTTGCCTCCCAACAAGCGCTAACGTTTAACGCCCCTAGCTAGGCATGATGATTTCAATGATGCTCACATAAAAGATAAGAATTGAAACATAAAGAGAGCATCATGAAGAATATAACTAGCACATTTAAGTCTAACCCGCTTTCTAAGCATAGGTATTTTGCGAGCAAACAATTTATGTGAACAAGAATCAACTTGCATAGGAAGGTAAAACAAGCAAATGTTCAAGATTTTCAACACATAGAGAGGAAACTTGATAATATTGCAATTCCTACAAGCATATGTTCCTCCCTCATAATAATTTTCAGTAGCATCATGAATGAATTAAAAAATGTAACCATCACATAAAGCATTCCTTTCATGATCTACAAGCATAGAGTTTTTATTACTCTCCACATAAGCAAATTTTTTCTCATGAATAGTAGTGGGAGCAAACTCAACAAAATAACTATCATGTGAGGCATAATCCAATCGAAAATTAAATTCAAGATGGCAAGTTTCATGGTTATCATTGTTCTTTATAGCATACATGTCATCACAATAATCATCATAGGTAGCAACTTTGTTCTCATAATCAATTGGAACCTCTTCCGAAATAGTGGATTCATCACAAAATAAAGTCATGACCTCTCCAAATCCACTTTCATCTATATAATCATCATAAATAGGAGGCAGGCTTTCATCATAATAAATTTTCTCATCAAAACTTGGGGGACAAAAAATATCACCTTCATAAAACATAGCTTCCCCATGCTTGTGGCTTTGCATATTATTAGCATCATGGATATTCGAGGAATTCATACTAACAACATTCAATCATGCTCATCATTCAAATATTTAGTGCCAAACATTCTAATGCATTCTTCTTCTAGCACTTGAGCACAATTATCGGAATCCTTATTTTCATGATAGATATTAAAAAGATGAACCATATGAGGTACCCTCAATTCAATTTTTTTAGTGTTCTTTTATAAACTAAACTAGTGATAAAACAAGAAACAAAAAGATTCGATTGCAAGATCTAAAGATATACCTTCAAGCGCTAACCTCCCCGGCAACGGTCCCAGAAAAGAGCTTGATGTCTACTACACAACCTTCTTCTTGTAGACATTGTTGGGTCTCCAAGTGCAGAGGTTTGTAGGACAGTAGCAAATTTCCCTCAAGTGGATGACTTAAGGTTTATCAATCCGTGGGAGGCGTAGGATGAAGATGGTCTCTCTCAAACAACCCTGCAACCAAATAACAAAGAGTCTCTTGTGTCCCCAACACACCCAATACAATGGTAAATTGTATAGGTGCACTAGTTCGGCGAAGAGATGGTGATACAAGTGCAATATGGATGGTAGATATAGGTTTTTGTAATCTGAAAATATAAAAACAGCAAGGTAACTAATGATAAAAGTGAGCATAAACGGTATTGCACTGTGTGGAAACAAGGCCTAGGGTTCATACTTTCACTAGTGCAAGTTCTCTCAACAATAATAATATAATTGGATCATATAACTATCCCTCAACATGCAACAAAGAGTCACTCCAAAGTCACTAATGCGGAGAACAAACGAAGAGATTATGGTAGGGTACAAAACCACCTCAAAGTTATCCTTTCTGATCGATCTATTCAAGAGTCCGTAGTAAAATAACATGAAGCTATTCTTTCCGTTCGATCTATCCTAGAGTTAGTACTAGAATAACACCTTAAGACACACATCAACCAAGAACCTAATGTCACCTAGATACTCCAATGTCGCCTGAAGTATCCATGGGTATGATTATACCATATGCATCACACAATCTCAGATTCATCTATTCAACCAACAAAAAGAAAATTCAAAGAGTGCCCCAAAGTTTCTACCGGAGAGTCAAGACAAAAACGTGTGGCAACCCCTATGCATAAGTTCACGAGGTCACGGATCCCGCAAGTTGATCACCAAAACATACATCAAGTGGATCACATGATATCCCATTGTCACCACAGATAAGCACGTGCAAGACATACATAAAGTGTTCTCAAATCCTTAAAGACTCAATCCGATAAGATAAATTCAAAGGGAAAACTCAATTCATCACAAGAGAGTAGAGGGGGGGGGGGGACATCATAAGATCCAACTATAATAGCAAAGCTTGCGATACATCAAGATCGTGCCACCTCAAGAACACGAGAGAGAGAGAGAGAGAGAGAGAGAGAGAGATCAAACACATAGCTACTGTTACATACCCTCAGCCCCGAGGGTGAACTACTCCCTCCTCGTCATGGAGAGCGCCGGGATGATGAAGATGGCCATAGGAGAGGGATTTCCCCCTCCGGCAGGGTGTCGAAACGGGTCTAGATTGGTTTGTGGTGGCTACGGAGGCTTCTGGCGGCGGAGCTCCCGATATATTCTCCTCCACGATGTTTTTAGCGTATATTGATATATATAGGTGAAAGAAGTCGGTCAGGGGAGCCACGAGGGGCCCACGAGTGTGGGGGCGCGCCTAGGGGGGAGGCGCGCCTCCCTGCCTCGTGGCCACCTCGAAGCTTCCTTGACTTCAACTCCAAGTCTCCTGGATCACGTTAGTTCCAAAAATCACGCTCCCGAAGGTTTCATTCCGTTTGGACTCCGTTTGATATTCTTTTCCTGCGAAACACTGAAACAAGGGAAAAAACATAAACTGCACTGGGCTCTGGGTTAATAGGTTAGTCCCAAAAATAATATAAAAGTGTTTAATAAAGCCCATAAACATCCAAAACAGAATATATAATAGCATGGAACAATAAAAAATTAAAGATACGTTGGAGACGTATCAACCGGCCATGAAGATTGCAACCCGGTGTGGCGGCTCACAGGGGTCCGGAATACTGTCACCATCAGAACAGCCCCCAAGACGGCCCTCTTGCAGTTGATACAATGACTCGGTCTCACCAGTAGATGACTCGCCATCAGAGTAAATGACGGTCTCACTACCAGATGCTGATCTATCCTCAGGTTCCGCTCCATGGATAAATCCTACGAAGGCACGATTCATGGCAGGCTGAACCCGGGCGGGTCTCGTATGCTGAGCCGTCTCGGTGATGTCGGTGCAGATGTCCGGCTCAGGGCTCGGTTCGCCGATCTTGCCAACGAAGACGTGAATTCCGCCGAAGGGTACCCGTACTCAATTGAGCTGGCCTCGGGGCCCCAGCCCGCGTCGTCGATGTAAAGCTTGTCGCGACGACTCTTGGTCATCCGGCCCATGGCGTATCCCTTGATCCCTTCGAAGATGCCCTCTAAGAACTTGAAACCATCGTGCGATAGCCCCACGGTAGGCGCCAACTGTCGTGGAATTGTCATGGCAGATGTCCTAGTGTGAGGACTTAGTCGTGGAGCCATCACATTGAGGTTAGCTTAAAGGGGTTAATCAGGAAAAGGACACGAGGAGTTTATACTGGTTCGGCCCCTTACGGTGAAGGTAAAATCCTAATCAAGTTTAAGGTGGTATTGCTAGGGTTTCGATGAGCAAGGAGCGAATACGCTTGACCCGGCTCTCGATCAGTTGTTTCTTGTCCTAAGCTGCCGCTAGGTCGTCCCCTTATATACATGGCTTGACGCCCTGCGGCCTACGGAGTCCCGGCCGGCTTATACAACGTATCCGGCTCGGTGACCCTTCTTACATGCCTTACAATACAAGTTTACATACATGGCGGTTTATATCCATGGGCCTTAAACCGCCTTCGGGTTTGGCCCCTCTACCAAGCCTATCTATGAACCGCCATATGCTCTTGGGCTTCATTGAGATGAATCGCCATAGGGATGACCCGGCCCCTCCTGGGCGGGTCATACCTAATAGTTATATGCCCAACACCTTACCTCTTCATCTCTTCTTCCTCGCGTCATCTCAGCGCCCGTGTTCCGCCACCGTCCTCGACCTCAGTTAATGCCTCGACAACGGCCGCCGCATCAGCTTGATTTGTCCAGAGTTCGGTCCCGTGCCTCCGCCGCTCAACAGCTCTGGTGAGTTTTCCTCCATCCTTTCCTCTAGATCCCATTAGGGTTTCCTACGAGTTCGTCGGCGTTCATTCTTGTTCTTCGATGTAGCTTGTAACCTTTGATTCAAACTTAGCACCCCTCCTGCGCGGCGGTAGTCGTGGTACTTATTTCTGTTATTAGACCATCTCCCTTGTTTAAGAAAACCAATCTAGACATATGAACTTCTCACGTACTGCAATTTAGATCTAAATATTTTTCATTATTTGAAGTGCTGCAGATCCAAAATTATAGCATCCATCTGTGAAATCTGTTTTTCCAATACTTAGCAATTTTTCATTCTCAGATCTGTAACTCAATATTTGTACGGGCGGCTTAACTTTAGAAGGCGTAACCCGCCGGGTACCATTAGTCCCCTCTTAAGCCACCAATAGCTCATTTCATAATTTCAATGCCATCTTCCGGTTTACCACTTATGCATGCTTCATTGTTATTCACTTTGTAACTCGTCAACTGGCTTAACCATAAAATGTTGAACTGGCACAATCTTTCTTTCAGCTCATCGATAATGGCTAAGACATATTCTGCTTGTAACTGGGTCCAATCCTGGGTTACTGAGGAAGACTTGAACAACTATGTTCCAACTGGCGCCTTAGCCGAAAAAGAAGTCATTCACTAGACAGTCCCTGGTGAAGAATTTCCTCCTAAACCCAAGGAAGGAGAAGTGATTGTTTTTTCTGATCACCTGAGTCGGGGGTTCAGTCCACGTGGCTCAAAGTTCTTCCGTGATGTGCTTCATTTTCTCCAACTTCACCCTCAAGATATCGGACCCAACTCCGTGTCCAAAATTTGCAATTTCCAAGTGTTCTTCAAAGCTTATCTTCAAGAGGAGCCCATAGTTGATTTATTCAGAGAGTTCTACTATTTAAACCACCAGACTGAATTTGTTGATGGGCCCAACACCGAACTTGATGGGGTTTCAATTCAAAAGAGGAAAGATGTCAGCTTTCCCTATGCTAAGCCGCCCAGTCACCCGAAAGACTGGAATCAGACTTGGTTCTACTGTCTAAACACATCTCCAGCCGACGAAAATCACTTACCGGGTTACCACGATCACCGGCTTTGCAGCACGCATCCACACCCCTCACTGCTGAGTGCAAAGGATCGGGCTAAATATGCCCCATCATGTTCAAAGCTCAGAGCCCTTATGGCCAATGGTTTAACCGGCATCGACCTTGTGCGGTGCTCGGTGTCCTTGAGTATCTTGCCATTAAGCCGTCTCCCCGGCTTAATGTGTGAATATACTGGCAATGTGAAAGATCCCCGGCGCCATTGCGACATCCAACTGTCTGATGCAGAAATCAATGAAGCCACCAATTTTTTTTGAACGAACCTTTAAAAGAATGCAGCAAGACAGGACTTAGCCCTTTTAGCACCTTCAACAAGCCGCCAGCCGTAAGTTTGCACATCTTCCGTTCCATCAGTATTTTCAATAATTATACCTGCTTATGACCTTTTTGACTTTAACATGACGATTCTCCATTTTGGAAGAAGAAACCACAAGATAAGCTAGCTAAACCAGCCTGTACCAAAACCAAGGTCACCAAGAAACCTGCCAAGAAGAAAGGCCACCGAACCCATTGGTGTAAACATTGATGACGAAGATGATGATGATGATGAGTCAGAGGTAGAACTTGACTCTCTTGGATATTTTTTTATACATCTCATTGACAATGATTGTTATCAGAATGATGCGGAAGCCAGCCGTGCAGGTGACACAGAGGTAATTACTATTTCTTCCAGCTCAGAACCTCTGCCATCACAGAAAACCCGACACGCAAGCCGGAAAGTAATTTTTTCTCATCCTCTGGCTCACTTGGATCCCAACTTTCTTTTGAAGAAACAGCAACACGAAGCTTGCTGCACCACCCGGCATAGTGGTGGTGTAATTACTTCCTCCGGCTTACCAAATACGCCGGCTCGCAAACGCCGCCCAGAGGTCATACATATTTCTGATATACTTTATCCCAAGGCGGGTTATTTCTGACAACCTCTTAACCCGTCTGATTCAAACTATCAGGGGACTTCTCATTCCTCCTCTGGCGAGTCAACACGAACTCAAATCCCAGCTTTCATGACTGTACCTGGGTAATAACATTTTCAACTATTCGAACCACATACCTAATCATTACATTGACCTTTTTATGCTCCTTATTTTCAGGGGCCAGGCCAAACCCAACAAGAAAGCAAAGTTGAATAAGCCGGCCGATGACGTCATGCCGTCTGAGCCGGAACAACAACAACAACCAGCTACTGAAGATATTATTGATGACCCGCCACCTCAACACCATGAAGCCTCCATAGATCATATGGATATTGAACCGGATATTTCTAAGTCGCCAAGCCCGATTAAGCCTGCCGAGGAGAAGGCTGATGATGTTATTGTTACTGGGGTTGGATTCACAGCTCCAGGTCAACCTACTGCCTTATCTAAGCACAGTGCCAAGGAAGAAATTTCTGCTGAAGATAAAGGCAAGTGGAAGGTGGACTTGGATAGCTACGCCCATTTCAGAGCCCAAGACATCCACTCTGGGTAGTTGAACCGTCTGTACACCAGCCGAGACTTTGAAGCCGGTTTGATCAACTTGATGTAACATCCCAATTTTCAATTTCGATGTTATACATAGGTCATCATATGCATATCATATTTTATTTGCATTTTGGTTGTGATCCTAGAAATCTTAAGCTACTCAAGGACCCAAGGAGAGAGTTGGAGGTTTCACAAAATTTTCATATTTGAATTTTCTGAAATTTGAAAAAAGAGGATCAATTTGGTTTTAATATTTTTCTCTCCAATTATTTCCAATATTAAAAATAAAAGAGTGAAGATAATATGACTTCAAAAGAGAGGAATATTGGAGAAGAAATTTTAAAATCAAATTTAGATTTTATTTGCTATTTTATTTGAATTAGAAAAATATGCATTTTTTAAAATTGCATTTTTAGGCCAGAAAAATGTTCACGTTGTTCTAAATATTAGGTTTAGACGGTGAAAATTGTTTATGGTATTTTTAGAATTTTTTTATATTTTTTTAGGATTTTCTTCGGGCAAAAATTTTTATTTTAAAAAAAGTTCGCCGACCGACTGGGCCAAAGGCCCAGCCGAGCAGGCCAGCCCGCAGCGCCGAGCCGTCTCCTCCTCCGACTCGGGACAGAGTCCCGAGCTCGCCCGCCGCCACCGCCGTGTCCGGCTCGGACACGAGCCGCCGCCGCCCCCTCCCGCAAGGCACCGCCCCGCCCCCTCGCCCTTTATATACCGTAGCCCCGCCGCCGCCTCCTCACCCCACCCCAACCCGCAGCCGCCGCCGAGCCCATCGCCGCCGCTCGCCGCTCGTCGCCCGCTGCTGCGCCGCCCCCCGCCGCCTCGCCGCCGCCGAGCCCATCGCCGCCGCCCTCCGCCGCCTCGCCGCCGCCCTGCCCTGCAGCCGTTCGCCGGAGCCGCCGTCTCACCGGAAACCGCCGTCATTCCGTCGGTTTTCACCGATTTCTAGGTATAAAACCTAGATCGTTTTTTAGGGTTTTTGTCGGTTTATTTCGGTTCAACGGTTTAGATCGGTTTTTTAGGGTTCTCTAGTTAGCGAACGTTTACTGTTTAGTTCGTTTAAACGAACACGTTCGTTTGTTTGGTTCTGTTAGCGAACGTTCACTCGATAGGTTTTTCTTTTTATTTTATTTTCGGCCAGGGACCTATCCGCGAATACTTTTTCTCACAGATTAGTCCCTGATTTTCAAACCTTCGCAACTTTTTGCACGTTCGTCTAAATCCAGTGAAACCAACGCCAAAATCTTCGTCTTGTTCCCCTCTTTCCTGATAATCAACTTGAACATGGCTTTGACAAATTAAAATTTGGTTGCAAGTAGATTTGAATTCGAACTTCTTTTGATCGTAGTTTGAGTTTCGTAGCTCCGATTTGATTGATTCTTTTTCCAAATCGAAGCTCTTCAGTTGAAATTTTAGTTTGGGTCTTTTCATTTGAGTTTTACCGTTGCATCTTATGCTTGAGTGATTATGTATGCTATTGTTTATTCACGATAGAGTTTCCGGAGTGCGAAGCATGCTACTACGAGTCACTAGGGATTTCAGATCGTCAGCAAGGCAAGTAACACTTTGATCATATCCCTTATTACCCAGTTTTTATGCATTAGTTTCAATCCTCAAACATAGCATGAGTAGGATCTGTTTAACATGTGGGTAGTGGTAAGTAGTTGTTGAGGTAGTATCTATTGCCCTTTTATTCAAGGGATTTTTACATCTGTGCCCCTGGTTCCTTAGCTCTACTCATTCATCCCCGCGCTCTTAACTTTTGCTCAATTTTCCCCACTCCTTGCCAGAAACCCTCATAATGGGCACAACGGACGTTGCCGTCGGGTCAATGGCTTGACCGTTAACTCTGACTAGTGGGGCCATGCTGGACTGTGTCGTTCGTTCGACCTGACAAGTGGGGCCGCGTTGGGTCGTGTCGCTGTTCGACCGTTGGGCCGTGGTTTTGTTGGGTCGTCCTTTGCATTAAACGTCTGCGCGTGCTGCCAAGACAGAAGCCTGCTATGCATGCACCCAACAAACCATGCCGCATCGATCGAGCCTGCATGCGCCGATGCCATGATCCCACGATGCGCCGACCGAGCCTACTTGCACCGATCGAGCCTTCATGCGCCGATGCGTCCGCCATGATGCACTGACCGAGCAGCTTTTTGCACGCCAGCCGCCACGGATGCAGCGACGGTCACTGTCGCTGGTTCCTCTCTTCTAGCTAGGTGGCTACATATTTGTGGCTTGTGTAAAAAAAGAGCCACTCCCTTTCTTCGTTGTACTCATGCATCCCTACTAACAAAGCTTGTGTGCATGCACTAGGTGGTTACTAACAAGGGAACCCTACTAACAAACCGAGCTCTCTAAGAAAATAATAAACAAATATGTAGTCCCAATATGTAGATAGGGCCAACAAGCCCATAGCACGATCATATAGCTCAAACTAGGAAGAACTTAATAATATAATAGATAGAAAACTTAATAATAGAATTCAAGAAAAGGGCCAACAAGCCCAAAGCAACTCCAACATAGTTCAATTACAACTTAACATAACATAGACTAAAAAAAGATAGAGGGTTTAGAACCCTAGCCGCCGCCTTCTCCACCTCGCTCCTCGTCCGAGCGCCCTTTTCACTGCTCCTCTGGGGTGTTGTCGATGGGGTACGGAAGAGTGTGCATGCGCGTCGCGGTGGGGAAGATGTTGTTGTACTCCGTGAACCTGTTGTGGGTGGTGAAAGCGATGAACTCGGAGCCACACCAAAACACCCGGCCGAGGAGGTAGAAGGCGTCAAATGTGTTGGTGATGTGGGCAAGGAGAGCAACCACCACCGGGTTTTGGATGACCTCCTCGACGCGGAACGTCGTTGGAGATCGCCTCGGGAGGTAGTGGTCGCCGGACGCGGGCAAGAACTCGGTGAAGTTCCTTGCGGTCCTCAGCCTTGATATCGCCCACACACGTAGTGTGCGATCAACGTACACGCCGGTAGGGTAGAGCCTCTCCGGCATGGTGGGTGGGAAGCGTTAGGTTGGTCTGGTGTACTGCATGGCTGAGGGATGTGCAGAAGATGGAGAAGGGGTCGAAGAGCAAGAAGGGCAGATGGATGAGGGATGGCAGAGGCAGAGGGTGGCTTAAATAGCCGTAGTGCTATGTGTTATTTGGTCGTGGCAATAACGGGGTCAAATGTGAAGTTAGTAGCCCATTTTCAAACGCACCGTAGCATCGGGAGTGTACACGCGTGGGAAAAGGTGGTTTGAAAAGAAGAAGAAAAACAAACTAATCGCACACGTCAGAATCCGTGGTCAAACCCGATATTATATGAACAAAAAGAGACAATTTTTGAAGAGCTTGTGGCCATTTTGAATGATAAAAATAATTTTGCCCTTAAAATTTTGGTCATTTTGCATGATAAAAAGAGATAGAGGGCTTGTGGCCATTATACAAATGCAAAATGACCCATGTTTTTATAGTTTGTGGCCATTTTACATGATAAAAATAAATTTAGCCCTTATAAATTTGGTCATTTTACATTTGTATAGAACAAAAAGAACGATGCAAAAATAGAGCAAATGATGCAAAAAACGATGCAAAAATACAGAGCGGCACGTTCACAAAAAACAGAGCAAACGATGCAAAAAAAAAACAACGCAATTGGACGGCCCAACCAGAGCTTGGTTTCCTTTTGGGCCCAATAACAACCTTTTTTTCATGGAGTCAGTGGTGCACGAGCAGCCGAGCACAACCAATAGGATCGCCTCTCGCGGATCGCCCCACGATCCAACGATGCGGAGACGTCCTTGTGATTCAACGGCGCGGAGCCTGCACACAGCTATCCCACCTAGTTCCTTCTAGAAGGCCAGATCTGAGGGCTATTGCTTGGCGCGAGGGAATGATCGGACGGCTGACGTTGGGAGCTAGGGTTAGGTCAAAGCCCACGGGGTTTAGAGGTGTTTTGAGCTGGTCAACGGGGTTTCGAAGGATTTGACTGAGTATAACTAATTTAAAAAAATCAAAAAAATATGAAACCTTTGTCGTTCGTCGTTTTATAAGACAAACTAACGTGCAAAAATACTAAACTTGGTTTATGGTCATTTTCATGAAAAAAAACCTAGCTGGCACGATCGAGGTCAAATGAGCACCATTAATTTAAAAAAATAAAAAAGATATATAACCTGCTCACAATGTTGCCTTATGTGACATGTTACCAACCAAAAATCATAAACTTGATCTATGGTCATTTTAATGAGAAAACCTTCAGACATATGAGCTATCATGTACATGATTTCATAGAGTTCAAGGAGAGGAGGTGGTGTTACCTTCTGTTCTTGAAAAATTAAAAAAAATCAAAAAATCACTAAAGCTTTATTTTAAAGTGAATAAGAAGGATCTGAAGTTAGTTTTCCATTTTCATACTTCAAAATGTGTTTTTAATAGTTTTTGTATTAAAGCATATGTTTTCAAAAGAAAATGTAAAAATATGAAGATTAATTCACACATATGAGCTATAACCTACAAGATTTCATAGAGTTCAAAGTTCTTTGACCTCCCCTAAATCACCTCAAATTTTGCACACATGATCTCGTACACAAACATAGATAGTTGATAATACATCTTCATTAAAATGTTGTTTTTTGCTCTGTTATTGGAATATTTGTTAAAAGGGAACCCTTGATAAAACACTCTATGAAATCTTGTTCAGTGTTTTGAACTATGATGGTTTGCGGCATATGTGTGATTTTTGCAGCACCTGAACTTTCAAAACACTGAAACAAATCATAGCAGATAAATTTTCATGAGAAGAACTTCACACATATGAAGATTTGCAGCATATGTGTGATCATTGCAGCACCTGAACTTTCAAAACACTGAAACAAATCATAGCAGATAAATTTTAAAACAAAAAAATACCCAACATAGACAACCACATGCATATAAAATTCATCCAACCACCAAAGGTAACCCACATCCTATTCACAAACACAGTTCACCCACATAGTTCAGCAAACAACCTAAAGTACTTAAAACACATCATAACATCATAACATCAGGGAAGGGGGGAGACATGACTTTGGCTAGGGCAGCATGCTGCCCCATGATCTTGTAGTCCCCACTGTGGATGGCCACATCTTCTGCATGAGCTAGAAGGTGAACGAAGCGGCCGGACTTTGGCTTTGGCTTGGTGGTGCAGTAGGGGCAGCGCCAAGTTTTGGTCTTGCTCTTGTAGTAGTAATCCACGCCCTTGATCCTGATCTTCTCCTCTTCCTTCTCTTTGAAGGAGGCGAAGTTGCCGCGGTCCACATCCATATCTTCCCTAGAGACATACTGCACACACGAATGAATTACATCAGTACATTATAGATTCATGGGAATACACCATGTCAAACAGACTAAATGAACAATCTAAATTTCAAGTACGCTTACCTCATACTCTTCGTCGTCACCATACGCTGGATCGTACGGGTCGTCGAAAGTATAGTATATCTTCATCCTCTTCCCCCTACCATCATCCTCCTGAATATACAATTACATCCATCACTAGTAAATACATAAGCCAATTGAAAATTTAGATATGCACAGATGACAGATTGATCATAGGGCTAATATACTATGATCCTATTTGTATTTTCCATTGTCATGCACACACATTGAACAAAAGAGCTAATATAACTACATATTAAAATTTAGATATGCACACCTGATCATAGGCCTAATATACTATGATCCTATTTGCATTTTCCATTGTCATGCACACACATTGAACAACAGAGCTAATATAACTACACTAGAAGAACGCCCGTGCGTCGCAACGGGGCCACATTAACTTTAAAAGTTCAATATCAATTATGTTAATATAACATTTAATATTCTCATACATATTAAGTGACATTGACGATGTTTTTTACCATCAAATTCTCACACACACACCCTCTCCCTCCCTCTTCCTCACTCTCTCTCCCCCTCTCCCTCACTCCGGAGGTGGGAGGAAAATAAACCCGGAACGGAGACTACCAACTGAGACATTAGGACTAGAGATCATTTAGTTGATAAGAATAAATAGAAAACGGTGTTAAAAAGGAGAAACAGATTAGAATACATTAAAAACCAAAAGGACGATGTAAAAGGGGATTCGCCCTGCCCCCCGGGCCTTGCCACCGAACCGGCTCAGCGGTCCAGTCCCCACGCGGTCGCCTTCTCCTGTTCCCCGAGCCGCATCGCTACAGAGCCGGGCTCCCGCACGACCACCTCGCTGGCATCGAAGGGGAATGGATAAGAGTGACGCCCTTCCTTCCCTGCCCCCATGGCCTCACTCCTCCTCGACACCCCCTCCCAAATCCACTTCTCCTCCCCGCTCACTCGATCCCGTCGATCTGGACGAAGTCAGACGCCACGGCCACCGTGACCGACCCCGTCCACATGGCCACTGCCCTTCCTGCGGGCTAGGAGCTTGTCGATGTTCTCCGAACGCCTTCGCTACTTCGTCTGCGCCAACGAGATCAAGTCCAGCACCCCCGCATCGACGTCGCTGCCGTCTTCCTCAACCTTGGGCCACCGCGACATTGCCGTTCGATCCGAGCCGCCCCGAGCTCTCATGTCTTCCCCAATGGCGCCATTGACACCGCCATGAACTCTTCTTGCCTTTCCCCTGTGTCGGGGATATACCCCGCGGCGTAAACCGGCCGGAAGTATAACCCGGCCGGATTTGGCGGTTTATTTGAGACCCCGCTGACACTTGGTGATTCACCGGTGACCCGCACAGACCAAACGGTTTACAAGCAACCTGACTGAACATTATGATTCACTGGTAACCCGGCGGGCGGGACAGACGGTGACAAGGTCCAGAAGGCCGGCTCATGTTATGATGGGCCGGTTTGAGAGGAAAGGCGTGAGGAATATTTGTCTTACAAGGAGTTAAGACCTGGACTTGTATCCAGTTTGTATTAGAGATAGACTACTCCACATGTAACCCGCCCCTTCAACATATATAAGGAGGGGCAGGGCTCCCCAAAGAGGAACAAGCGACAAGCAAGAAGAAACAATCTCTAGGGCTAGACACAAAGAGCTTGTTTACCGGCGACTCCCTCGTGGTCATAATGAGACCTAGCCTCAAACAACATGTAGGTTGTTACCGGATGATGTTTCCCGGGGCCGAAGCTGTCTAAATCCTTGTCTTGTGTAGCGTCTCTCGATTCCGCTCAACCCCTCTCAAGCTACCACATAGATGCGTTGGCCTCGCGACTAAGTTCTGACACTAAGGACATCTGCCGTGACAATTCCACGATAGTTGGCGCCCACTATGGGGTTCGTGCACGGTGGTGTTGAGTTATTGGAGGGATCTCTCTTAGGGATGAAAAATAATCTTGCAAACAGCCGGATGACGAAAAGACGGTGCGGAGGATCTACATCAACTCTGAAGTTCGTCGCTCAAAAATTGGAAAAAGCTCGGGCGAGAACACAGGTCACGTAGAGTTCGTCGTGGTCGAGACCTATAAGAGTTTCCGTCGGATCAAACATAACTGTATTGCAATATTTCGTCGAAACCGCCGCCTCGATTTCTACGTTCGAGTCCGATTGCGGCTGCTTTTGATGTCTACATCAGCTATTGTCTTGACTAACGGATCTCAAGTTCAAATCCACCACTACACTACTCCGAGGCGTGGAGACCGAGGCCTGCAAATCAATTGCAAGTACCACTACCCGGGGACGAACGCACAGCCCGCCGTCCCTATGCCCGGCTCATATTAACAGGTTGAAGGCAGCCTAAGTGGTCGATTACAAGTCGCCGCTCGATGGATGCGCGCGGCGCTGGCCGCCCCTAGTTGTCCTCATCAATTTCAACGTGCCAGGAGGAATAAATCAAAGATTTATTTTCTGTTCAAATATTACATCCACTCTAAAGATCAATTAGCACAGGTTATGTGGAGTTTGAAAACGTCAAAGGAAAAGTCCACGGGAAGATGCGCTAGCTCGTTCCCAAAACAGTGCTAATACTACTAATCCACGGAAAGACACGACCTGGAGGGTCAAACCTAGGACGAACAGGACAAGGACGTGGAGGGGAGTTGGATCCGGTCTCCGCCGCTGTGTCCTCGCTTCCGAGCCGCCCCTACGCCGAAACTCGCATCAAGTTGCCGGTCTCCGCCAGCGCGCCCCGGTGGCCGAGCCACCTCTGCCGGTCGCCGCCTTTCGCGGGTCTCTGAGCCGCGGAGAATCCCCTCGTCAGTCTGCTCCCTCGCCGTCGAGCCGCCGTCTTGGCTGAACTGTCAACTGCCTTCAGGCTGCGTGGCCGCAATTTTATCGTCACCACCTCTGCTGCAGTGCTGCCGAAAGTCGCCGCTGCCGGCCTCCACTGCTGCGGCCGTCCAAACATCCGCCCGGCTCACGTCCGAGTCCGAGACGCCCTCACTGGCATCCAGCGGGCTCATCTGAATTACACTGCCGGGTTTGCTCCGCTCCAACGCTCGCCCGTGGGCTCCGACCCGCCGCCGGTCGCTGCGTCCATGTGTCCGGGCTCTTCTAAGCTTGACCAGGGCCTCGTCCATCGATGTGTTCCGCTGCAGAGAACCGCCCCGCCTAGGAGCTGCTCTGTTGACTTGCTGCACCTCCATTGCCGCCGATTCGCGCCTCTGCTGTCGCAAGATCACGCTTCCAAAAACTGTCCGCGCTGCAGCGAGCCGTTGTTCCCGCGGCCTTGCTTCTGCTATGAGCCACCGGTGTAACTCCTACATCCGCCCGGCTCACTTGCGCCGCCGCCATCCCTCGTGCTGACGAACGCCTCCTGCTGCCCCAGTGTCGCACTAAGCCCTGGCATTATGGAGTTCTTGCCCGATCTGGATCAGCCTGTTCTTTGGACTCGAGCTGCTGGATATAAGCTTGTTGTGAAGCATTCAAGGGACATTCGGGCGGACGTACACACGGGTCATCTTTTGTCCGGGTAAAACAAGACAAGGGCTCACTCTTTATGGAGACACCACGAGATCCTCTCTCGTTCACAAGCATCATGTGATATCCATCCAACGTCTGTTTTGTATTGGCACATATTATTTTTGTCAAAAGAACAATTGCTTTGATTTATTTTGACATGCAGGATACTTATCCATTACAAAAGGTGGTATTGTATCACGGTTACGGAGCGCGCTAGTATGAGTTTGCACTAGCGTTCGACCATGTCACACTGCTCAATGGACACATGCAAGCCGCCATCCCCACAGTCCAGTCTGCATCAACAAACGGCCAACTCTCTCGTCCGCACCAGATTACAACGCCGCGGCCGACTCTCCCCGTCCGCACCAGCTTACAAATGTCACGGCCGACTCACCCGTCCGTAGCAGATTACCATACTGCGGCCGGTTCACCCGTGATTGATTTCAGCTTCATCCGGTGATCATCAACTTCATGTCGGATTATTTTCGGCCTAAACACAAACAGGTGATATCCATCTAAAATATATTTTATTAGCACATATTATTTTTGTCAAAGAGCAGTTTATCTTTGTCTTGGTCTGCAATATTGTTTATACAGGACAATTATTCACTTCAAAAGCTATGGCTGTGTCATTGATGAATAACTCGCGCCACCATTATAAGGCGCTAGTATCTTACCATGCCATCAAGCTCGATGAATATATGTGCAAGCCGCCATTCTGCAGACCGGTTTACATCAATATGATGTGGCTAACTCGCCCGTCGACGCCGGTTTACAACGCCGCGGCCGACTCATCTGTCCGAGCTGCCTCTGATGCTGCGGTCGTCTTTGCTGTCCGTCTCTTGCGGCTTGGTCTACTTCAACATACCGGGCCGCACCTGTCTGCATGAGCTGTTTATTGAGTATGAGCAAATCATAGCTTGGGTAGCCCGGTTTTCTTTCAACAAAATGGAGGCAAATTATCATATACTATCAACCGCCGACTGTACTGGGTGGCTCAATGGGCAGGCGCACAAGTCGCCGCTACTACGGTTTGGTTAACTTCAAATAGCCAGTTGGAAGGAACCATTGGCCGAGGTGCTGACACGGCTCATACGGGATCATTTATAACCCGCCGCAGTCACCTCAACCTTCTGTGGATTCACATCTTGTTATCAACACCAATGATATACAAGTTATGCCGGTTTTATCACGCTCAAATATGGAGAGTCTCAAGCCAACTCCTCAATCACCTTTGAGACTCGGGGGCTACGATGACATGACTCAGCAAATCTTGCCAGTTTCAGCAAATTCAAGAACCCCAGGACGATGGAGGGAAAGATAACCCGGCCCCGGAGGCTACTGTTATATTAATGAAAATTTAAAGGCTGTCAGAAAATTTCCGGCTTAGAAAGTATATAACAGTTACAAAATCCCGGCTCAATGAAGTTCCGGGTCATCAGAAAGGGTTCTGGTTTAAACTCCGGCTCAAGGGAAGTCAGTCTCACTGAAGCTCTCAAATATCTGGTTTACAATCCGGTTCAAGGGAAATCTGTTCTCCCACAAAGCTCTGAAGCTCTCAAATCCGGTTTAAAAATGTCCGGTTCAAAAACGAATTAACTTCTCGCAAGTTCGAGTTTAAAGGCCGTCAGAAAATTTCCGGCTGAAAATGAAGATTCCGGTTTAAAATCTGGTTGAAGGGAAAGATGTCTCCCACAAAGCTTTGAAGCTCTCAAAATCCCGGTTCAAGAAGAATTTATTGAAGGAAATATGCCCTAGACGCAATAATAAAGTATTATATATTTCCTTATATCATGATAAATGTTTATTATTCATGCTAGAATTGTATTAATTGGAAACATAATACATGTGTGAATACATAGACAAACAGAGTGTCACTAGTATGCCTCTACTTGACTAGCTCGTTAATCAAAGATGGTTATGTTTCCTAGCCATAGACATGAGTTGTCATTTGATTAATGAGATCACCTCATTAGGAGAATGACGTGATTGACTTGACCCATTCCGTTAGCTTAGCACTCGATCGTTTAGTATGTTGCTATTGCTTTCTTCATGACTTATACATGTTCCTATGACAATGAAATTATGCAACTCCCGTTTACCGGAGGAACACTTTGTGTGCTACCAAACGCCACAACGTAAATGGGTGATTATAAAGGTGCTCTACAGGTGTCTCCAAAGGTACTTGTTGGGTTGGCGTATTTCGAGATTAGGATTTGTCACTCCAACTGTCGGAAAGGTATCTCTGGGCCCACTCGGTAATGCACATCACTATAAGCCTTGCAAGCATTGTGACTAATGAGTTAGTTGTGGGATGATGTGTTATGGAACGAGTAAAGAGACTAGCCGGTAACGAGATTGAACTAGGTATCGAGATACCGACGATCAAATCTCGGGCAAGTAACATACCGGTGACAAAGGGAACAACGTATGTTATTATGCGGTCTGACTGATAAAGATCTTCGTAGAATATGTGGGAGCCAATATGGGAATCCAGGTCCCGCTATTGGTCATTGACTGGAGACGTGTCTCGGTCATGTCTACATAGTTCTCGAACCCGTAGGGTCCGCACGCTTAACGTTACGATGACAGTTTTATTGAGTTTTGATGTACCGAAGGAGTTCGGAGTCCCGGATGAGATCGGGGATATGACGAGGAGTCTCGAAATGGTCGAGACGTAAAGATCGATATATTGGACGACCATATTCGGACTTCGGAAAGGTTCCGAGTGATTCGGGTATTTTTCGGAGTACCGGAGAGTTACGGGAATTCGTATTGGGCCTTAATGGGCCATACGGGAAAGGAGAGAAAGGCCTCAAAAGGTGGCCGCACCCGTCCCCATGGTCTGGTCCGAATTGGACTAGGGAAGGGGGGCACACCCTTCCTTCTTTCTCCTTCCCCCTTCCCTTCTCCTACTCCCACAAGGAAAGGAGGGGTCCTACTCCCGGTGGGAGTAGGACTCCCCCCTATGGCGCGCCTCTCCCCTTGGCCGGCTGCCTCCCCCTTGCTCCTTTATATACGGGGGCAGGGGGGCACCCCAGAGACACAACAATTGATCCTTGAGATCTCTTAGCCGTGTGCGGTGCCCCCCTCCACCATATTACACCTCGATAATACCGTTGCGGAGCTTAGGCGAAGCCCTGCGTCGGTGCAACATCATCATCGTCACCACGCCGTCGTGCTGACGAAACTCTCCCTCAACACTCGGCTGGATCGGAGTTCGAGGGACGTCATCGAGCTGAACGTGTGTAGAACTCGGAGGTGCCATACGTTCGGTACTTGATCGGTCGGATCGTGAAGACGTACGACTACATCAACCGCGTTGTGATAACGCTTCCGCTGTCGGTCTACGAGGGTACCTGGACAACACTCTCCCCTCTCGTTGCTATGCATCACCATGATCTTGCGTGTGCGTAGGAATTTTTTTGAAATTACTACGTTCCCCAACAGTGGCATCCGAGCCTGGTTTTATGCGTTGATGCTATGCACAAGTAGAACACAAGTGAGTTGTGGGCGATATAAGTCATACTGCTTACCAGCATGTCATACTTTGGTTCAGCGGTATTGTGAGATGAAGCGGCCCAGACCGACATTACGCGAGACTGGTTTCACCGTTGCGAGCACTCGTTGCTTAAAGGTGACCGGCGGGTGTCTGTCTCTCTCACTTTAGTTGAACCGAGTGTGGCTATGCCCGGTCCTTGCGAAGGTTAAAACAGCACCAACTTGACAAACTATCGTTGTGGTTCTGATGCGTAGGTAAGAACGGTTCTTGCTAAAGCCCGTAGCAGCCACGTAAAATATGCAACAACAAAGTAGAGTACGTCTAACTTGTTTTTGTTGGAAATATGCCCTAGAGGCAATAATAAATGGTTATTATTATATTTCTGTGTTCATGATAATAGTCTATTATTCGTGCTATAATTATTGTCCGGAAATCGTAATACATGTGTGAATACATAGACCACAACCTGTCCCTAGTAAGCCTCTAGTTGACTAGCTCGTTGATCAACAGATAGTCATGGTTTCCTGACTATGGACATTGGATGTCATTGATAACGGGATCACATCATTAGGAGAATGATGTGATGGACAAGACCCAATCCTAAGCATAGCATAAAAGATCGTGTAGTTTCGTTTGCTAGAGCTTTTCCAATGTCAAGTATCTTTTCCTTAGACCATGAGATCGTGCAACTCCCGGATACCGTAGGAGTGCTTTGGGTGTGCCAAACGTCACAACGTAACTGGGTGACTATAAAGGTGCATTACGGGTATCTCCGAAAGTGTCTGTTGGGTTGGCACGGATCGAGACTGGGATTTGTCACTCCGTGTGACGGAGAGGTATCTCTGGGCCCACTCGGTAATGCATCATCATAATGAGCTCAATATGACTAAGGCGTTAGTCACGAGATCATGCATTGCGGTACGAGTAAAGAGACTTGCCGGTAACGAGATTGAACAAGGTATTGGGATACCGACGATCGAATCTCGGGCAAGTAACATACCGATTGACAAAGGGAATTGCATACGGATTGATTGAATCCTCGACACCGTGGTTCATCCGATGATATCATCGTGGAACATGTGGGAGCCAACATGGGTATCCAGATCCCGCTGTTGGTTATTGACCAGAGAGGCGTCTCGGTCATGTCTGCATGTCTCCCGAACCCGTAGGGTCTACACACTTAAGGTCCGGTGACGCTAGGGTTGTAGAGATATATGTATGCGGAAACCCGAAAGTTGTTCGGAGTCCCGGATGAGATCCCGGACGTCACGAGAGGTTCCGGAATGGTCCGGAGGTAAAGATTTATATATGGGAAGTCTTATTTTGGTCGCCGGAAAAGTTTCACGCTTTATCGGTATTGTACCGGGAGTGCCGAAAGGGGTCCGGGGGTCCACCAAGGGGGTCCACCAGCCCCAGGGGGGCCACATGGGCTGTAAGGGGTGCGCCTTGGCCTATATGGGCCAAGGGCACCAGCCCCAAGAGGCCCATGCGCAAGAGATAAGAAAGAAGGGAGAGTCCTAAAGGGGGAAGGCACCTCCGAGGTGCCTTGGGGGGGAAGGACTCCCCCCTGGCCGCACCCTTCCTTGAAGGAAGGGGCAAGGCTGCGCCCCCCCTCTCCCTTGGCCCTATATATAGTGGGGGGAAGGGAGGGCAGCAACATCTAAGCCTTGGGCGCCTCCCTCCTCCCCTGCAACACCTCTCTCTCTCTCGCAGAAGCTCGGCGAAGCCCTGCCGGAGACCCGCTACATCCACCACCACGCCGTTGTGCTGTTGGATCTCCATCAACCTCTCCTTCCCCCTTGCTGGATCAAGAAGGAGGAGACGTCGCTGCACCGTACGTGTGTTGAACGCGGAGGTGCTGTCCGTTCGGCACTCGGTCATCGGTGATTTGGATCACGGCGAGTACGACTCCGTCATCCACGTTCATTGGAACGCTTCCGCTCGCGATCTACAAGGGCATGTAGATCCACTCCTTTCCCCTCGTTGCTAGTAGACTCCATAGATGCATCTTGGTGAGCGTAGGAAAATTTTAAATTATGCTACGATTCCCAACAGTGGCATCATGAGCCAGGCCTATGCGTAGTTACTATGCACGAGTAGAACACAAATAGGTTGTGGGCGTTGATGTTGCCAATTCTTCTTGCCGCTACTAGTCGTTTCTTGTTTCGGCGGCATTGTAGGATGAAGCGGCCCGGACCGACCTTACACGTACGCTTACGTGAGACAGGTTCCACCGATTGACATGCACTAGTTGCATAAGGTGGCTAGCGGGTGTCTGTCTCTCCTACTTTAGTCGGAACGGATTCGATGAAAAGGGTCCTTATGAAGGGTAAATAGAAATTGGCAAATCACGTTGTGGTCATACTTAGGTAAGAAAACGTTCTTGTTAGAAACCTACAAACCACGTAAAACTTGCAACAACAATTAGAGGACGTCTAACTTGTTTTTGCAGCAAGTGATATATGTGATATGATATGGCCAGAAGATGTGATGAATGATATATGTGATGTATGAGATTGATCATATTCTTGTAATAGGAATCACGACTTGCATGTCGATGAGTATGACAACCGGCAGGAGCCATAGGAGTTGTCTTTATTATTTTGCATGACCTGCGTGTCATTGAATAACGCCATGTAATTTACTTTACTTTGTTGCTAAACGCGTTAGCCATACAACTAGAAGTAATCATTGGCGTGACGACTTCATGAAGACACAATGATGGAGATCATGATGATGGAGATCATGGTGTCATGCCGGTGACGAAGATAATCATGGTGCCCCGAAGATGGAGATCAAAGGAGCATGATGATATTGGCCATATCATGTCACTATATGATTGCATGTGATGTTTATCATGTTTTTGCATCCTATTTGCTTAGAACGACGGTAGTAAGTAAGATGATCCCTTGTAATAATTTCAAGAAAGTGTTCACCCTAACTGTGCACCGTTGCGAAGGTTCGTTGTTTCGAAGCACCACGTGATGATCGGGTGTGATAGATTCTAACGTTCGAATACAACGGGTGTTGACGAGCCTAGCATGTACAGACATGGCCTCGGAACACACGCAATACACTTAGGTTGACTTGACGAGCCTAGCATGTACAGACATGGCCTCGGAACACGGAGGACCGAAAGGTCGAGCATGAGTCGTATAGAAGATACGATCAACATGGAGATGTTCACCGATCTTGACTAGTCCGTCTCACGTGATGATCGGACACGGCCTAGTCGAATTCGGATCATGTTTCACTTAGATGACTAGAGGGATGTCTATCTGAGTGGGAGTTCATTAAATAATTTGATTATATGAACTTAATTATCATAAACTTAGTCTAAATCTTTACACTATGTATTGTAGATCAAATGGCCCACGTTGTCCTCAATTTCAACGCGTTCCTAGAGAAAACCAAGCTGAAAGATGATGGCAGCAACTATACGGACTGGGTCCGGAACCTGAGGATCATCCTCATAGCAGCCAAGAAAGATTATGTCTTAGAAGCACCGCTAGGTGAAGCACCAATCCCTGAGAACCAAGACGTTATGAACGCTTGGCAGCAGCGTGCTGATGATTACTCCCTCGTTCAGTGCGGCATGCTTTACAGCTTAGAACCGGGTCTCCAAAAGCGTTTTGAGAAACATGGAGCATATGAGATGTTCGAGGAGCTGAAACTGGTTTTTCAAGCTCATGCCCGGGTCGAGAGATATGATGTCTCCGACAAGTTCTTCAGCTGTAAAATGGAGGAGAACAGTTCTGTTAGTGAGCACATACTCAGAATGTCTGGGTTGCACAACCGCTTGTCTCAGCTGGGAGTTAATCTCCCGGATGACGCGGTCATTGACAGAATCCTCCAGTCGCTTCCACCAAGCTACAAGAGCTTTGTGATGAACTACAATATGCAGGGGATGGAAAAGACCATTCCCGAGGTATATTCAATGCTGAAATCAGCTGAGGTAGAGATCAGAAAAGAACATCAAGTGTTGATGGTGAATAAAACCACTAAGTTCAAGAAGGGCAAGGGTAAGAAGAACTTCAAGAAGGACGGCAAGGGAGTTGCCGCGCCCGGTAAGCCAGTTACCGGGAAGAAGTCAAAGAATGGACCCAAGCCCGAGACTGAGTGCTTTTACTGCAAGGGAAGTGGTCACTGGAAGCGGAACTGCCCCAAATATTTAGCGGACAAGAAGAAGGCCGGCAACACCCAAGGTATATGTGATATACAAGTAATTGATGTGTACCTTACCAGTACTCGTAGTAGCTCCTGGGTATTTGATACCGGTGCGGTTGCTCATATTTGTAACTCAAAACAGGAACTACGGAATAAACGGAGACTGGCAAAGGACGAGGTGACGATGCGCGTCGGGAATGGTTCCAAGGTCGATGTGATCGCCGTCGGCACGCTACCTCTGCATCTACCCACGGGATTAGTTTTAAACCTCAATAATTGTTATTTAGTGCCAGCTTTGAGCATGAACATTGTATCTGGATCTCGTTTAATTCGAGATGGCTACTCATTTAAATCTGAGAATAATGGTTGTTCTATTTATTTGAGAGATATGTTTTATGGTCATGCCCCGCTGGTCAATGGTTTATTTTTGATAAATCTCGAACGTGATGTTACACATGTTCATAGTGTGAATACCAAAAGATGTAAAGTTAATAACGATAGTCCCACATACTTGTGGCACTGCCGCCTTGGTCACATTGGTGTCAAGCGCATGAAGAAGCTCCATGCAGATGGACTTTTGGAGTCTCTTGATTACGAATCATTTGACACGTGTGAACCATGCCTCATGGGTAAGATGACCAAGACTCCGTTCTCCGGAACAATGGAGCGAGCAACCAACTTATTGGAAATCATACATACCGATGTGTGTGGTCCAATGAGTGTTGAGGCTCGCGGAGGATATCGTTATGTTCTCACTCTCACTGATGATTTAAGTAGATATGGGTATGTCTACCTATTAAAACACAAGTCTGAAACCTTTGAAAAGTTCAAGGAATTTCAGAGTGAGGTTGAGAATCAACGTGACAGGAAAATAAAATTCTTACGATCAGATCGTGGTGGAGAATATTTAAGTCACGAATTTGGTACACACTTAAGGAAATGTGGAATAGTTTCACAACTCACGCCGCCTGGAACACCTCAGAGAAATGGTGTGTCCGAACGTCGTAATCGCACTCTATTGGATATGGTGCGATCTATGATGTCTCTTACCGATTTACCGCTCTCATTTTGGGGTTACGCTTTAGAGACTGCCGCATTCACTTTAAATAGGGCACCGTCTAAATCCGTTGAGATGACACCGTATGAATTATGGTTTGGGAAGAAACCTAAGCTGTCGTTTCTAAAAGTTTGGGGATGCGATGCTTATGTCAAGAAACTTCAACCTGAAAAGCTCGAACCCAAATCGGAAAAATGCGTCTTCATAGGATACCCTAAGGAAACCGTTGGGTACACCTTCTACCTCAGATCCGAAGGCAAGATCTTCGTTGCCAAGAACGGGTCCTTTCTGGAGAAGGAGTTTCTCTCGAAAGAATTGAGTGGGAGGAAAGTGGAACTTGATGAGGTGATAGTCACCCCTTCCGAGTCGGAAAATAGCGCAGCGCGGGAAAATGTTCCTGTGGTGCCTACACCGACTGGGGAGGAAGTTAATGATGATGATCATGAAGCTTCGGATCAAGTTACTGCTGAACTTCGTAGGTCCACAAGGACACGTTCCGCACCAGAGTGGTACGGCAACCCTGTCCTTGAAATCATGTTGTTAGACAACGGTGAACCTTCGAACTATGAAGAAGCGATGGCGGGCCCGGATTCCGACAAATGGCTAGAAGCCATGAAATCCGAGATAGAATCCATGTATGAAAACAAAGTATGGACTTTGACTGACTTGCCCGATGAGCGGCGAGCCATAGAAAACAAATGGATCTTTAAGAAGAAGACGGACGCAGATGGTAATGTGACCATCTACAAAGCTCGACTTGTCGCTAAGGGTTATCGACAAGTTCAAGGGGTTGACTATGATGAGACTTTCTCACCCGTAGCGAAGCTGAAGTCCGTCCAAATCATGTTAGCAATTGCCGCATACTATGATTATGAGATATGGCAGATGGACGTCAAAACGGCATTCCTTAACGGCTTCCTTAAGGAAGAGTTGTATATGATGCAGCCGGAAGGTTTTGTCGATCCTAAGAATGCTAGCAAAGTATGCAAGCTCCAACGCTCAATCTATGGGCTGGTGCAAGCATCTCGGAGTTGGAACATTCGCTTTGATGAGATGATCAAAGCGTTTGGGTTTACACAGACTTATGGAGAAGCCTGTGTTTACAAGAAAGTGAGTGGGAGCTCTGTAGCATTTCTCATATTATATGTGGATGACATACTATTGATGGGAAATGATATAGAATTCTTGGAAAGTATAAAGGCCTATTTGAATAAGTGTTTTTCAATGAAGGACCTTGGAGAAGCTGCTTATATATTAGGCATCAAGATCTATAGAGATAGATCAAGACGCCTCATTGGTCTTTCACAGAGTACATACCTTGACAAGATATTGAAGAAGTTCAGTATGGATCAGTCCAAGAAGGGGTTCTTGCCTGTATTGCAAGGTGTGCAATTGAGCACGGCTCAATGCCCGACCACGGCGGAAGATATAGAAGAGATGAGTGTCATCCCCTATGCCTCGGCCATAGGGTCTATTATGTATGCCATGCTGTGTACCAGACCTGATGTAAACCTTGCCGTAAGGTTGGTAGGAAGGTACCAAAGTAATCCCGGCAAGGAACACTGGACAGCGGTCAAGAATATCCTGAAGTACCTGAAGAGGACTAAGGATATGTTTCTCGTTTATGGAGGTGACGAAGAGCTCGTCGTAAAGGGTTACGTCGACGCTAGCTTCGACACAGATCTGGATGACTCGAAGTCACATACCGGATACGTGTATATTTTGAATAGAGGAGCAGTAAGCTGGTGCAGTTGCAAGCAGAGCGTCGTGGCGGGATCTACATGTGAAGCGGAATACATGGCAGCCTCGGAGGCAGCACAGGAAGCAGTCTGGATGAAGGAGTTCATTACCGACCTAGGGGTGATTCCCAATGCGTCGGGCCCGATGACTCTCTTCTGTGACAACACTGGAGCTATTGCCCTTGCGAAGGAGCCCAGGTTTCACAGGAAGACCAGGCATATCAAGCGTCGCTTCAACTCCATTCGTGAAAGTGTTCAAAATGGAGACATAGATATTTGTAAAGTACATACGGACCTAAATGTAGCAGATCCGTTGACTAAACCTCTCCCTAGGGCAAAACATGATCAACACCAGCACGCAATGGGTGTTCGATTCATCACAATGTAACTAGATTATTGACTCTAGTGCAAGTGGGAGACTGTTGGAAATATGCCCTAGAGGCAATAATAAATGGTTATTATTATATTTCTGTGTTCATGATAATAGTCTATTATTCGTGCTATAATTGTATTGTCCGGAAATCGTAATACATGTGTGAATACATAGACCACAACCTGTCCCTAGTAAGCCTCTAGTTGACTAGCTCGTTGATCAACAGATAGTCATGGTTTCCTGACTATGGACATTGGATGTCATTGATAACGGGATCACATCATTAGGAGAATGATGTGATGGACAAGACCCAATCCTAAGCATAGCATAAAAGATCGTGTAGTTTCGTTTGCTAGAGCTTTTCCAATGTCAAGTATCTTTTCCTTAGACCATGAGATCGTGCAACTCCCGGATACCGTAGGAGTGCTTTGGGTGTGCAAAACGTCACAACGTAACTGGGTGACTATAAAGGTGCATTACGGGTATCTCCGAAAGTGTCTGTTGGGTTGGCACGGATCGAGACTGGGATTTGTCACTCCGTGTGACGGAGAGGTATCTCTGGGCCCACTCGGTAATGCATCATCATAATGAGCTCAATATGACTAAGGCGTTAGTCACGGGATCATGCATTGCGGTACGAGTAAAGAGACTTGCCGGTAACGAGATTGAACAAGGTATTGGGATACCGACGATCGAATCTCGGGCAAGTAACATACCGATTGACAAAGGGAATTGCATACGGATTGATTGAATCCTAGACACCGTGGTTCATCCAATGATATCATCGTGGAACATGTGGGAGCCAACATGGGTATCCAGATCCCGCTGTTGGTTATTGACCGGAGAGGCGTCTCGGTCATGTCTGCATGTCTCCCGAACCCGTAGGGTCTACACACTTAAGGTCCGGTGACGCTAGGGTTGTAGAGATATATGTATGCGGAAACCCGAAAGTTGTTCGGAGTCCCGGATGAGATCCCGGACGTCACGAGAGGTTCCGGAATGGTCCGGAGGTAAAGATTTATATATGGGAAGTCTTATTTTGGTCGCCGGAAAAGTTTCGCGCTTTATCGGTATTGTACCGGGAGTGCCGAAAGGGGTCCGGGGGTCCACCAAGGGGGTCCACCAGCCCCGGGGGGGGGGCCACATGGGCTGTAAGGGGTGCGCCTTGGCCTATATGGGCCAAGGGCACCAGCCCCAAGAGGCCCATGCGCAAGAGATAAGAAAGAATGGAGAGTCCTAAAGGGGGAAGGCACCTCCGAGGTGCCTTGGGGGGGAAGGACTCCCCCCTGGCCGCACCCTTCCTTGAAGGAAGGGGCAAGGCTGCGCCCCCCCCCCCTCTCCCTTGGCCCTATATATAGTGGGGGGAAGGGAGGGCAGCAACATCTAAGCCTTGGGCGCCTCCCTCCTCCCCTGCAACACCTCTCTCTCTCTCGCAGAAGCTCGGCGAAGCCCTGCCGGAGACCCGCTACATCCACCACCACGCCGTCGTGCTGTTGGATCTCCATCAACCTCTCCTTCCCCCTTGCTGGATCAAGAAGGAGGAGACGTCGCTGCACCGTACGTGTGTTGAACGCGGAGGTGCCGTCCGTTCGGCACTCGGTCATCGGTGATTTGGATCACGGCGAGTACGACTCCGTCATCCACGTTCATTGGAACGCTTCCGCTCGCGATCGACAAGGGTATGTAGATCCACTCCTTTCCCCTCGTTGCTAGTAGACTCCATAGATGCATCTTGGTGAGCGTAGGAAAATTTTAAATTATGCTACGATTCCCAACAGTTTTTGCAGGGCATGTTGTGATGTGATATGGTCAAGACATGATGTGATATAATGTGTTGTATGAGATGATCATGTTTTGTAACCGAGTTATCGGCAACTGGCAGGAGCCATATGGTTGCCGCTTTATTGTATGAGATGCAATCGCCATGTAATAGTTTTACTTTATCACTAAGCGGCAGCGATAGTCGTAAAAGCAATAAGTTGGCGAGACGACAACGATGCTACGATGGAGATCAAGGTGTCGCGCCGGTGACGATGGTGATCATGACGGTGCTTCGGAGATGGAGATCACAAGCACGGTGCTTCGGAGATGGAGATCACAAGCACAAGATGATGATGGCCATATCATATCACTTATATTGATTGCATGTGATGTTAATCCTTTATGCATCTTATCTTGCTTTGTTTGACGGTAGCATTATAAGATGATCCTTCACTAAATTATCAAAGTATAAGTGTTCTCCCTGAGTATGCACCGTTGCGAAAGTTCTTCGTGCTGAGACACCACGTGATGATCGGGTGTGATAGGCTCTACGTTCAAATACAACGGGTGCAAAACAGTTGCACACGCGGAATACTCAGGTTAAACTTGACGAGCCTAGCATATAACAGATATGGCCTCGGAACACGGAGACCGAAAGGTCGAGCGTGAATCATATAGTAGATATGATCAACATAGTGATGTTCACCATTGAAACTACTCCATCTCACGTGATGATCGGACATGGTTTAGTTGATATGGATCACGTGATCACTTAGAGGATTAGAGGGATGTCTATCTAAGTGGGAGTTCTTAAGTAATATGATTAATTGAACTTGAATTTATCATGAACTTAGTCCTGATAGTATTTTGCAAATTATGTTGTAGATCAATAGCTCGCGTTGTTGCTTCCCTGTTTATTTTTGATATGTTCCTAGAGAAAATTATGTTGAAAGATGTTAGTAGCAAAGATGCGGATTGGATCCGTGATCTGAGGATTATCCTCATTGCTGCACAGAAAAATTATGTCCTTGATGCACTGCTAGGTGACAGACCTATTGCAAGAGCAGATGCAGACGTTATGAACGTTTGGCTAGCTCAATATGATGACTACTTGATAGTTTAGTGCACCATGCTTAACGGCTTAGAATCGGGACTTCAAAGACATTTTGAACGTCATGGACCATATAAGATGTTCCAGGAGTTGAAGTTAATATTTAAAGATAATACCCGAGTTGAGAGATATGAAGTCTCCAACAAGTTCTATAGCTAAAAGATGGAGGAGAATCGCTCAACTAGTGAGCATGTGCTCAGATTGTCTGGGTACTACAATTGCTTGAATCAAGTGGGAGTTTATCTTCCAGATAAAATAGTGATTGACAGAATTCTCTAGTCACCATCACCAAGTTAGTAGAACTTCGTGATGAACTATAGTATGCAAGGGATGACGAAAGTAATTCCCGAGCTCTTCGTGATGCTAAACTCGACGAAGGTAGAAATCAAGAAAAACATCAAGTATTGATGGTTGACGAGACCACTTCAAGTGTTGATGGTTGACGAGACCACTAGTTTCAAGAAAAGGGCAAAGGGAAGAAGGGGAACTTCAAAAAGAATGACAAGCAAGTTGCTACTCAAGTGAAGAAGCCCAAGTCTGTACCTAAGCCTGAGAATAAGTGCTTCTACTGCAAAGGGACTGGTCACTGGAGGCGGAACTGCCCCAAGTATTTGGTGGATAAGAAGGATGGCAAAGTGAACAAAGGTATATTGGATATACATGTTATTGATGTGTACTTTACTAGCGTTTATAGCAACCCTTCGGTATTTTGATACTGGTTCAGTTGCTAAGAGTAGTAACTCGAAACGGGAGTTGCAGAATAAACAGAGACTACTAAAAGGAGAGGTGACGATGTGTGTTGGAAGTAGTTCCAAGATTGATATGATCATCATCGCACACTCCCTATACTTTCGGGATTAGTGTTAAAACTAAATAAGTGTTATTTGGTGTTTGCGTTGAGCATGATTATGATTTGATCATGTTTATTGCAATACGGTTATTCATTTAAGTTAGAGAACAATTGTTGTTCTGTTTACATGAATAAAAACCTTCTATGGTCATACACACCAACGAAAATGGTTTGTTGGATCTCGATCGTAGTGATACACATATTCATAATATTGAAGCCAAAAGATGCAAAGTTAATAATGATAGTGCAACTTATTTGTGGCACTGCCGTTTAGGTCATATTGGTGTAAAGCGCATGAAGAAACTCCATACTGATGGGATTTTGGAATCACTTGATTATGAATCACTTGATGCTTGCGAACCGTGCCTCATGGGCAAGATGACTCAAACGCCGTTCTCCGGAACTATGGAGAGAGCAACCGATTTGTTGGAAATCATACATACAGATGTATGTGGTCCAATGAATATTGAGGCTCGTAGCAGGTATCATTATTTTCTGATCTTCACAGATGATTTGAGCAGATATGGGTATATCTACTTGATGAAACACAAGTCTGAAACATTTGAAAAGTTCAAAGAATTTCAGAGTGAAGTGGAGAATCATCGTAACAAGAAAATAAAAGTTTCTACGATATGATCGCAGAGGTAAAATATTTGAGTTACGAGTTTGGCCTTCAGTTAAAACAATGTGAAATATTTTCACTACTCACGCCACCTGGAACACCACAGTAATGGTGTGTCCGAACATCGTAACCGTACTTTATTAGATATGGTGCGATATATGATGTCTCTTACCGATCTACCACTATCGTTTTTGGGGTTATGCATTAGAGACAGCTGCATTCACGTTAAATAGGGCACCATCAAAATCCGTTGAGACGATGCCTTATGAACTGAGGTTTAGCAAGAAACCAAAGTTGTCGTTTCTTAAAATTTGGGGTTGCGATGCTTATGTGAAAAAGTTTCATCCTGATAAGCTCAAACCCAAATCGGAGAAATGTGTCTTCATAGGATACCCAAAGGAGACAATTGGGTACACCTTCTATCACAGATCCGAAGGCACGACATTCATTGCTTAGTATGGATCCTTTCTAGAGAAGGGTTTTCTCTCGAAAGAAGTGAGTGGGAGGAAAGTAGAACTTGATGAGGTAACTGTACCTGCTCCCTTATTGGAAAGTAGTTCATCACAGAAATCTGTTCTTGTGACTCCTACACCAATTAGTGAGGAAGTTAATGATGATGATCATAGAACTTCAGATCAAGTTATTACTGAACCTCGTAGGTCAACCAGAGTAAGATCCGCACCAGAGTGGTACGGTAATCCTGTTCTGGAGGTTATGTTACTAGACCATGACGAACCTACGAAATATGAAGAAGTGATGGTGAGCCCAGATTCCGCAAAATGGATTGAGGCCATGAAATCTGAGATGAGATCCATGTATGAGAACAAAGTATGGACTTTGATTGACTTGCCCAATGATCGGCGAGCCATTGAGATTAAAATGGATCTTCAAGAGGAAGACGGACGTTGATAGTAGTGTCACTATCTACAAAGCTAGAATTGTCGCAAAAGGGTTTTCGACAAGTTCAAGATGTTGACTACGATGAGAGTTTCTCACTCGTATCTATGCTTAAGTCTGTCCGAATCATGTTAGCAATTGCCGCATTTTATGAAATCTGGCAAATGGATAAACAAAACTGCATTCCTTAATGGATTTATTAAAGAAGAGTTGTATATGATGCAACCAGGAGGTTTTGTCAATCCTAAAAGTGCTAACAAAATATGCAAGCTCCAGCGATCCATCTATGGACTGGTGCAAGCATCTCGGAGTAGGAATATACGCTTTGATAAGTTGATCAAAGGATATAGTTTTATACAGACTTGCGGAGAAGCCTGTATTTACAAGAAAGTGAGTGGGAGCACTACAACATTTCTGATAAGTATATGTGAATGACATATTGTTGATCGGAAATAATGTAGAATTATTCTGCAAAGCATAAAGGAGTATTTGAAAGGAGTTTTTCAAAGAAAGACCTCGGTGAAGCTGCTTACATATTGAGCATCAAGATCTATAGAGATAGATCAAGACGCTTGATAAGTTTTTTCAAAGAGTACATACCTTAACAAGATTTTGAAGTAGTTCAAAATAGAACAGTCAAAGAAAGAGTTCTTGCCTGTGTTACAAGGTGTGAAATTGAGTAAGACTCAAAGCCCGACCACAGCAGAAGATAGAAAGAGAATGAAAGTCATTCCCTATGCCTTAGCCATAGGTTCTATAAAGTATGCCATGCTGTGTACCAGATCTATTGTATACCCTACACTGATTTCGGCAAGGGAGTACAATAGTGATCTAGGAGTAGATCACTGGACAGCGGTCAAAATTATCCTTAGTGGAATAAGGATATGTTTCTCGATTATGGAAGTGACAAAAGGTTCGTCGTAAAGGGTTACGTCGATGCAAGTTTTGACACTAAATCTAGTGACTCTAAGTCTCGGTCTAGATACATATTGAAAGTGGGAGCAATTAGCTAAAGTAGCTCCGTGCAAAGCATTGTAGACATAGAAATTTGCAAAAGACTTACGGATCTGAATGTGGCAGACCCGTTGACTAAAATTATCTCACAATCAAAACATGATCACACCTTAGTACTCTTTGGGTGTTAATCACATAGCGATGTGAACTAGATTATTGACTCTAGTAAACCCTTTGAGTTTTGGTCACATAGAGATGTGAACTATGGGTGTTAATCACATGGTGATGTGAATTGTTGATGTTAAATCACATGGCGATGTGAACTAGATTATTGACTCTAGTGCAAGTGGGAGACTGAAGGAAATGCCCTAGAGGCAATAATAAAGTATTATATATTTCCTTATATCATGATAAATGTTTATTATTCATGCTAGAATTGTATTAACCGGAAACATAATACATGTGTGAATACATAGACAAACAGAGTGTCACTAGTATGCCTCTACTTGACTAGCTCGTTAATCAAAGATGGTTATGTTTCCTAGCCATAGACATGAGTTGTCATTTGATTAACGAGATCACCTCATTAGGAGAATGACGTGATTGACTTGACCCATTCCGTTAGCTTAGCACTCGATCGTTTAGTATGTTGCTATTGCTTTCTTCATGACTTATACATGTTCCTATGACTATGAGATTATGCAACTCCCGTTTACCGGAGGAACACTTTGTGTGCTACCAAACGCCACAACGTAAATGGGTGATTATAAAGGTGCTCTACAGGTGTCTCCAAAGTTACTTGTTGGGTTGGCGTATTTCGAGATTAGGATTTGTCACTCCAATTGTCGGAAAGGTATCTCTAGGCCCACTCGGTAATGCACATCACTATAAGCCTTGCAAGCATTGTGACTAATGAGTTAGTTGCGGGATGATGTGTTACGGAATGAGTAAAGAGAGTAGCCGGTAACGAGATTGAACTAGGTATCGAGATACCGACGATCAAATCTCGGGCAAGTAACATACCGGTGACAAAGGGAACAACGTATGTTGTTATGCGGTCTGACCGATAAAGATCTTCGTAGAATATGTGGGAGCCAATATGGGCATCCAGGTCCCGCTATTGGTTATTGACCGGAGACGTGTCTCGGTCATGTCTACATAGTTCTCGAACCCGTAGGGTCCGCACGCTTAACGTTACAATGACAGTTTTATTGAGTTTTGATGTACCGAAGGAGTTCGGAGTCCCGGATGAGATCGGGGATATAACGAGGGGTCTCGAAATGGTCGAGACGTAAAGATCGATATATTGGACGACCATATACGGACTTCGGAAAGGTTTCGAGTGATTCGGGTATTTTTCGGAGTACCGGAGAGTTACGGGAATTCGTATTGGGCCTTAATGGGCCATACGGGAAAGGAGAGAAAGGCCTCAAAAGGTGGCCGCACCCCTCCCCATGGTCTGGTCCGAATTGGACTAGGGAAGGGGGGCGCACCCTTCCTTGTTTCTCCTTCCCCCTTCCCTTCTCCTACTCCCACAAGGAAAGGAGGAGTCCTACTCCTGGTGGGAGTAGGACTCCCCCCTATGGCGCGCCTTTCCCCTTGGCCGGCTGCCTCCCCCTTGCTCCTTTATATACGGGGGCAGGGGGGCACCCCAGAGACAGAACAATTGATCCTTGAGATCTCTTAGCGGTGTGCGGTGCCCCACTCCACCATATTACACCTCGATAATACCGTTGCGGAGCTTAGGCGAAGCCCTGTGTCGGTGGAACATCATCATCGTCACCACGCAGTCGTGCTGACGAAACTCTCCCTCAACACTCGGCTGGATCGGAGTTCGAGGGACGTCATCGAGCTGAACGTGGGTAGAACTCGGAGGTGCCGTACGTTCGGTACTTGATCGGTCGGATCGTGAAGACGTACGACTACATCAACCGCGTTGTGATAACGCTTCCGCTGTCAGTCTACGAGGGTACGTGGACAACACTCTCCCCTCTCGTTGCTATGCATCACCATGATCTTGCGTGTGCGTAGGAAATGTTTTGAAATTACTACGTTCCCCAACATTTATCTCTTGCAAAAAGTTAAAGGTTGCCGAAGATGACCTGCTGCCATGATGCACGGTTCAAACATGGGTATCCTGGCTTATTGTCTTATCGTATTATTGATCACGTGGGGGCTTCTATTTCATAAAGCGGCGTCCGGTTTACCCCTTGATTCAGCTTATCAAAGCTTTATACAATATCACTTGGGGGCTTGGTTGTATCCGAACTATAGCTACACCTCTTGATCGGCGCAATGCCACAACATCACTTGGGGGCTTGGTCGTATCCGAACCATAGTCACACCTCTTGATCGGCTCAAAGCCAAATTACTCCGGGGCCAAAGAGAGTGTTGTAAAACAACAACTCAAACATAGGCACCCACTGAGCACAGCTCAAAATGTTACTTGGGGATTCTTTGCTGTCGAAATGAACAAAGAATCTACACTTGTAATAAGGCTATCAAGCCATGGCTTGGAAGCCTGGTGTATGCACCTAAAACCCCGGGTTAACCTGCCTATTTAAGTAAGTCACTCCGCCCAGGTAAACCTGGTATGACCCTTCGAACTTTGACAAGTTACTCTAAATTAAAGACCCTAAACTTGTCAAGTTAAAATGATGATTGGTTAAGGATTGAGGACCATCTTAAAAGGCTTTGTGAAATGGTTTAACTCAGTGGCCTAGCAACCCATGAAAAGCCTCGAATTTGGGGCCTGGCAGCCCGTGAAAAGCCTCGACTACAAGGGTTTCATTTGCTTTTATTTGCTAAATTTTTCTCCTTGGATGAGATTTCTACTGTTTTTAATAAATCGGCGTTTATTGACTCGGCTTGGCTTTCAACTACAAGTTCTCAGTACATGATCAATTATAATCCGGCGCTTATTAACCTGGTCTGGTTTAGACTACAAGTCGCCAGCATCGAATATGGATAATCCGGTGTTTATCATAGCCCGGTACGGTTTTATCATAAACCGGCACAATATGGAAGGAGTTATGAGTACTCAAGATTTGGCTTATCACTCTTACTACAAAAAGTTGGTAAAACCAACAATGTGATTCAATGTCACAGGTATGATATATTTCATATTTGATTATTCTTAAGTGCAGCCTTGGTTATAAACCCGAGTTATATGTTGGGCATTATGACCCGTCCGGCGGTAAACCGCCAGGACACTTTAAATTTGTTGTATGCAGAAACAGGTTGAATAAAGCATGATTATAAATCACCGGCGTTTATTAACCCGGCCTGGCTTTGGACTATAAGTCGCCAGTATGAGATAAGATAATATCCGGTGTTTATTAACCCGGCCTGGCTTTGGACTATAAGTCGCCAGTATATATTGGGATTGCGCTATTGGAATCATGCGCTTATAAATCATTGGATTATATTATTCAAATCTTCAAACAACCAACATGGCTGGATTTTATTATGGTTATCAATAACCAGTATTATGATTAAGGTTTTCAAAGTCACTTTAGCGCAATGGCTATTATATTATCGATGGATATGATTTATTCTACAATTAAAGGAATAGTCCCGAGTCGCTGCAGGCTTGCGACCCGGCACTTGGGGGCTACATTATTCAAATTGAGATTACATCAAATATGCAAGTCCCATGTCACTGCAGCATGCACCATGGCACTTGGGGGCTAATGCAAAGTCAGTTTTTCATCACCTTATTGAAGATCCGACTCATCACATTGTAATGGGCCGGCCCTTGGGGGCTACCAATTGCTCCTGTCAAAATTCAAGGTACACAAGTTTTATTCCATTATATTGAAAGATTCATTGCTTAGTTGGTAAAGCACAAAGCTCTTCACCTTGTGGACGTCGGTTCAAGCCCGTGATGAGAATTACATCATATGATGTTATTTTCAATGAAGTATACATAATGTGCCAGCTCAGTATTATCTTACTAAGCCGGCCCTTGGGGGCTACACATCACTGCTCAAATCTACATGATTATATTTACAAAGTCCCCGCTCATTATTGCATAATGACCCAGCCCTTGGGGGCTACACTGGTTGAAGTTTTTATGAGCATAAGGCAATTTCAAGTCCCAGGTTGCTGCAAGCAAGACAACCCGGCACTTGGGGGCTACATATATGCAGTATTCAGTTTTTACTAGTGACTGGGATGAACAACATGGCAGTATTTATATTGAAGCAAGTCTTAAGCCATCACTTTGTTCTGCTCAAGACTTGGGGGCTACAGGTATTATATTATTATTGGAGAAATATTTTCAAATTCTCTGTTTTGAGCAAACTAGATTGACCCGGCATCATCAATAATCATGAACCGGCGTTGGCAACAATCATGAATCGGCGTTGGCAACAATCAAGACCCAGAATTATCAGTTTTTATAACCCGACAATGGTGGTAATCATAAACCGGCAAGTTCTACATCTTCAAGCCGGCTGACTATCAGTTCAATATTTGAAGACCAATATTTTTGTCAAATCAGAGCATTGAAGGCCGATTTAAATGGATTCTTTATTCGCAATATTTCTTCTACAAGCAAATTGAATATGAAGCTGGTCTAATGACCCGGATTTTCTAGAAGAAGGAAATAACAAGGACTTAAGGATGATCAAATACCGGTTTATAAGAATATTTAAACCAGAGCACAATCCGTCAAATTTGTTCTTGTGTTTATGTTGCAGATCAGTTTAACATGGATAAATCCAAATTAAACTGGGGGCTAATGTCGGGGATATACCCCGCGGCGTAAACCAGCCGGAAGTATAACCCGCCCTGACTTGGCGGTTTATTTGAGACCCCGCTGACACTTGGCGATTCACCGGCGACCCGCACAGACCAGAAAGTTTAGAAGCAACCTGACTGAAAATTATGATTCACTGGTAACCCAGCGGGCGGGACAGACGGTGACAAGGCCCAGAAGGCTGGCTCATGTTATGATGGGCCGGTTTAAGAGGAAAGGCATGAGGAATATTTATCTTACAACGAGTTAAGACCTGGACTTGTATCCGGTTTGTATTAAAGATAGACCAGTCCTAATCCTAATAGGACTTCACATGTAACCCGCCCCTTCAACATATATAAGGAGGGGCAGGGCTCCCCAAAGAGGAACAAGCGACAAGAAAGAAGAAACAATCTCTAGGGCTAGACACAAAGAGCTGGTTTACCGGCGACTCCCTCGTGGTCATAATGAGACCTAGCCTCAAACAGCATATAGGGTTGTTACCGGATGATGTTTCCCGGGGCCCAAAGCTATCTAAATCCTTGTCTTGTGTTGCATCTCTCGATTCCGCTCAACCCCTCTCAAGCTACCACATAGATGCGTTGGCATCGCGACTAAGTTCTGACACTAAGGACATCTGCCGTGACCATTCCACGACACCCTGTTTCCCCTCTCGTTTGCTCTCGTTAGGTATTTTGCCATGGCGGAGAACCGCCGTCCGCCATGGCCATTGCAGGGGTAGCCACCGAGCTCCTCGGATTGACCCCGTGGCACATGCCCTCTCCTATGCACGCCCATGCCCGAGCCTGCCGCTCTTCTTCCGCGCCCGCGGGGCCACTCCCTCTCCATGCCCACGCCCGTGCTACACCGCGTCGGTTGCGCCCGCCGCTACTGTCGCGCTTGCCGCAGCCACCGCACCACTGTGATTCGCGCGACACACACCCTGGCCGCGTGCCACACTCTCGCTGGTTGCGCTCGCCCCGTCTGCTGCCGCCTATCCCTTCGCTCGCCCCGCTGTCGCGCCCCTGCCTCGCGCCACCTCTAGTCGTGGCCATCTTCTGCCGGCCGCCCCCTCAGCCACGCCGGCCGCATCTCTGCCCTCCACCATCGGCTGCTCGCCTCGCCTGCTGCGTGTTGCTTCCTGCTGCTATGCGCTGCTCTACCGCTGGTACGCTGCTGCGCCATGCCCTCGACACCGCTATGGACAAATGTGGCGGAGGGATTGTTAATGGAGTACGAGAAGGAGGTGGCGGAGAAGGTGTGGAGAGGCAGGAGGTCTGGGGCGGTGTCACCTGGCTGTGGTGGAGGTGTTTATGCGAGAAGGAGCCGGAGTGGAAGGAGAGGTCACAATTGGAAAGAATCGCAAAAAAAAAACATCATAACCCGGAGATATCAGTTCCAAAAAATGCTAATATCGATGGAGGGGTGATTTCCTTCAATAGGTGGAAAACATAGGAAATATTGGTTGTTACCAAGGAAAGGTAAAAATTTAGGAAAGTAGGATTTTTGAACTGATTTCTATGCAAATGGGGTTTTATTGTTTCGTAACGTGATATCAGTACCTGCCCGTTTGTGATGTGTCTGATTAGGAAAGTTTGAAAATGTTAAGAAACTATTTATTGGGAGGAAAGTTGTGACGGGTCTGTTATTTGTTTCCTAAAACAAATTTCACTAATAAGAGAAATCGATTGATTTAGATAAGTTAGGAAAGTTAGATTAAAATGTATTATTTGTTTCCTGAAAATCTGTTATTTGTTTCCTAAGACAAATTGAACCAATAAAAGGAATCGATTGATTTGCATAATTTAAGGAAGTTAGATTAAAATGTATTATTTGTTTCCTGAAAATCTGTTATTTGTTTCCTAAGACAAATTGAACCAATAAAAGGAATCGATTGATTTGCATAATTTAAGGAAACTAGATCCATGATTTGTTATACGTTAGGAAAGTTCTGGTTGTAATAAAGAGTGGAGAGAAAAATAAACCGATGAACCAGGGTGGGCGGGGGTGGTTGGAGGAGAGACGAGAAAAAACCAGCAAAAATAAACCGCGGACCAGGGTGTGGGGGGGTGGTGGGAGGAGAGACAAAAAAACCCAGCGAAAATAAACCGCGGAGACGATTCACCAACTCATCCATTAGGAGTAGAGATATAGTGGACATATTGTGAACAACAGAGCTAATATAACTTGAAGCAAATAACTTGAGTAGCATTAAAAACCCCAATCTGTGAGCACTAAAAACAAATCTAATAAGCATCATAGCATTAAAAACCCCAATCTGTTCACAACATCTAGCATTTTTGCAACGAATTTATCCAAATCTAAAAACAAATCTGAAAACCCCAATCATTGCAGGACCTAAAATCATAGTTCACAACATCTAGCTAGCATTTTTGCAACGAATTTATCCAACAAACCCTAGTCCAAAAACCCCCATCCCCCCAACCCATACAAAAAAACCCCGGTGTCGGTGTCAACACCGGCGGCTTTCGGGTAGGGGGTCCCGAACTGTGCGTCTAGGATCGATGGTAACAGGAGACGGGGGACACGATGTTTACCCAGGTTCGGGCCCTCTCTATGGAGGTAATACCCTACTTCCTGCTTGATTGATCTTGATGAATATGAGTATTACAAGAGTTGATCTAGCACGAGATCGTAATGGGTAAACCCTAGAAGTCTAGCCTATGTGAATATGGTAATTTGTATATGTGGTGTCCTTTCCGGACTATCCCCTTCGGTTTATATAGACACCGAGGGGATCTAGGGTTTACATGGAGTCGGTTACATAGGAAGGAATCTTCCGTCACCAAGCTTGCCTTCCACGCCAAGTAGAGTCCAATCCAGACACGGTGCAGTCTTCGGCCTTCATGTCTTCATAGCCCATCAGTCCGGCCCATGGATAACAGGCCGGATGCCCGAGGACCCCTTAGTCCAGGACTCCCTCAGTAGCCCCCGAACCAGTCTTCAATAGCGAGGTGCTTGGCACACATATGGTCTTCGGCATTGCAAGGCGGGTTCCCCCTTCAATGATCTCCAAGTAATGTATTTGGCCATTGATCCAATGTCGCCTCCTTGACTTCTACGCGTTAAATAATCTTTGTCCTCCACGTGTCGAGTGAATGTGGAAAGTCAGGGTATTTTTACGAATCACACCCCATCCATGCGAGGAAGAGCGCCTATTTAAAGAGATTGGATCTCAGATCCATTCAGCGCTACGCAGAAGAAATCCCCAGATACTGCTTAGGAGAAACCATTCCAGCATGGCTAGTGTTCCCAGCTCCTCCGCTCATCCCGGCCCAGAGAAAGGCGAGTGGGAGAGGTGTTCCGTGTCTCATAGCCGATTGACGAAGTTGCCAACGTAGGGATTCCTTCCCCATGCAGATCTAGTCCCTGTTCGAACGGGTCTAGCTTTCTTCAATGAGGGGACTCAGGCAGAGGACTTCCCCAATCCGTCCAAGAGAGAGCGAGTGTGTTTGGTCCCCTACCTGCTAAGAGGTGTTGGATTTCCAATCCATCCGTTCCTCCGAGGGCTTCAAGAGTACTATGGCCTCCAGCTGCACAACTCACTCCGGCCTCTATTCTGCACATTGCGGGTTACGTCGCTTTATGCGAACTTTTCCTGGGCGTCGAGGTTCATTTCGAGTTGTGGAGGAAGCTGTTCTGTCTCGTCCTGCGCAATCACGAAGGGTCAATATTTGAAGTGGGCGGAGCCGAAGTATGGCGCATCGCCGATACCGGATATCCATCCGGCACACCATGGAAGGCACCTGATGAATGGCCCTCCGAATGGTTTTATATAGAGGACGTTGCGCTTCCTGACCCGGTTCAAAAGGGTCTTCCTGAATTTGCGCGCGTCCCGCTGAAGAAACGCCATAGTTGGCGTCCCCGGAGTCTTGAAGAGGAAGATGGCGCGGAGGTTCGTCAGCTGATGAGCAGGATAAAAGAGCTCACTCAGTCCGGACTCACAGTAATCGAGGTTATGGCGATTTCCATAGCGCGAGGAGTTCAGCCGCTCCAATACGGAGGGCTTCCAATGTGGCACTACAACGGGGAGGACGACGCCTCTCGCTGTGGTCGGAAAGGTCCGAATACCCCTGCCGCTTTGGCTAAGATATTAGCCGAACTGTTCAAAGGGGAGGAAAAGGAATTTCTCCGCATCAAATTTAGAGACGGGTACTCTATGTATAACCCTCCCAGCTGGGTAAGGCCCGACCCCTCTGTTTTTGCTCCTTCCATCTCCGAATTGCCCTTGATAAACTTCTAGCTTGTTTGCTTATGACAGCACTGGTGAAAGGTCACCGAGGGATTTTATAGTCCCGCCCACAGCCAGAGGACCACAACCGGGAGCTCGATCCCGGGTTCGAAGAGGATCCGGATATATATGTGGTGCTTGCGGAGGGGGTGTTTTACCAGACGAGCTACGATGGCACAGAAGTGGCCATCATCACCGACTACCCCGGTCTTCTTCCCGCTTCACATGTAAGTGATCTGAACACACCTTATTCAAAAGAGATCTCTCCTTCCTTCTTACCCACCGCACTGTCTTGTGCTCAAAAGGGGAAGGGTTCGGCGCGCCGTACTACTCCAAGGGTACCTTCAAAGAGAGCGTCCCCCACTCCGGGCGAGCCTTCCAAGAGGAAAGCAAACGAAGATACGGCCGTGCCTTCATCGAAGAGGTATGAATCTGCCAACCTGCACCTGAGTCACGTCCAACCATGACCTTCCTGTTATCCATGTGTCAGGAGAAAGATGCGCCGGACCGTATCCGGAGGTTCGAGCAGCCGTACTTCCCTGAGCCAGGATTCCAATCCTGCCATGAAGAAGGGGGTTGATGCGGAGGCGAAGCCGGACTATCCTCCAGCCGAGGACTCGAATGATGTATCCGTCACTGATGACCCACAAGTATAGGGGATCTATCGTAGTCCTTTCGATAAGTAAGAGTGTCGAACCCAACGAGGAGCAGAAGGAAATGATAAGCGGTTTTCAGCAAGGTATTCTCTGCAAGCACTGAAATTATAGGTAACAGATAGTATTGTGATAGGATAATTTGTAATGAGCAACAAGTAACAAAAGTAAATAAAGTGCAGCAAGGTGGCCCAATCCTTTTTGTAGCAAAGGACAAACTCATATATGAAGGAAGGCGCTCCCGAGGACACATGGGAATTATCGTCAAGCTAGTTTTCGTCACATTCATATGATTCGCCTTCGGTACTTTGATAATTTGATATGTGGGTGGACCGGTGCTTGGGTGCTGCCCTTACTTGGACAAGCATCCCACTTATGATTAACCTCTATTGCAAGCATCCGCAACTACAACAAAAGTATTAAGGTAAACCTAACCATAGCATGAAACATATGGATCCAAATCAGACCCTTACGAAGCAACGCATAAACTAGGGTTTAAGCTTCTGTCACTCTAGCAACCCATCATCTACTTATTACTTCCCAATGCCTTCCTCTAGGCCCAAATAATGGCGAAGTTTTATGTAGTCGACGTTCACATAACACCACTAGAGGATAGACAACATACATCTCATCAAAATATCGAACGAATACCAAATTCACATGACTACTAATAGCAAGACATCTCCCATGTCCTCAGGAACAAATGTAACTACTCACAAAGCATATTCATGTTCATAATCAGAGGGTTATTAATATGCATAAAGGATCTGAACATATGATCTTCCACCAAATAAACCAACTAGCATCAACTAGAAGGAGTAATCAACACTATACTAGCAACCTACAGGTACCAATCCCAGACTTAGAGACAAGAATTGGATACAAGAGATGAACTAGGGTTTGAGAGGAGATGGTGCTGGTGAAGATGTTGATGGAGATTGCCCTCTCCCGATGACAGGAGCGTTGGCGATGACGATGGCGATGATTTCCCGCTCCCGGAGGGAAGTGTCCTTGACAGAACAGCTCTGCCGAAGCCCTAGATTGGTTCCGCCAAGGTTCCGCCTTGTGGCGACGGAGTCTCGTCCCCAAAGCTTGCTTATGATTATTCTTCGGACGAAAGACTTCATATAGCAGAAGATGGGCACCGGAGGGCCAACAGGGGGCTGACGAGGCAGGGGGCGCGCCCAGGGGGTAGGGCGCGCCCCCCACCCTCGTGGACAGGTGGAGGCCCCCCTGATGTGGATTCTTCTTCCAGTATTTTTTATTATTTCCAAAAATAACTTTTGTGGAGTTTCAGGACTTTTGGAGTTGTGCAGAATAGGTCTATAATATTTGCTCCTTTTCCAGTCCAGAATTCCAGCTGCCGGCATTCTCCCTCCTTATGTAAACCTTGTAAAATAAGAGAGAATAGACATAAGTATTGTGACATAATGTGTAATAACAGCCCATAATGTAATAAATATCGATATAAAAGCATGATGCAAAATGGACGTATCAACTCCCCCAAGCTTACACCTCGCTTGTCCTCAAGCGGAAGCCGATAACGATAAATATGTCCACACATTTAGAGGTAGAGGTGTCGATAAAATAAAATACGGACATGAAGGCATCATGATCATTCTTATAACAGCAACATATATGGATATTGTCATATGATTTCTTATGCCTAAGTAATAATCTATTCACAATGCAAAGTATGAATCAGAAACTTCATCGAGAACTAACAAACTATAATCTCAGTCATTGAGGCAATTGCAATTTATCATAACATCAGAAATAGTCTATGTCAGATCTTTTTAGCAAGTACACATACTCAACTATCATTTAGTCTTTCACAATTGCTAGCACCCACGCAATACTTGTGGTTACAGAGTTTTAATCGGAAACAGAGAAAGATAGGGGCTTATAGTTTCGCCTCCCAACCTTTTACCTCAAGGGTAATGTCAACAATAATAGTTCATGCTAACTTACATCCAATTAGATATATATGTCAGGATCTTTCCAACACACTGTGCTTGCCAAAGGATAAAATGTAAAAAGGAAAGGTGAAGATCACCATGACTCTTGCATAAGGTAGAAGATAAAAGTAAAAGATAGGCCCTTCGCAGAGGGAAGCAGAGGTTGCCATGCGCTTTCAGGGTTGGATGCACAAAATCTTAATGCGAAAGAACATCACTTTATATTGCCACTTGTGATATGAACCTTTATTATGCAGTCCGTCGCTTTTATTTCTTCCACATCAAAAGATCGTATAAATCTTATTTCCTCCACACCAATCAATCATACATATTTAGAGAGCAATTTTTATTGCTTGCACCGATGACAACTTACTTGAAGGATCTTACTCAATCCATAGGTAGGTATGGTGGACTCTTATGGCAAAACTGGGTTTAAGGGTATTTGGAAGCACAAGTAGTATCTCTACTTGGTGCAAAGAATTTGGCTAGCATGAGGGGGAAAGGCAAGCTCAACATGTTGGATGGTTCATGAAAATATACTTTATCTCAGATATACGAAAACATAACCCATTTTGTTGTCTTCCTTGTCCAACATCAACTCTTTAGCATGTCATATTTTAATGAGTGCTCCCAATCATGAAAGATGTCCAAGATTGTATATTTATATGTGAAACCTCTCTTTCTTTATTACTTCCTATTAATTGCAACGATGACCAAAGCTATGTTTGTCAACTCTCAACAATTTTTAATCATCATACTCTTCCTTATGTGAAGTCATTACTCTCAATAAGATCAATATGATCTCTTGTTATTATTATTTCTTTTTATTATTTTCTCTTTTCTTTTATTCACTCAAGATCATAACAAGATAATCAAGCCCTTGACTCAACACTAATCTTTATTATATATAGCTCACGGACTCGATTACATAGAGGGATCATAAAGCAAAACTCAAAACTAGATCATAATAAACTTTTATCCTACTAGATCAAGATACTACTAAAAGGATCGAACTAAGAAAAATAGTAAAGATAGCAGATGTGGTGGTGATACGATACCGGGGCACCTCCCCCAAGCTTGGCAGTTGCCAAGGGGAGTGCCCATACCCATGTGATTATGTCTCCTTCTTCGGGGATGGTGATGTGATATTCTTGGCGATAATGCCCTTCAGGATATGATTCTCTTCCTCGAGCGTATTGAGTTGCTGCTTCAGATCCATTATCTCCTTACGAAGCTTCCCTGTAACGGCTAAAGCTCCTTGCACCCAAGGGTGTTGCATAGCTGCGGGAGAACAAGTGACACTCTTCTTCATATTTTCATAAGAAAGAAATCTAACATTGGAAGGGATAACCGAGTTTGGAATAGCTGAGCTCTGTAATTCCCCCATCGTGAATCCAGCCCGGAAGGAAGAAGTGACTCCTTGATCCTCCTCCATGGCATCTATCCTCATCAAATCAGCCTCCATCTCTTCCTCCGTTGCTGGCCCAAAGTGGTCAGCATCGCTATTTGTCCTTGGTCTCGATGCCGGATGAGACACCCGGCTCTCCCCGACTGACTCTTGAGAAGACATCTTGCTCTAATCTGCAGCAGCAACAACTCGAAACAAGAACAGAAGACAATTGCGTGATACGGGATTCAAAACCTTCGGGAGATTATGTAATGAATTTTTACCAACCAAAATATGTAACGTGCAAGAAAACGGAGTCCGGAGAGCACACGAGGTGCCCACGAGGCAGGGGGCGCACCCTCCACCCTCGTGGAGCCCTCGTGTCCTTCCCGGACTACTTCTTATTTTTCTATTTTTCTAGATATTTCAAAACGGAGAAAAATTGCCATTAGACCTATTTTGGAGTCGGTTTACTTACCGTACCACATACCTATTCCTTTTCGGAGTTTGAAACGTTCCGGAAAGTGTCCCTTATGTATTCCTCCGGGGTTACGGTTTCAATAACATTGGTTTCAACATTTATAGGATTACCTGAGATATAGTGTTTGATTCTTTGACCGTTTACCACCTTTGGATTTGTGCCTTCGAAGTTGTTGATTTTTATGGCACCGGAACGATAGACCTCCTCGATAACGTAAGGGCCTTCCCATTTGGAAAGAAGTTTTCCTGCAAAAAATCTCAAACAAGAGTTGTACAGCAATACATAATCACCTATATTGAACTCACGCTTTTGTATCCTTCTGTCATGCCATTTTTTAACTTTTTGTTTTAACAACTTGGCATTTTCATAGGCTTGGGTTCTCCATTCATCAAGTGAGCTAATGTCAAATAACCTCTTCTCACCAGCAAGTTTGAAATCATAATTGAGCTCTTTAATAGCCCAATATGCCTTATGTTCTAGTGCGAGAGGTAAGTGACATGCTTTTCCATAAACCATTTTATACGGAGACATGCCCATAGGATTTTTATATGCAGTTCTATAGGCCCATAATGCATCATCAAGTTTCTTGGACCAATTCTTTCTAGATCTATTAACAGTCTTTTGCAAAATTAATTTGAGCTCTCTATTGGTCAATTCTACTTGACCACTAGACTGTGGGTGATAAGGAGATGCAATTCTATGATTAACATCATACTTAGCAAGCATTTTATGGAAAGCACCATGAATAAAATGTGAACCACCATCAGTCATTAAATACCTAGGGACTCCAAACCTCGGAAAAATAACTTCTTTAAGCATTTTAATAGAAGTGTTATGATCAGCACTACTAGTTGGAATAGCTTCTACCCACTTAGTAACGTAATCAACATCAACTAAAATATGTGTGTAACCAGAGGCAGGAAAAGGTCCCTTATAATCAAAGCCCCAAACATCAAATGGTTCAATAACAAGTGAATAATTCATAGGCATTTCTTGATGTCTACTAATATTACCAATTCTTTGACATTCATCACAAGACAAGACGTACGGGCATCCTTGAAGAGAGTAGGCCAATAAAAACTGGATTGCAATACCTTATGTGCAGTTCTGTCTCTAGCGTGGTGTCCTCCATAAGCCTCGGAGTGACACTTCCGTAGGGTCTGTTCCTGTTCATGCTCAGGTACACAACGTCTAATAACACCATCTACTCCTTCTTTATAAAGATGTGGGTCATCCCAAAAGTAATGTCTCAAATCATAGAAAAACTTTTTCTTTTGTTGGTATGTGAAACTAGGTGGTATGAATTTAGCAACGATGTAATTAGCATAATCAGCATACCATGGAGCAGTACGAGAAGCATTTATGACATTTAATTGCTCATCATGAAAGCTATCATCAATAGGTAGTGGGTCATCAAGAACATTTTCTAACCTAGACAAGTTGTCTGCAACGGGGTTCTCAGCTCTCTTTCTATCAATAATATGCAAATCAAATTCTTGTAGCAAGAGAACCCATCTAATAAGTCTAGGTTTAGCATCTTTCTTTTCCATAAGATATTTAATAGCAGCATGATCCATGTGAATAGTTACTTTAGAATCAACAATATAAGGTCTGAACTTATCACAAGCAAATACAACTACTAAGAATTCTTTTTCAGTAGTAGGATAATTTATCTGAGCATTGTCTAGAGTTTTACTAGCATATTGAATAACATCTAATTTCTTATCAACTTTTTGCCCTAGAACAGCACCTACAGCATAATCACTAGCATCACACATAATTTCAAAGGGTAAATTCCAATCAGGTGGCTGAACAATAGGTGCAGAGATCAATGCTTTCTTAAGTATTTCAAATGCTTCTACACAATCATCATCAAAGACAAATGGTATATATCTTTTTGTAATAAATTAGTCATAGGGCGAGAAATTTTTGAGAAGTCCTTAATGAACCTCCTATAAAAACCGCCATGACAAAGGAAACTTCTTATACCTTTGATGTCCTTGGGACATGGCATCTTTTCAATAGCATCCACCTTGGCTTTATCAACTTCAATACCTCTTTCAGAAACTTTATGCCCCAAGACAATACCTTCATTAACCATAAAGTGGCACTTCTCCCAATTCAGGACAAGATTAGTTTCTTCACATCTCTGCAAAACTCGATCAAGGTTGCTAAAGCAATCATCAAAAGAGGATCCATAAACGGAGAAATCGTCCATGAAAACCTCACAAATCTTTTCACAAAAGTCAAAGAATATAGCCATCATGTATCTTTGAAAGGTAGCAGGTGCATTACATAAACCAAAAGGCATACATTTATAAGCGAAAGTACCAAAAGGGCAAGTAAAAGTGGTCTTTGATTGATCATCAGCTGACACAGGTATTTGAGAGAAACCAGAATAACCATCTAGAAAGCAAAAATGGGTATGTTTGGATAATCTTTCTAGCATTTGATCGATAAAAGTTAAGGGGTAATGAAACTTGTTATTAGCCTTATTTAATTTGCGGAAATCAATTACCATCCTATAACCTGTAATAATTCTTTGCGGAATCAATTCATCTTTATCATTAGGAACAACAGTAATACCTCCCTTCTTAGGGACACAATGGACAGGACTTACCCACTGACTATCAGCAACGGGATAAATTATACATGCCTCAAGGAGCTTTAGTATTTCCTTTCTTACCACTTCTTTCATCTTAGGATTCAGCCGTCGTTGATGATCACGAACTGGTTTGGCATCTTTCTCCAAATTTATTTTGTGTTGACATAGAGTGGGACTAATGCCCTTAAGATCATCAAGAGTATATCCAATAGCAGCACGCTGCTTCTTCAGAGTTTTCAATAATCTCTCTTCTTCATGCTCTGAAAGGTTAGCACTAATAATAATAGGATATATCTTCTTCTCATCAAGATAAGCATATTTAAGAGTATCAGCTAACGGTTTAAGCTCAAACACGGGATCACCCTTGGGTGGAGGAGGATCCCCTACGATTTCAACAGGCAAATTGTGTTTCAGGATAGGTTCCTGTTTAAAGAATACTTCATCTATTTCCCTGCTTTCATTCATAAACATATCATTTTCATGGTCTAGCAAATATTGTTCTAAAGGATCACTAGGAGGTACGACAATAGAAGCAAGACCAATAATTTCATCCTTGCTAATAAGTGACTGGTCCAAGATGGCTCTCTCCCCCTCGCTCCCACCCCTCTCTCCCACCTCCTCTGAGCTCCATGGCAATTTCTAGGCTAGATCCCCATGGAAGGGCTCCTGCTTGGGATTTTGCACCGGGCCTTGCCCTAGCAGATCAGGTGAGAAGATGGTTTGGATCCACAGTCCATTTTTTCCCTCTCGAGACTCCAAGGAATTCTTTTTGGTGGTCTCTTTCTCTTCGGCCTCTTTCGTTCTTTCGGAGGAATCGGTTGGCATTGCGTTGCAATGTTGCATTGGGGGTATTAGTTCTGGTTTTCGTGTGTCCAAGATCAATGCCCGTTCTTTCAAATTCTCCGTGGCCAATAACAAGGTGGGGCATTTCATTCATCGCTTGCGGGACAGAATTTGGCCGGATTTTCTTTGCCACTTCCATCTCTTTAATTGTCGTTTTGCGCCCGTGCCGGTTGTGACTTCATGTTGGCATGCTGATCAAGAACTTTTGGATATTTCTGGTCGTCGTCCAGTGGCTATTAAGCCTTCTCTCAAATTTTTACACTCTAGTTCTCAGAGAGACTCAGGCTCTAATATGATTCTGGGCAAATTTGGCTGAACCTCAATTGATCACATGCGGTTTTCTAATGCTAATGCCGCTGAGGCATCAACATCTTTGGCTCAAGGTTCTTTGGATCATCAAGGTTTCCATATGAAGGATTCTTCTCATTTCGGCACAGATTCATCGAGCCATGGTTTTCCGGTTCATCCTATTGGACAATCTGTTCATCCGATCTCCAACAGCACTAATCAAGCTGCATTAATTGAGCTTGGAAAAATTAGAGGAGCACCAGCCGGTTAATTTCATTAAATTGGGGGCTTTTAATTGCCCTCTGTCCAGCCCGTATCCGCAACTTCCTCAATGTTTCTTGCGCTCGGCTTTCAAATATGCCCCCACGCATACCTCTTGGCCCGCTTTCCTTTCGGCCCGACACAAGGCGGATTTGGCCCAAGCTCGTTACTCGGCTGCAGAAATTTTGGACTTATCAAATAATTGGGCAGTTCTTTGCCCGTGCTGTCTTCAATGGGGCCACCACAAGAATTCTTGCCATGCTCTGTTGATTTGCATTAATTGTTCGTCACCAGGACACAAGGCGGTCGATTGCCCGTTAATGCCTAAATCTCAGACCTGTCCTGTGTTGCACGATCAATTTGATAACGACCGATCTGGGCAAAATACTAATCACTCTGGCTGCTTACCTATTTCCATAGACATGCCTAATATACGCAGCAAGAGGGCCACCGTTCGATGCTCTGCCTGTGGCTACTATGGACACGTGGAACGATCCTATCTAAAGTTGCGTTATAACAAAAAATGACAATGGAAGCCCAAGAATCCGCAGCGTTCCATTCCTACCCCTCAGGGTCCATCTTCCGCCTCGGTTTCCATCACACCGCAGCAGCGACCAGTCTCATCACAGTTACAGTCTCCACCGCGCACCTCCGCCTCCCTACCCATGGCGAACTACCCACTGAATCTGGTGTTGTTCCTTCCTCCTGGCTTCGCCGTCGAGCCTGTTCTGGCGGATCGCCTGGTTCGCAGCGGGATGGTTGTCGGCCCCATTGCGCCGCTCAATCATGACTTCCTCGCCATTGCCGAAGCAAGTCACTACGTTCCTCTTCATCGTCGCGCGGCCATCCGCACCATGGTTGAAGGTCTGTTACATGAATCCCAGCTCTTCACAACTGAGTCCTTTGATCATCCATTTGGCATTGGCATCTTTGGGTTTGCGGATTCATTTATGCGTGATACTGCGGTCGCCACCCCCATTGAGCTGGAGGAAGAGGATCTACTCATCACGTTCGTGCCGCACAATGAAGCTCTGAATCGTCTCACAACTTCTTTTGGCCCCGAGGTATGGCTGATGTTCTTTGGATTCCCATATGACTACCAAACAGATTACTACATCACAAAAGCTTTGGGTGGATATGGTTCCCTGGTCAGTTGGTACAATCCCCGCCAAGATAGAAGGTATATCCTGCTCAAAGCTTGTGTTCTTCGACTTCGTTTGATTCCCAAGAGTTTTGTTGTCTGGCAATTGGGTGGCGCATGTGACTGTTGGACAGTGCCAGTTACAATTCTCCGCGGAAACGACTGGAATGGATTGCTCCCTGAGGATCTTGCTCCTGGTGAAGAACCACCACCACCTGACAGCAACCCCCATCATCTTTTTGGACCCGAGCTCACAGCCGAGCAACTATACCAGCAGCAGGTACACAACTGGTTGGTTCAGAACGGCCCCCCTACTGCTGGAGACGCTAACCAGGGCAATTAGCCTGGGCAGAACAATGCTGCCTGGGGTGCCTGGCCTGCTCCACCTGCACCACGACTGCCGCAGCTTCCTCCTCACTTGGTGAATTATCAGGCTAGCTGCACAAGGTTTAACTGTCCAACATGGTATTATGCCTGACGGCAATTTGTCTGATAATGCTATGGATGCCTGGCATCACACTTTCTCTGGTTCTGATGATAGCTCTGAGGACTCTGCACTGATTCTGGTCCCGCTGTCTGCACCTGTTTACCAGCAGCATACTGCTCCTGAATCTGTTACTATCTCTGTTGCTCTGCACCACATCGGTATTCAGTTTGGGCTGTTAGCTGAAGGTTCTGAACTGATCAACCTACTGTTGAAAGATCCCATCCCACGCCAACAGCTCAACACCTACATGTTTCATGCTCTTCGCCCCTTGATTGCTGCCATCGGTCCGTGGAGTGCTGGTTACGGCTTAAGGCCTAACAACATGGATCTTGAGGTCATTATCTCCTCTGATGCTTCTGGGCTCACTTTCTCTCACTGCCATACTACACCCAATGTGCCTGCCTCTGTGACTATTGAAGAAATCCATGACGAGCCCTTACAGAACACTTTGTCCGACCAGCAGAACCAGATGGAGGTTGTGCCTGCCGCTCCTGCTACATCTCCTGCTAGCCCAGGGCATGTTTCTAGTCCGCTTGCTGACAGAATTGCTTCTAATCCACCTGGACTGGCTGCCGTTAATGCTATCACCCTGCCGTCCGACCCTGTGATCACTCGTGGTCGTCGCACCCGTCCCGCTACTCCCATGTCCACTACTGAGGTGCGCCGTAGCAACCGCTCCAACAAGTACAATGGCTTCCAAACACAGCAGGTAACTGACGCTCGCCCTGTGATCTCTCGGGTCAAACCCTGGCTAGTACCATCAATTGGATCATCATCTTCTGCTGAGGTTGCCCAGGATGAGATCTTACCACCCACCCTAGTTACCGTGCTTCAAGATATTGGCATCAACGGGTGTGTGATCCCTCCGGCGGAACTGTTTGAAGATATTCTCAATGCTGCACGTTTGTCAGTTCAGGGTGCGTCTCAGGAGCTGGACACCGTTTCGTCGGAGCCTGAGGATGCGTCTGCTTCTCCCAGGGCTTAATTCCTTGCTCTATTCATGCCTTCGGTGATCAACTGGAATGTTCTATGCTGGAACATCCGTGGTCTGAACTCGGATGATAAGCAACTTGCCCTGAATAATGCGGTCCGATCTAGTGGGTGTTCGGTTATCTGTCTGCAAGAGACTAAAAAGACTACTTTTGATTTAGCGTTCATTAAGTCGTGCTATCCCAGAAAATTTGATAAATTTGCTTTTGTTCCCTCTCAAGGGGCCTTATGGGGTTTAGTTACTATTTGGAAAAGTTCTGTCTTCTCTGGTGATGTCATATTTTCATCTGAATTTGCTCTGGTTATTACCTTAACGAGCACCTTATCAGCTCACTCATGGTCTCTGGCCAACATTTACGGGCCATGCTCTGGTGATGCTCGTCTGACATTTATAAATTGGCTTTATGATCTTGTCATCCCCCCACGCAAGACAGGCTTTTACTCGGTGATTTCAATTATATCAGAGCCCCTGACAACCGTAACAAGCCTGGGGGCTACCCGAATAACATGTGCATGTTTAATGATATAATCTGCAAGCTGAGCTTTATTGAACTGCCCATTAAAGGCCGATTGTTTACTTGGAGTAATATGCAGCAGGACCCCCTCCTCGAACAGTTGGACTGGTTCTTTACTTCGCTCCATTGGACTAACGCTTACCCTAACACCATGGTTAAACCCCTTGGTAAGCCTGTCTCGGACCACGTGCCTTGTCTAGTCTCCATCCAAACCACTATACCTCGCAGCAAAGTTTTTAGATTCGAACTATACTAGGTTCGGCACCCTGGCTTCAATGACATAGTCCACGTGGTTTGGAATAGACCTGTTCGATCCCATAATGCTGCGACTGTTCTTTGCCGTAAGTTCAAGGCGCTCCGATATGCCCTAAAAAATTGGAGCAAAAACATCTCTCGACTCTCAGTTGCCATCATCAACTGTAATGAGACCTTGGCACAATTAGATGAGCTTGAAAACAATAGAGTTTTGACAATCCCGGAGATGAACTTCCGCAACATACTTAAGAAATATATCTTGCATCTCCTTAATTATCAAAACATATACTGGAAGAAACGTTGTACCATCCGTTGGATCAAATTTGGAGACGAAAATACAAAGTTTTTCCAAGCTGTTGCCACTGAATGGTTTAGACGCAACAACATTGCTAGTTTGAGAAATGACGCTGGAGAAACTATAGATGATCACGCTGAGAAACAGGCTCTGCTTTTTCAAACTTATACTGACCGCCTGGGCACTTCTCGACCAACTGAAATGCGGTTTAATCTCCCTGACATCATACAACATCATGCAAACCTGGACCACCTGACTGATCCATTCACACATGCGGAAATTTACGAAGTGATTAAAGATATGCCTTCTGATCGTGCACCTGGTCTGGATGGGTTTAGTGGTGCATTTCTTAAAGCTTGCTGGCCTCTGATCAAACATGGTTTTTATTCTCTGTGTGACCAATTTCATGAAGGTAGTCTGGACCTCACAAGCATAAATGATGGTTTGATTACTCTGATCCCAAAAACTAACTCCCCTGAGACGGTTAATGACTATAGACCGATCACACTCCTAAACTGTTGTCTAAAGCTGATTACCAAACTCATTGCCAATCGTTTACAGCGTGTCATCCTGCAAATAGGTCATAAAAACCAGTACGGTTTCATCAAAGGATGCATGATCCAAGACTGTCTCGCCTGGGCCTTCCAGTACATTCATCAATGTCAAGCCTCGAAGCGAGATATTATTCTTCTTAAGTTGGATTTCGCCAAAGTTTTTGACACGATCGAGCACGCCCCCATGCTTAACATCATGAAACACATGGGCTTCAACGACAAATGGCTGTCTTGGATTGATTGTATTTTCTCCACTGGCTGATCTTCTGTGTTGCTTAACGGGGTTCCTGGCCGACAGTTTCATTGTCGTACGGGAGTACGCCAGGGTGACCCATTGTCCCCCTTGATATTTGTCCTTGCCGCTGACCTTCTCCAAGCTGCCATTAATGATGCCTTCCTACAAGGACGAATCTAACTGCCCTTCCCATGTGCAGGTCAAACGGAATATCCGGTGATACAATACGCGGATGATACGATTCTAATAATGCCAGCGTGCCTGCAACAAGCTGCCACTATGAAAGGGATGATGACTGATTATGCTGCATCGATTGGCTTGTGAATCAATTTTCATAAGTCCACACTTATAACAATCAATCTCTCTACTGAAGAAGCCACTACCTTTGCAAGTCTATTTGGTTGCTCCGTTGGGACGATGCCGTTTACATACCTTGGACTACCCCTTGGTACCTCCAAGCCCATGATCCTAGATCTCATGCCGCTGGTTTGCAGTGCCGAATGCCGTCTCACCTCCACCATTGCAATGATGTCATATGGAGGGAAGCTTTCTTGTCTTAATGCTACTGTTAGCTCGCTCCTCATCTACGCCATGTGCACGCCTAAGTTCCCACCAAAACTGATTGAGATGCTCGACAAGGTTAGGAGGAGATGTCTTTGGACCAAGAAATCTGAGCAAGGTGAGAAATGAAACTCCCTTGCTGCATGGGACATGGTCTGTAAGCCCAAGAAACATGGAGGTCTCGGGGTCATCAACATCAAGCTGCAAAATGAAGCCTTGCTAATGAAATTCCTCCATAAGTTTTGCAACAAGATGGATATTCCGTGGGTGCAGCTCGTGTGGGACGCCAACTACACCGACAAGATACCACATGTTGTGCCACCGGTCGGCTCTTTCTGGTGGCGAGACATCTTGAAACTCACTCCAATCTTCCGCGGCATCTCAGAGGTGCAAGTGGTATCTGGCACGTCTGCATTGTTTTGGAAGGATCTATGGGGACAAGATGTACTCCAAAACACACACCCCCATGCCTTCTCCTTCGCCATGAATGAAGATACTTCCATCAAGGGGTTCTTGGATACCACGTCGCTGGCTGCGGCGTTTCACCTACCGATCTCGCCACAGGCTTTGTACGAGGTGCAAGATATCCAAATGCTCTCCCTGCACATGAGCCCGACCACTTCCATTAATGATGTTTGGCACTATATTTGGGGCAAGACGGGGTACAGATCAAAAGACTACTATCAGTATTTCTTCAGAGATGCACATGCCCACCCCATCTTCAAATGTCTTTGGCGTTCACATTGCCTCATGAGGATTAAGGTCTTCGGCTGGCTCCTATTTCATGATAGGCTCAACACACGTAACATGTTGAAACGACGCCACTATGACATCGGGGATGATCACAGTTGCCTCCTTTGTGGGGGCCCAGATGAAGAGACGGTGGACCATATGATTTTTACGTGTCCTTTCAGTCAAGCCTGTTGGAGTCAACTAGGGATCATCTAGCCGAGATTCGACTGTCGTCTACACATATTGCAAACCACCAAGGACTCCTGGAGCGGCCCTTTATTCCTTGACATTTTCCTCGTGGCAGCTTGGAGCTTATGGAAGGAAAGAAACAACAAGCATTTTAGAAGGGTGGACCCTTCCATCAACTCCTGGCTTTGGAGGTTCAAGGAAGATTTTGGATTACTACAGCACAGAACCAACAGGGCTCACTCTGCCCTCATAACTTCCTTCTTAGCTGATCTTTGACACATAAGTAGTTTCTTGATATACATACTTGGCTTCTATCTTTACTTTCACCTCTGACCATACCCACAAACCCTTGTGTGGTTGGGTCGAGTTGCTTGTAAAATTGATGTAACTGTGTAAAGTATCTTCTTTATATATGAAAACACAGTAGGAGCCTCTGCTACTGTCCTTTCCATCAAAATTAATAATAATTTCATCCTTACTAGGCAATTCCTGTGCACGGTGTTGTCTACTAAATTTAGAGAAATTAAACTCATGAGACATATCACCCAAACCAATAGTAACAACATCCTTTTCGCAGTCTATCTTATCATTAACAGTGTTCAAGAAGGGTCTACCAAATATAATGGGACAAAAGCTATCTTGTGGGGAACCAAGAACAAGAAAATCAGTAGGATATTTAGTTTTCCACACACAAACCTTCAGCATCTCTAACAATTCCAATTGGTGATATAGTATCTCTATTGGCAAGTTTAATTGTGACATCAATTTCTTCTAACTCAGTAGGTGCAATATCATGCCTAATTTCTTTGTATAACAGTACAGGAAACAGCTAGTTTGCCGTCAGTGAGCATCTTTGCCGTCAGCTTTTCATCGGGGTAGACGACAAAGAGCTCTTTTGCCGTCAGCTGCTGCCGGCAAAGAATGACTGACGGCAAAGCAAACTTTGCCGTCTGCTATTTTTATTACAAACGGCAAAGAAAAGTTTGCCGTCTATGATTTCTATTACAAACGGCAAAGAAAACTTTGTCGTATGCCGTTTTCATTAGTAAAAACCGCATACGGCAAATAACTTTGCCGTCTGTAATATAAACGGCAAACGGCAAAAAAGAAACACACCTCGCGGATCGACCTCCCGGATCGATGAGGTGGCACGATCCACACCCCACGCTGTATCTCTCTCCCACGCCCCAACACGTTCTCTCTCTCTCTCTCCCCCACGTTCTCTCACCCTCAGCCGACCCCACCACATTCTCTCTCCCTTATCCCCACGTTCTCTGTCTCGTACGCATCTCTCTCTCTCCCGTAACTCCCCAGCAGCCCCGCCCCGGTCGCCGCCGGCCACCCTGGCACCCAGCCACGCTCCCCTCCAACTGCCCCGTCCTCTCTCCTCCCTCGAGTCGGCCCCGTCCCCCATCCCCGTCGAGCCGGCCCCGTCCCTCGTCGCCATGGAAACCGCCACCGTCCTCCTTCCTCGCGGCGCCGCCCGTTCCCCAGCGCCCCACGCCGGAGGCCTCGCGTCGCCGCCCGCTCCCCAGCACAGGCAGGCAGCAGCGCGGCCCCTTCCCTTCAGCGCCTCCTCACTCCAGGCAGCGCGACCTCCTCCCTCTGGCGCCTCCTCTCTCCGGCGAGCAGCATGGCGCAGACAGCGTGAACAGCACGGGCGGCACGGTGACTTCCTCACTCCGGCGAGCAGCGTGGTTTTGTCACTCCCGCGAGCAGCACGAGTGGCATGGGTTCCTCCCTCCATCGCCTCCTCACGCCGAGGAGCAGCGCAGGCGGCGCGGCGTGGGCCGGTGAGCGGCGCGGCCTCCTCACTCCGGCGAGCAGCACGGGCCGCGCGGCGCGGGCTCCTCTCTCCGGTGCCTCCTCACTCAGGCAAGCAGCGCGACCTCCTCCTTCCGGCGCCTCCTCGCTCTGGTGTGGCCTCCATCCAACGTGGCCTCCCTCCGGAAGCGGTGCTTTTCTCCGGTGAGGCCGGGCGGCCAACATCTCTTCTCTGGTGAGGTCGGCATGGTGAGCAGCTTGGCAGTTGGGCGCGTGCGGGCGGCAAGAATCTCTGCTCCGGTGAGCTTTGGACGAGATGATGTGGACGTGCGGTGACGAGACTGTTGATCCAATTTTTTTAATAAAAAAGAACGCTTTGCCGTCTGTGATGTTTCTGCCTAACGGCAAAGAAGTAGTATGGCTCACGGCAAAACACTAACGCCGTCCGTCAGGGTCGATAGTCTGTTAGGTTGCTTTTCTTTGCCGTCTGGACGATCTAGTTGACAGCAAACAATATAGAATAACGGCAAAATCTTTGCCGTCATCAAAAAAATAGGAGACGACAAAGTATTCTTTGCCGATTTATCTTTGTCGTCTGACGTTGCCGTCTACTTCCTGACGGCAAACTCTTTGCCGTCTGGATTTACGTCTTTGCCGTCTGTAATCCACAGACAACAAATTACCTGTTTCCTGTAGTGTAAGTCATGAGGTATAGCACTAGCACTAGCACCCATGTCACATAAGCCATGATAACAATGATCTCCCATTTTAACAGAAATAACAGGCATGCCTACCACGGGTCTATGTTTATCTTTAGCACAAGGTTTGGCAATTCTAGCAGTTTCATCACGGAAATGAATAACATGCCCATCAATATTATCAGACAAGAGATCTTTAACAATAGAAATATTAGGTTCAACTTTAACTTGCTCAGGAGGTGCATAGGTTCTAATATTGCTTTTACGAACCACAGTTGAAGCTTTAGCATGATCCTTTATTCTAACATGGAAAGGTGGTTTCTCAACATAAGCAGTAGGAACAACAGAATCATTATAAGTGATAGTCTTTTCTTCGACTTTAATAGGTGCAGCTGCTTTTACTTTCATGGGAGGATGATATTTAAATCACTTCTCCTTAGGGAGATCAACGTGAGCAGCCAAAGATTCACAGAAAGAAGCTACTATCTCAGAGTCAAGTCCATATTTAGTGCTAAATTTACGGAAAACATCGGTAGCCATAAAAGATTTAACACAATCAAACTTAGGTGTCATACCTGACTCCTTAACTTCGTCGAGATCCCAATCTTCAGAGTTGCGTTTAATTCTTTCCAATAAGTTCCATTTGAATTCAATAGTCTTCATCATAAAAGAGCCAGCATAAGAAGTATCGAGCATGGTGCGATTGTTATCAGAAAGCCGAGCATAAAAACTTTGAATAATTATTTCTCTTGGGAGCTCATGATTGGGGCATGAATATAACATTGATTTAAGCCTCCCCAAGCTTGAGCGATGCTTTCTCCTTCGCGAGGCCAAAAATTATATATAAAATTGCGATCACAATGAACAAGATGCATAGGATAGAACCTTTGATGAAATTCCAATTTCAATCGTTTGTAGTTCCATGACCCCATATCATCACATAGCCTATACCATGTCAATGCATCTCCCTTCAAAGATAAAGGGAAGACCTTCTTATTAATAACATCATCGGGTATACCTGGAAGCTTAAATAATCCACAAACTTCATCCCATTGATTAGGTACTCATGAGGATGCATTGTTCCATCTCCTGCAAAAGGATTAGCTAGCAGTTTTTCTAACATACCCGAAGGAATTTCAAAGTAGACATTTTCATTTTCAGTAGGTTCAGTAGGTTGAGGAGCAACTCTTTGCTCTACTGGTCGGGGTGAAGATACCCCGAACAAGCCCCTAAGAGGATTACTTTCCATAGTAACAAGTGACAGTAAATTTCAGCACACTATATAAATTTTTCCTTACCAAATTCCACCAACCAAAGGCGCTTCACTCCCCGGCAACGGCGCCAGAAAAGAGTCTTGATGACCCACAAGTATAGGGGATGTATCGTAGTCCTTTCAATAAGTAGGAGTGTTGAACCCAACGAGGAGCAGAAGGAAATGATAAGCGGTTTTCAGCAAGGTATTCTCTGCAAGCACCGAAATTATAAGTAACATATAGTTTTGTGATAGGATAATTTGCAACGAGCAACAAGTAACAAAAGTAAATAAAGTGCAGCAAGGTGGCCCAATCCTTTTTGTAGCAAAGGACAAGCCTGGACAAACTCTTATATGAAGGAAAGCGCTCCCGAGGACACATGGGAATTATCATCAAGCTAGTTTTCATCACGTTCATATGATTCGCGTTCGGTACTTCGATAATTTGATATGTGGGTGGACCGGTGCTTGGGTGCTGCCCTTACTTGGACAAGCATCCCACTTATGATTAACCTCTATTGCAAGCATCCGCAACTACAACAAAAGTATTAAGGTAAACCTAACCATACCATGAAACATATGGATCCAAATCAGCCCCTTACGACGCAACGCATAAAATAGGGTTTAAGCTTCTGTCACTCTAGAAACCCATCATCTACTTATTACTTACGAATGCCTTCCTCTAGGCCCAAATAATGGTGAAGTGTTATGTAGTCGACGTTCACATAACACCGCTAGAGGATAGACAACATACATCTCACCAAAATATCGAACGAATACCAAATTCACATGGCTACTACACTACTAGGAAAAGGGCTATAGATGAAATGGCCACTAATGGCGCACCAGACATGTGGTGCGCCACTACTATATAGTAGTGGCACACCATGTGCTGGTGCGCCATTAGTGTCACACTAATGGCGCACCAGACACACGGTGCGCCACTAGTAACAAATTTTTATTTTTTATTTTTCCAAACATACTAATGGCGCACCAGGGCACAGTGCGCCATTACTAGTTCTAACTAGTAATGGCGCACCAGCCTCATAGTGCGCCACTACTATATTTTTTTTATTATTTATTTTTGCAAAACTACTAATGGCGCACCAGTGTATAGTGCGCCATTACTAGTTTAAACTAGTAATGGCGCACTATGCCCTGGTGCGCCATTAGTGTATTTTTTTATTTTTTTTGTGAAACTACTAATGGCGCACCACCAGCAGGTGCGCCATTAGTAACCAGGGTTACTAATGGCGCATTTGTAGGTGGTGCGCCATTAGTAACCTGGGACCAGCTAGATATTTTGGATAGCAACACCTACCCACTCACTTTCCCCACTTCATTCTCTCCACCTCCTCCTCCAAGCTTGTCTCGGCTGCCTCCTCCTCCTCACCTCATTTGCACCATAAATTCATCCAAATTAAGTGGTTAAATTACCTTTTTTTTGATAGGTAAGTAAGGGGGAAGCTATCTTTATGTTGTTCTCCCTCCAACAACGTGCACATGCACTTTTTATGGCCTAGCTAGATCTATGTATGTTTGTGGTGTTGCATATGTTTGTGGTGTTGCATATATGTTTGTGTTTGCAGGTACCGGTATTTGAAATGCGATAGTTGCCAATATTTTGCCGGAATGTTGATTCATTTCTGTTTCGGCGAGAATTTTGGCACTATGCATTCTTTTTGGTCCTATTTTTAGGGAAAGTCATGCCAAATTTTTTCTTGGTTCTAAAATATCGTTTTGCTCTACCCCGCAGGCGACCATGGTCCGCATGATGACCGAAGGCATCGTGAATAGGTTTTTGAGCTCCGCGAAGGCTGAGATGCTTCAAAAGAACGAGATGGAGATAAGATGTCCGTGTCGAAGATGCAAGCTGAAGAGCCTTATTGCGGACCCAGATTCCGGGCAGGTGCGGGACCACCTGCTCTTGCGTGGTTTCATGGATGGCTATCGGTGGCAAGGTGATGAAGATGACTATGAAGTCGTCCATGGGGGCCGGGCAAGAAATGAGGAAGGGCAGCAAGACAACCACCGCGGCTCGGGCGGGCGAGAAGACGAAGAATCTCCAGGACATGATCACGACGGTAATGCTGTACACAGTCATCATGTAGAAGATGCCGGACATGATGATGAGGAAGATGCCGGAGCAGACGAAGGGCATGATCATGAAGATGAAGATGCCGGCGGAGCAGACGACGATGGACCATCGATGGGCTGGGTGCAGGACCATCATATTCAAGAGCTGCTTCTCAAGCAGACGGATAACGCAAGAGCTGGCGCCCGAGAGAAAGCCAAGCTGGATCAACTGGAGATAGACGCGGTTACTCCATTGTATGAAGGATGCAGGCCCGAGGATACCCGCCTGAAAGTAACGCCCATGGCTCTGGAGATGAAGGTAAAACACAAAATGACCGACGCATGCTTCGACGAAAACATGTCACTCTGGCACGAACGTCTTCCCAAGGGGAACAAGCGCCCGACTAGTTTCGAGGAGGCGAAGAAAATCATGTGTCCTCTGGATTTACCGCACGTGAAATACCATGTGTGCATGAACAATTGCATCATTTATCGGGACGAGCACGTGGAGTCTACCATATGTCCGGTGTGCGGCGTCACTCGATACAAGAAGAGGAAGAAAGCTCCTCGAAAAGTCGTGTGATACTTTCCGATCACTCCTCGTCTGCAGCGGTATTTCGCGGACCCTAAGGTAGGAAAGCTCCTGCGTTGGCACGCGGATAGGGAGGAGAAGAAGGGAGAAGATGACGCAAATGATCCGGAGATAAATAAAAAAGACAAGATGCTGAGTCACCCTAAGGATGGGAGCCAGTGGCAAGCGTTGAACTTCGAACACCCAGAATTTGGGAAGGATCCAAGGAACATCATGCTGGGCGCGAGCACCGATGGAGTCAATCCATTTGGCAGCCAGAGAAGCACACATAGCACCTGGCATGTGTTTGTGTGGATGTACAGCCTTCCCCCCTAGTTGTGCATGAAGAGGAAGTACATTCACATGAGTATGCTAATTGAAGGGCCAAAACAACCAGGGAACGACATCAATCTGTATCTGGGGTAGTTACAGAGTGGTTACAGAGTGGCGGAGCCTATATGGGACAAGGAGGACGCAGAGCGTGCCGAGCAAGGCCTACCGCCCCGCTTCGAGAAATTCCGTGACAAGAAGACCAGGAACTTTGTCAGGGCCCGGTACAAGGAGGACCCGATAACAAAGGAGCTTACCACGGATCCGAAGACCAGGGCGCTTGAGCTTGTTCTGGTAAGGAATACACCCCCGCGTAATTAGCTCCATATGGTTGCATTCTAATTAATGAAGCCAAATTTCTAAATGGTTCACATTCCTTCCGCAGGAGGCTGAAAGCAGTAGCGCGGGGTCATCTCAGAGCTCCCCTTTCAACACCCCTTTAAATAGGGCGTTGAACGTAATGAAAAACAAGGATAAGCTCAGTAAGCCGTCGTCAGCTGGTCGTGTAGCCGGCAAAGGCTTGTCCACAAAATGGTCGTCATACTATACCGGTGGTGGGCGAAAGGAGAAAAAGACCAGCTCGGAAAGCCAGTCGCGCGAGGTTCCAGAACTCAAGGCACAAGTGGCGCGGATTCCGGCGATTGTCCAAGAGCTAGTGCAACAACAATTGGGAACGACGCTCACCGCCATGGTGCCTACCTTGATTCAGGGGCTGACGACGTGGATTGCGGGCGGCCAACAGGGGCCTCCCCCGGTTCCTAGCTTCACGGCCAGCAACTCGCACAATGCGCAAACGGCGCCATTGGTGTCTCCGGCGGAGGCGGTATTCGTGTCTCCGGCACCGGCACGGGCATTGGAGCTTAATGCACCCGGGTGTCCATCGGCCGACACCTCGCCAGCAAGCGGCCCCTCCGTCAGTTGCACGCCCGCCGTTGGCGGTGCCTCGACATTAGCCGAGCTCGACGGCATCACGGTAACTAAGCCTCTCGGCCGATGACTTCATCTCCTTGCCTTTGACTGGGCATCCCTGACACCCTACATGTTTTCGCAGGGCGCCGCCGACGTTCCTTGCACTCTCCTGCACTTCGTGGGCGGCGAGTTGGTCGATGTCGCCAAGGGTAGAATCATTCAACCGGGCAACCGCGTGTTCCACGGTAATCCGATGCCAGCCACCTTGTATAGGGTTCAAATGGTTCGGGTGCTGCCAGGCTGCGACGAGTTGTTACCTCCGATTCGACCCTCTGGGGCCGACGAAGATGATGTGATGACCCTCGGCGCCTGCGTAAGCTGGCCCCTGCTTTGGCCGAAGAGCCAGATTCGTTTGGGGGCGGGGGACACCACCCCACAGACAAGACCGCCAGTCGTGCCAGCGCCAAGCCATGGCAAGAACGCCACAACGCTACCGGACATGCCGGACATCCCTATGGCACAGGATTCGGACATGCATATGGCACAGGATCCGGACGACGACGACAACGATGACGGTACATTTACCAACGTCGATAAGTACTTTGCCGAACATGGGTACGGTGACGAGTTCTGCGGGCCTCCTTCTCAAGAACCCAACCCTGGAAAAGATGACCGTGATCTAGCTGGTATGGCGGAGAAACCCAATTCCAACAGGCGTCGTCTGGCGTTTAGTTCTCAGGAGACGCCTCCAGCTTCCGCCTTCACCGAGCCTCAGATAGCTGAGGTGCGAAATATTATCAGCCCCAACACGCTCAAGAAGGCGGTCTGTGAGCAGAACTCGATCCCATTACAGCAGATCAGGAAGAAAGGATGGAAACGAAAGACTAAGAAGGGCGCCGGTGCGAGCTAGCCGGCACCGAGTACCATCCGTGCTCAGGACGGGCCACCTTCACCTAAGGATATCTCGAGGAGGGTGCATGTGGCGGGTAGGGCGATGCTACCGACAAATATGCTCAATGCTGCAACCGGTGCTATGCGGAGTCTGCATGACAGTGTTCTTTCTTTGGAGAAGCGGCATCTCAGAGAGAATGATGTGGCATACCCGGTTTTCGTGGCCAAGGTGCCAGAGGGCAAGGGCTTTGTGGATAGCGCCGTCGGGGGTATGATCATCCTGCGGTTTGATGACATCTTTGCTATGTTTAACCTTCATCCGCTGCACTACACCTTCCTTCGGCTGTTTTCGCTGAGTATGGAGATGCAGATCATTAGAGACAAGACCCCGGACATTGTGATAGTCGATCCCTTCTACATGCGTGCCAAGATCTTGGGCAGCGCTGGGGACCGGCAAGTCGCGATTTCACACCTCGAAGGCGTCATTCTGGCAAACCCAGATAAGGATAACTTCCTCGCGCCTTACTTTCCCGAGTAAGTCATCCCCTAACCGCCCCGTAACATATGATTTCTTAGATTTCGATCGTTCTTTTTTTTTCTAACATTCCGTGTTCTGTGCAATGACACACATTGCACACTCATCCTCTTAAGCCTGAAATATTCCATGGCCACGTATTTCGACCCGGACCGTGACTCCAAGATAGACTACACAAATATCAAGAAAGTTCTTGATGATACTCTCCCCCGCTACGCCGCATCTGGAGGCACCTTTAAGAGGCCAGCTCGTGGGTACGGCAGGCACGTGTTCACCCACAATACGACATTCCCCTGCGTCAAGCAGCCGCCTGGTGGTCAGAAGGATGCCTACTACGCCCTCCATCACATGCGGGCGATCGTACGGGACCATAATCACCTTCTGCTACCAAATAATCTCAAAGATTGGGCCGCAAGCTTGGCGGCCATCCAGGACGCGGACATCCGACAAGAATTCTTTCGCATCCAGTCGGAGTTTGCAGAAATCATCCATCAAGATGTCCTTCGTACCTCGGGGCAGTTCTACCTCAAATATCAACTGTCCAACAGTGAGATAGACACAACGCTACAAATGCAGGCTGACAACGCCCGCGACTTCATGACCATCACGACAGACGGCGGCTTCATCCACGCTCCGGTCCCATGAGTCGAGTCGAAAGTAGTGATGCTATGTGTAGTTCTGAAACATCGATTAGCTCATGTTGTAATTAAACTTTAATGAACTTGTATGTCTCTTTGGTTTGGACAGTCGTTCAACTTAGATGTAATCGATGCTATTTATTAGTAGGACCATGAATCGTGCTATTAATGTCTTGCTTTTCTCTTCCGATCCTTTTGTTGCATACTTATATATTGCTTATGTATTGTCTGTTGTTTGGCTAGTGCATAGAGATGCCATCGTATGTCGTGTACAAGGGTAAGGTTCCCGGAGTCTACGATGACTGGGAGGAGTGTCGGAGACAGGTTCACCGTTCCAGCGGTAACAGTTACAAAGGGTACACCACTAGGGCGGAGGCGGAATCTAGATACGCGCGCTATCTAGCGGGAGAGAGGAGGGAGTGTTGGAGGAACCGGATGAAGACCAGTTTCATCGCGATGATGCTCATCGTTATGACCGCAGCTCTCTTCTATGTGATGGTAGTTTAGATGATCGATATCGACTTGTAATGTGAAGACAAACTCGCTACTCGTGGTCTCGAGACTTGTAATGTTCTATCTTTGTTCGGTCTTTTGAATTCGGAGACTAACATGATGAATTGTATTTGGAGACTAATCTTCTATTGTATTCGATGAATCTGCTGTTGCTATGTGGTGTTGTATATATTCTGTCCAATAATATATTTTGTAACCTGTGCAAATATCAGAAAAGAAAAAAAATAATCCCTAATATTCATACTAATGGCGCATCACCCCAACGTGCGCCATTAGTATGCCAAAGGATACTAATGGCGCATCACCCCATAGTGCGCCATTAGTATGGCAAAGCACATGTGTAAATATCGCCCCCTGGGAGGCACACTAATGGCGCATGTTGGTCAATACTAATGGCGCACGGCGTGATGCGCCATTAGTATACCAGATACTAATGGCGCACCAGTGGTGCGCCATTAGTATTTAATACTAGTGGCGTGGTACTAGTGGCGCACCAGTAGTGCGCCATTAGTAGACAAAACTGGTGCGCCACTAGTAGGCCTTTTCCTAGTAGTGCTAATAGCAAGACTTCTCCCATGTCCTCAGGAACAAACGTAACTACTCACAAAGCATATTCATGTTCATAATCAGAGGGGTATTAATATGCATAAAGGATCTGAACATATGATCTTCCACCAAATAAACCAACTAGCATCAACTACAAGGAGTAATCAACACTACTAGCAACCTACAGGTACCAATCCCAGACTTAGAGACAAGAATTGGATACAAGAGATGAACTAGGGTTTGAGAGGAGATGGTGCTGGTGAAGATGTTGATGGAGATTGCCGTCTCCCGATGAGAGGAGCGTCGGCGATGACGATGGCAATGATTTCCCCCTCCCGGAGGGAAGTGTCCCCGGCAGAACAGCTCTGCCGGAGCCCTAGATTGGTTCCGCCAAGGTTCCGCCTCGTGGCGGCGGAGTCTCATCCCGAAAGCTTGCTTATGATTTTTCTTCGGGCGAAAGACTTCATATAGCAGAAGATGGGCACCGGAGGGCCAACAGGGGGCCCACTAGGCAGGGGGGCGCGCCCAGGGGGTAGGGCGCGCCCCCCACCCTCGTGGACAGGTGGAGGCCCCCCTGACATGGATTCTTCTTCCAGTATTTTTTATTATTTCCAAAAATAACTTTCGTGGAGTTTCAGGACTTTTGGAGTTGTGCAGAATAGGTCTAATACTTGCTCCTTTTCCAGCCCAGAATTCCAGCTGCCGGCAGTCTCCCTCCTTATGTAAACCTTGTAAAATAAGAGAGAATAGACATAAGTATTGTGACATAATGTGTAATAACAGCCCATAATGCAATAAAAATTGATATAAAAGCATGATGCAAAATGGACGTATCAGTCACCAATTCAGAAGTGGAGAGTGCGATGAATCATCGGCGCCGCAGGGCCATTTTACAAGACCCTGGCTTTTCAGAAGAGTCGTTTAATGCCTTCAACTCGGCCGATGCATACATTCGAGCTGCTCGAGATGGGATTAACAAGGCCATAAAGCAACATTTGAAAGATGTGCAGGTAAGTTTGTTTGGTCTGACTATGATAACCATATGCCAGTAGCCCCCGAGACTTAAAGGAGTTGAAACAACTGATTTAAGGATAAATGTATGACCAGGTGCTTACGGAGAAGAACACCCAGCTAGCTCAGGAGCTGGAAAAGTGTCAGCGCCAGCTGCTTGCTGCCAATGCCGAACTGGAGAAATACACGGCATCTCCCGGTAATGTTTCCTTCTATAGAAAATTCATAATGATACACCGATAGTGCGAATCTGGGTGCTAATCTTTGTGTTCGGCCGTTAGACCATGTACGGGAGCAGCTGGACACCGCTCGAAGAGAAGAACGCGGAGCCAAAAAGCTACTAGCAGCGGGCGAGCGTGTATTGACAAAAGTCATTCAAGAGAAAAAGAAACTCCAGGACTCGGACTCCAAACTGGGCGAAGAACTGAAAGATGTGCGAGCTCAGCTAGCTGACTCTGTGAAGGAGAACAAGAAGCTGCGAGGCGGCATATTCAGTATGTGGCCACTTTTGTTTTATAACAGTTTTGGAGGTAACGGTAGCTGATATAGCTATAATTGTAGGTGTTTTGATGAACCGCCCCGAAGAGGAGGTGTCCGGATCATCGAGTGATCTTCGGCAAGGGCTGTCGCAGTTGCACGAGCAAGCTCAGCAGGCGATGCGGAGTGTAGCCAAGGCTTTATGGCCATCCGACCCCCCTCTAGGAAGCATGGAGGAGCTGGTAGAGCTGTTCAAGGGAGCGCGGCGGCCTATCCGGCTGTGGAAGATATCGGCATGCCGAGAGGGTGCGCGAGAGGCCTGGGCCATGGTGAAGACGCGATATACCAAGCTGGATCCTAATCACATGGCTCGTGTCGGACCGCTAGGGTCGAATGGGGAAAAAATCCCGTTAGTTTAGTATATGACCAAGTAGAGGTGGCCGCCAAATATTCCCAACAGGATTGTAAGTTAGACTGCTTGTTGGAAGGTGTAGAGGAGGAGGTTTTCGAGTCCAAGTGACTGTGTACTTTCCTCATCTAGCTGGATTGTATATCATATGTCATGGCAGACCTTTTCGCTTCAACCTCCAGTCCCGAAGGTGCGGAGTGTTGCCGAATACCGTCGCAGCCGAATAGGCCGGGGTATGTCTGGAAAACTAGGTGTAGGGGTCATAGTTGCTTGAACAGACAAGTTGTATCCGGCTAGCTATGTTATATTACATTGATATCGTAAGAAACATCTTCCAGAGAGAATAGTTCCGTTAAGGGTTCCTTTCCCTGGGTGTGCATGCATTTAATGCTCATGTCCAAATTGTGATGTGAGCACCACGGTTTGTATAACTTCTGGGGGTGCACAATGGAGTGAATTTAAAAAACATCTTTAATTCACTGACCGAATATTCCCTTAACAACGCTAGCTTTCGGCTTCACCCAGTCTGAGGTACACATCCGGATGACCCGGCGGTAACAATCGCAGAGGTGCTCCCTTTATGCCCTAGCCAAACTAACGGGAACGTAGGGCATAAGCACAGGAGCCAGGCAACCAAGATTGGCCAAAACTTAAGTCATATCGATGCATATAATGGCAAAGAAAAGGTACAGATGGAAAAACTCATATGTGAGGAGCTTGATGCTCAAGGAATGACAAGAACTTCTTTCCGAGAAGCCCCCAGGTACAACTGGCGTACATGTTTAAAGATGTATGTGCCAATGGTGTGCGGTCTAGCCGCACCAAAGCTTTAAAGCGAGAGAGAAGGAAGTAATCGGAAAAGATAGAAAAATAATGGAAACTACAAAGGAGGAGGAGACGAACAAGGGGTGTAGCGCTAGGCGTAGAATCTCCGGAGTATGGCCGCGTTCCAGGGGTTCGGCTCGAGGCGATTGTCTGATGCATCGCGAAGACGGTACGCTCCTCCGGTGAGAACTTCGTCAATTATGAAGGGACCCTCCCATTTGGGCTTGAGTTTGTCCTTTTTCTTCTCCGGGAGGCGTAGAACGAGTTCGCCAATGTTGTAAATCTTGGCCCGTACTTCTCTGCTTTGATATCTTCGACTCTGCTGTTGGTAAACTGCTGAACGGGCTTTTGTGACATCGCGTTCCTCCTCCAGGGCATCTAGGTTGTCCTGCCGATCGAGCTCGGCTTCTCTCTCTTCGTACATATGCACTCTACGTGAGTCGTTAATAATATCGCAGGGCAATACGGCCTCTGCACCATACACCATGAAGAAAGGTGTGTATCCGGTAGTACGGTTGGGCATGGTCTGCAGCCCCCAGAGTACGGAGTCGAGCTCCTCAACCCAGTGCTTGTCTGATTCTTTCAAAGACCGCACTAGTCTGGGCTTGATGCCGCTCATAATAAGACCGTTCGCACGTTCGACTTGACCGTTGGTTTGTGGGTGGTAGACGGAGGCGTAATCTAGTTTAATACCCAGATTAGTACACCAGGTTTTGACCTCGTCGGCTGTGAAATTGGAGCCATTGTCAGTGATGATGCTGTGTGGGACACCATAACGGTGCACAATATCGGATATGAAGTCTATCACCGGGCCGAACTCAGCCGTTTTGACCGGTTTAGCCTCTATCCACTTAGTGAATTTGTCCACCACAACCAGCAGATATTTTTTCTTATGGCTTCCCCCTTTGAGGGGTTCAACCGTGTCGAGTCCCCAGACCGCGAAAGGCCAAGTGATGGGGATTGTTTGTAGGGCAGTGGGGGGCATATGGCTTTGATTGGCAAAGAGTTGGCATCCGACGCAACGTTGGACAAGGTCCTATGCGTCCAGTCGGGCCGTCAGCCAATAAAACCCTGTACGGAAGGCCTTGCTAACAAGGGCCCGAGCTGCGGCGTGGTGACCGCCGAGTCCGGTATGAATTTTAGCCAAGAGCTGCCGCCCCTCTTCCTCGGATATACATCGTTGAAGGACTCCGGTGGCGCTTTTCTTGTAGAGCTCTCCATCATGAACCTTGTAGGCCTTTGAGCGCCGGACAATGTAGTGGGCCTCATTCTGGTCCTCATGAAGCTCCTTCCTATTGAGGTAGGCCAGGAAGGGTTCGGTCCATGAGGCAATGACTGCCATGATGAGATGCGCCGACGGTGTTATGTCGGTGTTTCCGGGATCTGGAGTTATGTTTGGGTCCGGACTAGTATTGCCGTTTTCCCCCCGCCACACCACGGATGGCTTAAAGAGCCTTTCCAGGAAGATATTTGATGGGACGGGGTCGTGCTTAGCGCCAATACGAGAAAGAACATCCGCCGCTTGATTACTTTCTCGAGCCACATGATGGAACTCGAGCCCCTCGAACCGGGCCAACATTTTTATGACTGCGTTATGATACGCTTCCATCTTCGGATCTTTAGCGTCGAAATCTCCATTTATTTGAGATATTGCAAGGTTTGGGTCCCCGCGCACTTCTAGGCGTTGTATGCCCATGGAGACAGCCATCCGGAGACCATGCAATAAGGCCTCGTATTCGGCTGTGTTATTGGAGTCTGTGTATAGTATTTGGAGAATGTACTGGATGACGTCTCCAGTAGGGGACGTTAAAACGACACCCGCTCCTAACCCTGCTAGCATTTTGGAGCCGTCAAAGTACATGACCCAATTGGAGTATGTGTCGTACTCTTTAGGGAGTTCGGCCTCTGTCCATTCGGTGATGAAGTCGGCCAGTACTTGGGATTTGATAGCTCGACGTGGTTTATATGTAATGTCAAATGGCAGGAACTCAATGGCCCATTTGGCCATTCGGCCCGTAGCATCGCGGTTGTTTATAATGTCATTGAGTGGTACTTCGGAGGCCACCGTGATCGAACACTCCTGGAAGTAGTGCCGGAGCTTTCGGGATGCCATGAAGATCGCGTATGCTATTTTTTGATAATGAGGGTACCGGGATTTGCATGGTGTAAGGACAGTAGATACGTAGTATACTGGCTTCTGAAGCGGGAATTTATGTCCGTCCTGTTCTCGTTCAACAACGAGTACGGCGCTCACCACCTGATGTGTTGCCAATATGTATAATAACATCGGTTCGCCGGCGTTTGGTACAGCCAGGATTGGATTGCTCGCAAGAAGGGTTTTTATTTCTTCCAGTCCGGCTGTTGCCGCGTCCGTCCTCTCGAAGTGGTCGGTTCGCTGTAGAAGGCGATAGAGTGGTAGTGCCTTTTCTCCTAATCTGGAGATAAAGCGGCTTAGAGCTGCCACGCAACCTGCAAGTTTTTGAACATGTTTAAGGTCTGTTGGCTTAGCCAATTGTGACAAAGCTCAGATTTTGGCTGGGTTTGCTTCAATTCCTCTATTGGAAACGATGAAGCCCAGCAGTTTTTCAGCGGGAACATCAAAGACACACTTTTCCGGGTTGAGCTTAATGTCATACGCCCTGAGGTTGTCGAATGTAAGACGTTAGTCGTCTATTAGTGTTTCCATGTGCCTGGTTTTGATGATGACGTCAAGAACGTAAGCTTCTACTGTTTTGCCAATCTGTTTCTCTAGGCATGTTTGAATCATGCGTTGATATGTGGCGCTGGCATTCTTGAGCCCAAAGGGCATGGTGTTGAAGCAGAATGGCCCATATGGGGTGATAAATGTTGTTGCGGCTTGATCGGACTCCTTCATTTTGAGTTGATGGTATCCGGAATATGCATCAAGGAAACATAGTGAGTCGTGTCCTGCGGTGGCGTCGATGATTTGATCAATGCGGGGGAGGGGGAAGGGATCCTTAGGGTAGGCCTTGTTGAGGTCTTTGAAATCGACGCACAGGCGCCAGGATTTGTCCTTCTTTGGTACCATCACCAGGTTTGCCAGCCAGTACAGATGTTTGATTTCTCTAATGAATCCGGCCTCGATGAGTTTGGCCAGCTCCTCCCCCATGGCTTGTCGCTTGGGTTCAGAAAAGCGCCGCAGTGTTTGCTTAACCGGTTTAAACCCCTTTAATATATTGAGGCTATGTTCGGCCAGCTCGCGTGGGATCCCTGGCATATCTGAAGGGTGCCAGGCGAATATGTCCCAGTTTTCGCGCAGGAATTCTCGTAGTGCGGCGTCAACTGTTAGATCCAGTTGAGCTCCGATAGATGCTATCTTCTTGGGGTCCGTTGGGTGGACCTGGAATTTGACTATTTCTTCTGCTGGTTTGAAGGAAGTTGATTTAGGGCATTTGTTGAGGATCACGTCGTCCCTGTCCATCGTGGAGCGGAGTGCGGTTAATTCTTCGGCCGCGAGAGCTTCGGATAGTGCCTCCAAGGCCAGGGATGCGGTTTTGTTTTCGGCGCGGAGTGCTATGTCCGGATCACTGGGGACAGTGGTTATACCGCTTGGTCCGGGCATTTTGAGCTTCATATACCCGTAACGGGGTATGGCCTGGAAGCGTGTAAAAGCATCCCGCCCCAGCAGGGCGTGATATCCGCTGCTGAAAGGGGCTTCTTGGAAAGTTATTTCTTCGGACCGATAGTTCTCCGGAGTGCTGAATACCACGTCAAGTGTGATCTTGCCCGCGCACCGCGCCTCCCCTCCGGGGATAATTCCCCGGAAGGTTGTGTTACCTTGCTTGATGCGGCTCTTGTCTATTTCCAATTTATGGAGTGTGTCCTTATAAATGAGGTTTAGTCCGCTGCCGCCGTCCATGAGTACCTTGGTAAGTCGAAACCCGTCCACGATGGGACTAAGTACTAACGCGGCAGGCGCTTGTACTGTTCTGTACTTTGGTTCGTCACTGGCGTCAAATGTTATGGCCGTGTCGTTCCAAGGGTTTATTGTAGTAATTTGGCAGACTTCGGCGAGCTCGCGAAGTGCCCTTTTGTGCTTGTTGTTTGAAGCGAATGTCTCAAAGACTGTCAATACTCCTGAGTCATCGTCTTCTGGGGGATGCAATTCTTGGTCGTCCCTGATAAGGATGTCCTCGACGCTCTTGGCTACCTGTCGTAGTATCCAACATGCTCTAAGGCTGTGGGTTGCCACGGTATCCGGTGTTGTATGTATTTTGCATGGGCCATCGAGCCACCCCTCCAGAACAGTGTCGTGCCATGTAGCGGTTTTGTGTTTCTTGACTGTCGGGCTGGGCGTGCCACGAGGGTGCGCCCTTTTCGCTTGTAGGGGGAGTTGAGCTAGGACCGACGGTTCCCAGCGAGCTGCCTGAGTTTTCCAGGCGCTCTCCATCGCGCTGTATTTTTGTACAATGGTTGCTAAGTCAGCGAATTTTAGTATGCGGCGGCGATTGATGGCGTTGAGGATTCCTTCGTCCGCACAGTTTTTGCAGAACGCTGATATTGCGTCCTCGTCACGGCAATCTTTTACCTTGTCCTTGACAAGGAGGAATCTGGCCCAAAAGTGGTGGACCTTCTCCTGAGATTGCTGTTTTATGCTCATGAGAGCCTCTATGTATGGGTGGGTGGGTGGAATTAAATCCGAACCCCGACCTAACCGGTTGTCCGGAGTCCGACGACCTTCCGGACTAGACAGTCTGGGTTCCGGAATATCTTCTGATTGTCTAGAACCGCCGTCCGATGCTATGTTCGGAGGGCTGGTTGCGTCCTTTCGCGGGTGAGTATCCAACTCTTCATGAATGGCGCTCCAAACATAGTCCATCTTCAATATAGAAGAAGACTCGCCGTCCAGCTCCACGACTACCGCGATCTGGTGGGTGACCGGTGGAGTTTCTTCGGTTTCTCCCTGATCGGTTTTAGGCCTGATCTGATCATAATCTGTGACGATTCCCAAAGCGGTGATGTGACCTAGGAGCTCGTTTAAGGAAGAAAGCTCAACCGGATCCATCTGCTTGGAGTGCTCGGAGTTGATGCGAAAAGGATTTTCGATGGCCCGAGAGGTCATCGTCGGCTCCGCGGCCGAACGGGCGATCATAGTAAAGTCGCCCAGCCGGAGGGTTTGGCCCGGGCCAAAACTACCCATGCGGTAACATTGTCTCTAACGACAAGGCGAGCCATCGAGCCTTTCATCAACGGCACAGTGGAACTCTCAATGAAAGCACCAATGTCGGTGTCAAAACCGGCGGATCTCGGGTAGGGGGTCCCGAACTGTGCGTCTAGGATCGATGGTAATAGGAGACGGGGGACACGATGTTTACCCAGGTTCGGGCCCTCTCTATGGAGGTAATACCCTACTTCCTGCTTGATTGATCTTGATGAATATGAGTATTACAAGAGTTGATCTACCACGAGATCGTAATGGCTAAACCCTAGAAGTCTAGCCTATGTGAATATGGTAATGAGTATATGTGGTGTCCTTTCCAGACTATCCCCTTCGGTTTATATAGACACCGAGGGGATCTAGGGTTTACATGGAGTCGGTTACATAGGAAGGAATCTTCGGTCGCCAAGCTTTCCTTCCACGCCAAGTAGAGTCCAATCCGGACACGGTGTAGTCTTCGGCCTTGATGTCTTCACAGCCCATCAGTCCGGCCCATGGATAACAGGCCAGACGCCCGAGGACCCCTTAGTCCGGGACTCCCTCACCCGGCCCATCTATCAAACCAACTACTCTAACCATCTGAACTACTGTATGAATCACAATCGAACTAACTCTACAAGCTAAGCAAGTGCAAATGAATACCTGCTCCTCCACGGCAGGTGGCGCAACGGGGGCATCGGGATGGACTACACCGCTCGACGGCGTCACCTTCTGTAGCGATGAGGCGGAGGCTGTCACATCCGAAGCGGTTGCGAGTTTCCCCGCAACGCCGTGGACGCCGCCGACATCCGCGGTCACCGCGCCCTGACCCTGCAGCTCCACCACATCTCCGGCCGCTGTGCCGGCGTCGCCATGAGCGTCGGCCATCTAACAGATGGAGGCGATGAAGGTGAGGAAGAGGATGCAGTGGGGGAGAGCGAGACGGTGCGGTGGAGGAAGTGGAGGAGAGCGAGACAACGACGGCGTGCAGAGGAAGACGATGTGGCAGCGAGTGGATTTGGGGGAAAATGGTAGGGGCGATGGAGGTGGTTGCCCTCTTTATATAATGGGACGTTTCGGGCATGTCCATGGACACGTGCTACCCCCCGACCGCGGTCTTGCATGCGCCCACGTATACGCGGCCCCACTCGTCAGCTAACGGTCAAAGGCACTGACCCGATGGCAGCGTCCGTTATAACCAGTTATGAGGGTTTCGGGCAAGGGAGTGGGGAAAAGTGAGCAAAAGTTAACAGAGTGGGGATGAATGAGTAGAGCTAAGGAACCAGGGGCACAAAAATAAAAATCCCTTTATTCAAACCTTGGGAGTTAGTACGTTAAGCTTATTATACTTTGCTATGCTATGCTCGTAGGCGTGATTTGGTTTGAGTGATTCATGACAGTTGTGAGTATTATTATGAACTAAGGGTTTACTTAAGGTGGATACTTTAACACACATCTGGGTGGATTGGTTTGTGGGCACCTGGGGAACTCCAGTGTTGTCCAAAGGAGAATCCCGGGGTATCCGTGTGATTTTTCCTATGGTTCGCCACCGAGGCTCAAAGGGATCATTATGTTATTTATGCTGGAAACTTCCATGTGCAGCCACAAGCCACTATGGGCTCTGGCATAGTTGAGTAAGTTGTGGGAAACCTTTCCATGATGGGCTAGCAGATGTAGGGTATTGTAGGTGTACCGGCCTATCTATCGGTTAAGGTGACCTCTTCGGAAAGAGTGTGTCTCGGTCATCTGTTTCTCAAACATCATGCAGTGCGAGAAATTCAACGGAGGAGATCGAGTCTTGTGGGGAAGCGCAAACCTCTGCAGAGTGTATAAACTAATCATGGTTAGCCGTGTCCCCGGTTATGGACATCTTGAGTATCTAGTGCTTGAATTACTATGTGAATCTCATCACTTTACTTAATTAACTTGCTGGGTTAATGATTATAAATTTGGGATTGAGATGGGGTTACCATTCTCAATGTTTTCAACAAACTTTGTAGTTAAATAAAGTACATTCCTTTGTTGTAGGAAAAAACTGGCTTTTCGCAAAAATGATAACCATAGAGCATCCACCAGCCATATATGCATATAGTTATAGCTGTTACTTGTTCATTGCTCTATAGTGTTATCTTGCCAGCATATTCCATGTGTTGACCTACACAGGATGCAACGTATTATGTTGCGGAGTTTTTAGACGAAGAGTAAGGTGCGCTAGGTCGTTCTCATGCACTCAGCTATGCCGTTGGAGTTGATGGACTCATTTACCTCCGAAGCTTCCACTGTTATCTTATTTAGATGGCCTTCAGCCATATTATTGTAATAAGTACTCTCCTTTGAGACATTCGATGTAATAAGTGTGTGATTGAACTCTGTTATAAATCCTCGAGTACTGTGTGTGTCAGCATTACCGATCCGGGGATGACACTTATACACAGAGATTTGACCGTTTTGAGGTCAGATGGCTAAACTTGATGAAGGAACGCTATGAAGTAACTTACTCACCATTCTCTTTTCATATGAATATACTTCCCTTAGCCGCCAAGTTTATTGGATATGATAGAATAGAATGTACTGTAAACTTCGGTAGTTGCAAAGATCAAATCCAGTAGCCCTCAAGGGCCGGTTTATGCTTTCAATATGAACCGGGACTTATAACACTAGCAGTTCAATTTTGCATGTGTAGCACCCAAGGGCCGGCTTAATAAATATATTAAGCCGGGACTTAAGTAGCAAGAAATCAACCGTGCTTCCATAGCCCCCAAGTCTCGGCTTAATTAGTCATGAATAAGCCGGGACTAATCATCTTGTTTGAAATCAATAATCCAAATTGTAGTCTTTGTAAAACGGATCACATCATTTCTCCGGCTCAGCCAATGATTCTGTCTTAATAAAAGAGCAACATACATTAGCCCCCAAGGGCTAAGTATAATATTTATATTGTGCTTGGGACTTAAAAAATTGTTCTTAAGAGCAAATATGCATTAGCCCCCAAGTGCCAAGTATAATATTTGTATTGTGCTTGGGACTTCAGCAATACTCACAATATTCTGTCTGTGTTTATATCACACGCTGAACTTTTTGAGAAGGGCTCGCAGCTCAATGATCTGAAGGTCAACATAAAAACTCAACAATTCGAAACATTCAAGGCCCAATCAGAATTGAGGATTTCTGTGGAAAACATTGAGCAGCTCAAAAAGACCTCTAGTGCTGACAAAGAAAGCTGGGAAACTGAAAAGGCGGCTCTACTGAAAAGAGCAGAAGAAGCTGAAGCCGTTCTTAAGCCGGTGACTAACGAACTGTCCGGCTTAAGACAGCAAATCAACAACATGTCACTAGCTATCTTCGGTAAGCACTAACCTTGGTCCCAATAAATCTGCTATAAACCGTGTCGGCTTATTAATAAATGAATTGATACAGGCTCTCGAAACATCAATTTGGGCTCAGACACGCACGTCCGGTTGAAGGCTATCTACACTCTGGTAGAACAATTATATCCTGGTGCTCAACGGACGATTGCTGCTGCTCTTCACAAAAAAAGGTCGCCTACTCTTATCAAAGAGACATTGGAAAGGTTGTCAGTAGTGCCCGAGAGGATTGAAGCTGAAACGAGCCTCTACCAGAGCCGGCGCTTTAACTACCCTAAGCCGGGCTAAAGCATGGCAAGTAGATCTTGACCCGAAGGATCTGGCCAACAGTTGCCCAAGTGTCAAAGAGGATGGGACGCCCTTCAGTGCAGATGATTTTGTAGAGATAGTAAGATCAATGCGTCCATTGGCAACCCAGCTGGCTGAAGAGAGCAAGCTATCACAGTATCAGGCGGCTTATAATGCTAAGAATCAGAAAGTGAAGGCGCCGATTCATCAGGAGGTAAATCTTATCCCGCCAATTCGTAAGCATACCTTCGCTCCTGACATAGATCCATCAAATCTTATTGATAACAAAGCTGTGTTTAGAGCATTGACCGGTATCAACTGGGCAACGCCTGACTTCTAGCTGATGGATAAGCAAGGACCTGTGGATGAAGAAGAAGAAGAAGAAGAAGCACAGGATGTCCCGGAGGCTTCAACCCGCCAATAGTCATGAGCCGGATTATCAAGCAAAATACTTTGTTGTGTTAACGTCTCCAAAACACTTATTCTTATTGGGCCATCAGATGCCTTGTAATAGGCTAGTTAAACTATTGATCTGCCATGCCATCGTGCATGTTTTTATTTTACATAACACTGCTGATCCGCCAATGTAAGATCTACCACTTATGCTTACAATATCATCAATTTGAGTATGTTCCTGCATACAGACAGATCACAAGTGCCCTGGCGGTTTATCGTAGGACGGGTCATAATACCCCATATAAAACCATTGGTGACTAAAACAGTCCATATCCAGGGCCGGTTTAATCATGACCATATATAATCATAACAAAAATATCATACCTGTGATTTTGCTCACACTGCTGGCTTATCATACCTGTGCAATAACGGTTACAACCCGCAAGATTGAGCCCACAGTACCTTGTTCAATTGACATATACCGCCGGCTTACAATGCCGTTTGCAGCAAGGGGTGATATCCCAAAACTTACAGCACAGCGCTTCCAAGTATATAAAATCATCATACACCAGCGACTTACAGTCCAAAGCTAGGCCGGGCTAACAAACACCAGGTAATTTCATATATGAACCATAAGGAATCATAGCCTTCATGGGTTTTCAACCATGTATTAACATGTTACAAGAGATGAACTTCAAAAACTTTCAAATATAAATCAAAAGATAAAAACAAGGATTTTCAAAGGCTGCCAATCCTAAAAATCAAGTGCTTTCAAAGGGCCGCACAATCGCTGAGTTAAACCTTCATGCAAACCTTATAAGCCGGGCCTCACATGACCAATCGCCGTTTTAACTTTGACAATTCAGGGTCTGTATAAGATTGACTTGTCCAAAGTACGACGAGTCATTCGAGTCAATCTGGGCGGAGTGGCAGACTTAAAAAGGCAGGTCAACCCGGGTTTTTAGGTGAATACACCTGGCTTCCAAGCCTATTACAGGGGTCATAAAAACTCTTGTCTGTTGAACAAAGAGCCCCCAAGTAACATTTTATTCCAGGTATATAAGCTGGATCCACAAGGGTAGTCATAGTATGCTCAATGAGCAGGAAGCCCCCAAGTATAATCATGGCATACAAGCCAGACCAAAGGGGTAGTCATAGCAATGCTCAATGAAAAGGAAGCCCCCAAGTGATCATGATAATAAAGACTCATTATTCTCGGAAATGAAATGACAGAGGCCCCGAATTATCAGGGATGCCAGCTTTATTATATTCATCATAATATATACATTTTCATAATATGTACATCACAAGAGCCAGTGGCTCAGGTGTAGTAAGGCCGAAGATGAGCAATATTCCACGGCTGGCGGGTCTCCTCCTCCGACGCGCGTGAGTCCTTGTGGTCTCGCGCATCAGTAAGGTAGTATGACCCATTGTTCAGATTTTTGCTGACCACAAAGGGCCCCTTCCCAAGGTGGGGATAGCTTGTGCATATCAGATTGATCCTGGATAAGCCGGAGTACCAAATCACCTTCCTGAAAGATTCTTGTTTTAACCCGACGGCTGTGATAGGGGTGCAGTTCTTGCTGGTAAATCGCCGAACGAGCCGCCGCAAGGTCACACTCCTCACCCAATAGGTCAAGTGTTGGAGATATGCCCTAAAGGCAATCATGTATGATGTTATATCCTATGTGTTTATGAATAAACATAGTCCTTGGACATTATCAATGATGTGTATCAGCAAGTACGTGACTTTTTTGTGGGACTAAGCATTGTATGATGACTGTCCTAAAATGTCCCTAGTCGAAAGGGCTGTGTGGACGCGCAGCCAACTAGACTAGCATATGACACGGTCGATGGCTTGGTCTCACTAGCCATGGAGCATTGGATGCTAACCGGATAATATGGACTTGGAAGGATCTGGTCAGATTCGACGTAGTCAGATCCGAGTCGAGATAAGGTCTGAGTCGGATAGACCCAACTATGAGACGCAGTGATATGTCATCTATGAGTCTCTAGTACAACATATGTTCTATGTCCTAAGACCTAAGCTGACGCATGTACTCGGGATGGTGACAGACTTGCTTTGGGCCGACCAAACGCTACTCCGTAACTGGGTAGTTATAAAGGTAGGTTTCGGCTTTGTCCAGACCCATGCCGCGAGACGTGGTCGAGCAAGATGGGATTTGCCCCTCCGATCAGGAGAGATATACTCTGGGGCCCTCGTGTGATCCGACCAGGATCAGCATGGCCATGCGACAAGGATTATGAGATAATCCGGTTTGTGGTCGGCATCACTGGAACGACAAAGAGGTCAGGCTAGCACAAGGATGACAGACTCACCTTGAGCCTGACAACATATATCATGTGGCAACAGGAATGGAAGTATGATGTACAGGTTCGCCTAACCAGCTTCATAGTCTGTTTGGTGTTCGGCATGCCTTGCTAGAGGCCACTACCAACTGTGTAGTTCGGAGGTGATCCGAACTACGACCAAGCCGGCTTGAACCTAAGGGGTCGCGCGCATAAGGGAAGGAACCTACGAGGTCGGATCCGAGGACACTGGTTGGATGTGGTCCAAGCTGTATTCGGATTGTGGCCGAATAGACTTATGGGCTTTAGGGTCCGTGCGAGGCCCAAGTGTTGAGCCTGCGACGGACGCCTATATAAAGTGGAGGTGCCGCACACTCACGCGGTTGATCGCTTCAGCGCTGTCACTAGGGTTTGCATGTGTTGCGAATAGACACCCCCACTCGCCGCCGCACGACGTTCCTCCTGCACGCGCGGAAACCATTAGAGGCGGTGCACTTGCGCTGCTCCGGGGAACCTGTGCGTGGGAACCGACTACCGGCTGTACGAGGGAGATCGGACGAGGAGGAGACGATCCACGCGGACGCGCTGCCCCAACTCTTCTTCCGCTGCACGGCACTGCGCGTCTAGTGGTAACGAACTGTGATCCATCTCCCGTAGCATGTTCTTGGTTGTTCTGCGCGTAGGAAAATTTTAATTTGCAGTCGACGCACCCTACTGTAGAACCCAACATCAAGTGCATCCTGACATGCTTTTTCATTATCAGCTTCAACATAAGCCGCCACACGGGGCGAATCATGACAGATGTCACTAGGGAGAACCGCCTCTGCTCCGTAAAGCATGAAGAAAGGCGTGTAACCCATAGATCTATTAGGTGTGGTGTTGATGCTCCATAACACGGAGGGTAATTCTTCCACCCAACAACCCGGCGTCCTCTGCAATGGGACCATAAGCCGGGGCTTGATGCCTCTCAAAATTTCTTGATTGGCTCTTTCGGCTTGACCATTAGACTGCGGGTGAGCCACTAATGACACATCAAGTCGAATATGCTCACGTTGACAAAATTCTTTCATAGCACCTTTAGACAGATTAGTGCCATTATCAGTTATAATGCTGTGGGGAAAGCCAAAACAGAAAATCATCTTTTTGATAAATGGAACCGCCGCCGCTGCATCACACTTACTGACCGGCTCTGCCACCACCCACTTCGTAAATTTGTCAACTGCCACAAAAAGGTGAGTCTTTTTATCCTTGGACCTTTTGAAAGGCCCGACCATATCAAGCCCCCAGACCGCAAACGGCCAAGCAATTGGAATCATCCTCAATTCTTGAGCCGGCACATGAGCTTGTCGTGAGAATTTCCAACAAAACCATCACATTTATTGACCAAATCTTCTGCATCAGCATGAGCCGTCAGCCAATAAAATCCATGACGAAAAGCCTTGGCCACAAGAGATTTCGAGCCAGCATGATGACCACAATCTCCTTCATGAATTTCACGTAGAATCTCACGACCCTCCTCTGGAGAAACACAACGTTGGAATGCCCCTATAACGCTAGAGTGGTGCAGCTCTCCATTGACAATTGTCATCGACTTAGACCGCCGGGTTATCTGCCTGGCTAAAGTTTCATCCTCAGGTAACTCGCTCGGGTCATATAAGCCAAATATGGAACGGTCCAATTAGGAATAGCGTGAAGAGCCGCCACCAGTTGTGCTTCCGGGTCAGGAATAGCTAAATCCTCCTCTGTAGGTAATTTGACTGAAGGGTTATGCAGAATATCCAGGAAAGTATTAGGTTGCACCGGCTTACGCTGGGACCCTAACCGGCTCAAAGCATCAGTCGCCTCGTTTTTTCTGCGATCAACATGTTCCACTTGATAACCTTTGAAATGGCCAGCGATAGCATCAACCTCTCGGCGATAAGCTGCCATGAGTGGATCCTTGGAATCCCAAGTACCAGAAACTTGCTGGGCCACTAGGTCTGAGTCACCAAAACACCTCATCTGGCTTAAGTTCATCTCCTGAGCCATCCGAAGACCATGGAGCAAGGCCTCATACTCAGCTGCATTGTTAGTACAAGGGAACATCAACCGGAGAACGTAAGACAATTTATCACCTCGTGGGCAAGTCAAGTCAACTCCAGCCCCCGAGCCCTCCAACTGCCTAGATCCATCAAAGTGAATAGTCTAATATGTGCTATCCGGCTTCTCCTCAGGCATCTGCAACTCTATCCAATCATTGATAAAATCCACAAGTGCTTGAGACTTGATGGTTGTGTGAGGCATATACTTCAAACCATGGGGACCAAGCTCAATGGCCCACTTGGATACCCGACATGTGGCTTCTCTGTTTTGAATAATATACCCTAGAGGAGCAGAACTAACCAAAGTGATGGGATGACCCAGAAAGTACTGTTTGAGCTTCCAGCTAGCCATGAACACCCCATAAACAAGCTTCTACCAATGCGGATACCTCTACTTGGACTCAATAAGCACCTCACTGATGTAGTAAACCGGCCGCTGAACCAGATGCTCCTTGCCTGATTCCTTCCTTTCCACCACAATGGCTACGCCGACAGCTCCGCTATTGGCAGCCACGTATAAAAACAAGGGCTCCTTATCAATGGGCCGGATGACCAAGAGTCATCGCGGCAAGCTCTACATCGACAATGCAGGGTGGGGACCCGAGGCCGGCTCAATCAAGTACGGGTACCGGGTCCCCTTCGGCGGAATCCACGTCTTCATTGGCAAGATCGGCGAACCAGGCCCTGAGCCGGACATCCGCACCGACATCATCGAGACGGCTCAACGTGCACGGCCTGCCCGGCTTCAACCCGCCATGAAACGTGTCTTTGTTGGTTTTATCCATGGGGCGGAAATTTCGGATGGATCTACATCTGGCGGTGAGACGGGCATCTATTCTGATGTGAGTCGTCCACAGGCGAGACCAACTCATTGTATCAACTTCAAGACGGCCGGCTTGGGGCCTATTCCGATGGTGGCAGTATTCCGGACCCTTGCGAGCCACCGAACAGAGTTGCGGTTTTCATGGCTGGTACACAACCGGTGCTCGGTTCATCAACCATCGCTGCCATGACCTCTAACTCAATGGCCGCTGTTGGTGAACGTAGTATTTCAAAAAAAATCCTACGATCATGCAAGATCTATCTAGGAGAAGCATAGCAACGAGCGGGAAGAGTGTTTCCACGTACCCTCGTAGACCGAAAGCGGAAGCGTTTAGAAACGCGGTTGATGTAGTCGAACGTCTTCGCGATCCAACCGATCCAAGTACCGAACGCACGGCACCTCCACGATCTACACACGTTCAGCTCGGTGATGTCCCTCGAACTCTTGATCCAGTTGAGGCCGAGGGAGAGTTTCGTCAGCACGATGGCGTGGTGACGGTGATGATGAAGTTACCGATGCAGGGCTTCGCCTAAGCACTGCGACAATATGACCGAGGTGGAAATCTGTGGAGGCGGGCACCGCACACGGCAAACAAATCAACTTGTGTGTCTATGAGGTGCCCCCTGGCCACGTATATAAAGGAGGGGAGGGAAGAGGTGGCCGGCCCTAGGAGGGCGTGCCAGGTGTGGGGAATCCTACTAGGACTCCCAAGTCCAAGTAGGATTCCCCTCCTCTTTCCTATTCGTACTAGGATAAGGAGGGAAGGAGGAGGTGGGGAGAAGGAAGGATGGCCTCCTAGTCCAATTCGGACCAGCCCATGGGGCCCTTCTCGCCTTTCCCGTATGGCCCATTAATGCCCACTACTTCTCCGGCGAATTCCCGTAACTCTTTGGTACTCCGATATATACCCGAATCACTCGGAATCTTTCCAATGTCCGAATATGGCCTTCCAATATATCGATCTTTACGTCTCGACCATATCGAGACTCCTCGTCATGTTCATGATCTCATCCGGGACTCTGAACAACCTTCGATCATCAATTCATATAAACTCATAATACAGATCGTCATCGAACGTTAAGCGTGCGGACCCTACGGGTTCGAGAAATATGTAGACATGACCGAGACACATCTCCGGTCAATAACCAATAGCGGAACCTGGATGCTCATATTGGCTCCTACATATTCTATGAAGATCTTTATCGGTCAAACCGCACAACAACATACGTTGTTCCCTTTGTCATCGGTATGTTACTTGCCCGAGATTCGATCGTCAGTATCATCATATATACCTCGTTCAATATCGTTACCGGCAAGTCTCTTTACGCATTCCGTAATGCATCATCCCGCAACTAACTCATTAGTCACATTGCTTGCAAGGCTTATAGTGGTGTGCATTACCGAGAGGGCCCGGAGATATCTCTCCGACAATCGGAGTGACAAATCCTAATCTCGATCTATGCTAACTCAACAAACACCATCGGAGACACCTGTAGAGCATCTTTATAATCACCCGGTTACGTTGTGACGTTTGATAGCACACTCAGTGTTCCTCTGGTATTTGGGAGTTGCATAATCTCATAGTCATAGGAACATGTATAAGTCATGAAGAAAGCAATAGCAATAAACTAAACGATCATAGTGCTAAGCTAATGGATGGGTCTTGTCCATCACATCATTCTCTAATGATGTGATCCCATTCATAAAATGACAACACATGTCTATGGCTAGGAAACTTAACCATCTTTGATTAACGAGCTAGTCTAGTAGAGGCATACTAGGGACACTCTGTTTGTCTATGTATTCACACATGTACTAAGTTTCCGGTTAATACAATTCTAGCATGAATAATAAACATTTACCATGATGTAAGGAAATATAAATAACAACTTTATTATTGCCTCTAGGGCATATTTCCTTCAGTCTCCCACTTGCACTAGAGTCAATAATCCAGTTCACATCGTCCTGTGATTTAACACCAATAGTTCACATCTTTATGTGATTAGTTCACATCTCCATGTGACTAATACCCAAAGGGTTTACTAGAGTAAATAATCTAGTTCACGTCACTATGTGATTAACACCCAAAGAGTGATCATGTTTTTCTTGTGAGAGAAGTTTAGTCAATGGGTCTGCCACATACAGATCCGTATGTATTTTGCTAACTTTCTATGTCTACAATGCTCGACACGGAGCTACTCTAGCTAATTTCTCCCACTTTCAATATGTATCCAGATCGAGACTTAGAGTCATCCAGATCAGTGTCAAAGCTTGCATCGGCGTAACTCTTTATGAAGAACTCTTTGTCACCTCCATCACCGAGAAACATATCCTTACTCTACTAAGGATAATTTTGACCACTGTCCAGTGATCCACTCCTGGATCACTATTGTACCCTCTTGCCAAACTCATGGTGAGGTACACAATAGGTCTGGTACACAGCATAGCATACTTTGTAGAACCTATGACTGATGCATAGGGACTGACTTTTCATTCTCTTTCTATTTTCTGCTGTGGTATGGTTTTGAGTCTTTACTCAACTTCACACCTTACAACTCAGGCAAGAACTCCTTCTTTGACTGATCCATTTTGAACTCCTTCAAAATCTTATCAAGGTATGTATTCATCGAAAGTCTTATCCAGCGTCTTGATCTATCTTTATAGATCTTCATGCCCAATATGTAAGCAGCTTCACCGAGGTCTTTCATTGAAAAATTCTTATTTGCTATTCAGAAATTCAGCAACATTTCCGATCAACAATATATCATCCACATATAATATCAGAAATGCTACAGAGCTCCCACTCACCTTTTTGTAAATACAGGCTTCTCCAAAAATTTGTATAAAACCATATGCTTTTATCACACTATCAAAGCGTATATTCCAACTCCGAGATGCTTGCACCTGTCCATAGATGGATCGCTGGAGCTTGCACACTTTGTTAGCACCTTTAGGATTGACAAAACCTTCTGGTTGCATCATATACAACTTTTTTAAGAAATCCATTAAGGAATACAGTTTTGACATCCATTTGCTAGATTTCCAAAAATGTGGCAATTGCTAACATGATTCGGACAGACTATAAGCATCACTACGAGTGAGAAAATCTCATTGTAGTCAACATCTTGAACTTGTCAAAAAAAACCCGTTTTCGACAAGTCGAGCTTTATAGATAGTAACACCACAATCAGCGTCCATCTTCCTCTTGAAGATCCATTTATTCTCAATGGCTTACCGATCATCGGGCAAGTCCACACTTTGTCCTCATATACATGGATTCTATCTCAGATTTCATGGCTTCAAGCCATCTGTCAGAATCTGGGCTCATCATTGCTTCCTCATAGTTAGCAGGTTCGTCATGGTCTAGTAACATGACTTCCAGAACATGATTACTGTACCACTCTGGTGCGGACCGTACTCTGGTTGACCTACGAGGTTCGGTAGTAACTTGAACTGAAGCTTCATGATCATCATCATTAGCTTCCTCACTAATCGGTGTAGGAATCACTGGAACTGATTTCTGTGATGAACTACTTTCCAATTCGGGGGAAGGTACAATTACCTCATCAACTTCTACTTTCCTCCCACTCACTTCTTTCGAGAGAAACTCCTTCTCTAGAAAGGATCCACTCTTTAGCAACAAAGATCTTGCCTTCGGATCTGTGATAGAAGGTGTACCCAACAGTTTCTTTTGGGTATCCTATGAAGACACACTTTTTAGATTTGGGTTTGAGCTTATCAGGCTGAAACTTTTTCACATAAGCATCGCAACCCCAAACTTTAAGAAATGACAACTTGGGTTTCTTGCTAAACCACAGTTCATACGGTGTCGTCTCAATGGATTTTTAGATGGTGCCCTCTTTAACGTGAATGCAGCAGTATCTAATGCATAACCCCAAAACGATAGTGGTAAATCGGTAAGAGACGTCATAGATTGCACCATATCTAATAAAGTATGGTTATGACGTTTGGACACACCATTACGCTGTGGTGTTCCAGGTGGCGTGAGCTGCGAAACTATTCCACATTGTTTTAAATGAAGACCAAACTCGTAACTCAAATATTGACCTCCACGATCGGATCGTAGAAACTTTATTTTCTTGTTACGATGATTTTCTAATTCACTGTGAAATTCTTTTAACTTTTCAAATGTTTCAGACTTATGTTTCCTCTAGTAGATATACCTATATCTGCTCAAATCATCTCTGAAGGTTAGAAAATAACGATATCCGCCGCGTGCCTCAACACTCATCGGATCGCATACATCAGTATGTATTATTTCCAATAAGTCAGTGGCTCGCTCCATTGTTCTGGAGAATGGAGTCTTAGTCATCTTTCCCATGAGGCATGGTTCGCAAGCATCAAGTGATTCATAATCATGTGATTCCAAGAGCCCATCAGCATGGAGTTTCTTCATGCGCTTTACACCAATATGACCTAAACGGCAGTGCCACAAATAGGTTGCACTATCATTATTAACTTTGCATCTTTTGTCTTCAGTATTATGAATATGTGTATCACTACGATCGAGATTCGATAAACCATTCACTTTGGGTGTATGACCACAGAAGGTTTTATTCTTGTAAACAGAATAACAATTATTCTTTGACTTAAATGAATAACCATATTGCAATAAACATGATCCAATCATATTCATGCTCAACGCAAACACCAAATAACATTTATTTTAGGTTCAACACTAATCCTAAAGGTAAAGGGAGTGTGCGATGGTGATCTTCTCAACCTTGGAATCACTTCCAACTCACATCATCACCTCGCCCTTAACTAGTCTCTGTTTATTTTGCAACTCCCATTTCGAGTTACTACTCTTAGCAACTGAACCAGTATCAAATACTGAGGGGTTGCTATAAATAAACACTACTAAAGTACACATCAATAACATGTATATCAAATATACCTTTGTTCACTTTGCCATCCTTCTTATCCGCCAAGTATCTAGGGCAGTTCCACTTCCAGTGACCATTTCCTTTGCAGTAGAAGCACTCAGTTTCAGGCTTGGGTCTATCTTTGCGCTTCTTCATGGGAGTGGGAACTTGCTTGCCATTCTTCTTGAAGTTCCTTTCTTTCCCTTGCCCTTTTACTTGAAACTAGTGGTCTTGTCAACCATCAACACTTGATGCTTTTCTTGATTTCTACCTTCGCTGATTTCAGCATCGCGAAGAGCTCGAGAATCGTTTTTGTTATCCCTTACATATTATAGTTCATCACGAAGTTCAAGTAACTTGGTGATAGTGACTAGAGAACTCTATCAATCACTATCTTATTTGGAAGATTAAATCCCACTCGATTCAAGCGACTGTAGTACTCAGACATTCTGAGCACATGCTCACTGGTTGAGCTATTCTCCTCCATCTTGTAGGCAAAATACTTGTCAGGGGTCTCATACCTCTCGACTCGGGTATGAGTAAAAAATACAAATTTCAGCTCTCGGAACATCTTATATGTTCCGTGGTGTTCAAAACATTTTTGAATTTCCGGTTCTAAGCCGTAAAGCATGGTGCACTAAACTATCAAGTAGTCATCATATCGAGCCTTGCCAAACGTTCATAACGTCTGCATCTGCTCCTGCAATAGGTTCGTGACCTAGTGGTGCATCAAGGACATAATTATTCTGTGCAGCAATGAGGATAAACCTTAGATCATGGACCTAGTCTGCATCATTGCTACTATCATCTTTCAACTTAGTTTTCTCTAGGAACATATCAAAAATAAACTGGAAGCTACATCGCAAGCTATTGATCTACAATATAAATATGCAAATACTATCAGGACTAAGTTCATGATAAATTAAAGTTCAATTAATCATATTACTTAAGAACTCCTGCTGAGATAAACATCCCTCTAATAATCTAAGTGATCACATGATCCATATCAACTAAACCATGTCTGATCATCACGTGAGATGGAGTAGTTTTCAATGGTGAACATCACTATGTTGATCATATCTACTATATGATTCACGCTCGACCTTTCGGTCTCAGTGTTCCGAGGCCATCTCTGCATATGCTAGGCTCGTCAAGTTTAACCCGAGTATTCTGCGTGTGCAAAACTGGCTTGCACCCGTTTTATGTGAACGTAGAGCTTATCACACCCGATCATCACATGGTGTCTCGGCACGATGAACTGTAGCAACGGTGCATACTCAGGGAGAACACTTGTACCTTGAAATTTAGTGAGAGATCATCTTATAATGCTACCGTCGTACTAAGGAAAATAAGATGCATAAAGGATAAACATGACATGCTATCAAAAAAGTGATATGATATGGCCATCATCATCTTGTGCCTTCGATCTCCATCTCCAAAGCACCGTCATGATCACCATCGTCACTGGCTTGAAACCTTGATCTCCATCGAAGCATCGTTGTCGTCTCACCAACTATTGCTTCTACGACTATCGCTACAGCTTAGTGATAAAGTAAAGCAATTACATGGCGATTGCATTTCATACAATAAAGCGAAAACCATATGGCTCCTGCTAGTTGCCGATAACTATTTGAAAACATGATCATCTCATACAATAATTTATATATCATCACGTCTTGACCATATCACATCACAGCAGCCCTGCAAAAACAAGTTAGACATCCTCTACTTTGTTGTTGCAGGTCTTACGTGGCTGCTATGGGCTTAGCAAGAACCGTTCTTACCTACGCATCAAAACCACAACGATTTTTCATCAAGTGTGTTGTTTTAACCTTCAACAAGGACCAGGCGTAGTCACACTCGATTCAACTAAAGTGGGAGAAATAGACACCCACTAGCCACCTGTGTGCGAAGCACGGCGGTAGAACCAGTCTCATGAACGCGGTCATGTAATGTCGATCTGGGCTGCTTCATCCAACAATACCGTCAAATCAAAGTATGACATGCTGGTAAGCAGTATGATTATTATCGCCCATAACTCTTTGTGTTCTACTCGTGCATATAACAACTACGCATAGACCTGGCGATGATGCCACTGTTGGGGAACGTAGTATTTCAAAAAAAAATCCTACGATCAAGCAAGATCTATCTAGGAGAAGCATAGCAACGAGCGGGGAGAGTGTGTCCATGTACCCTCGTAGACCGAAAGCGGAAGCGTTTAATAATGCAGTTGATGTAGTCGAACGTCTTCGCGATCCAACCGATCCAAGTACCGAACGCATGGCACCTCCGCGGTCTGCACACGTTCAGCTCGGTGACGTCCCTTGAACTCTTGATCCAGTTGAGTCCGAGAGAGAATTTCATCAGCACGACGGCATCATGACGATGATGATGAAGTTACCGACGCAGGGCTTTGCCTAAGCACTACGACAATATGACCGAGGTGGAAATCTGTGGAGGGGGCACCGCACACGGCTAAGAAATCAACATGTGTGTCTATGGGGTGCCCCCTGGACACGTATATAAAGAGGGGAGGGAAGAGGTGGCCGGCCCTAGGAGGGCGCGCCAGGTGTGGGGAATCCTACTAGGACTCCCAAGTCCAAGTAGGATTTCCCTCCTCTTTCCTATTCCTAGTAGGAGAAGGAGGGAAGGAGGAGGAGTGGAGAAGGAAGGAGGGGGGCGCCGCCCCCTCCTAGTCCAATTCGGACCAGCCCATGGGGGGTGCACGGCCACCCCTTGAGGACCTTCTCTCCATTCCTGTATGGCCCATTAAGGCCCACTACTTCTCCGGCGAATTCCCGTAACTCTCCGGTACTCCGAAAAATACCCGAATCACTCGGAACTTTTCCGATGTCCGAATATAGCCTTCCAATATATCGACCTTTACGTCACGACCAGTTTGAGACTCCTCATCATGTCCGTGATCTCATCCGGGACTCCGAACAATGTTCGGTCATCAAATCAAATAAACTCATAATTCAAATCTTCATCGAACGTTAAGCGTGCGGACCCTACGGGTTCGAGAACTATGTAGACATGACCAAGACACATCTCCGGTCAATAACCAATAGCGGAACCTGGATGCTCATATTGGCTCCTACATATTCTACGAAGATCCTTATCGGTCAAACCGCACAACAACATACGTTGTTCCCTTTTTCATCGGTATGTTAATTGCCCGAGAGTCGATCCTCGGTATCATCATACCTAGTTCAATCTCCTTACCGGCAAGTCTCTTTACTCATTCCATAATGCATCATCCCGCAACTAACTCATTAGTCACATTGCTTGCAAGGCTCATAGTGATGTGCATTACCGAGAGGGCCCAGAGATACTTCTCCGACAATCGGAGTGACAAGTCCTAATCTAGATCTATGCCAAATCAACAAACACCATCGGAGACACCTGTAGAGCATCTTTATAATCACCCAGTTACATTGTGACGTTTGATAGCACACTAAGTGTTCCTCTGGTATTCGGGAGTTGCATAATCTCATAGTCATAGGAACATGTATAAGTCATGAAGAAAGCAGTAGCAATAAACTAAACGATCATAGTGCTAAGCTAACAGATGGGTCTTGTCCATCATTTCATTCTCTAATGATGTGATCCCATTCATCAAATGACAACACATGTCTATGGCTAGGAAACATAACCATCTTTAATTAACGAGCTAGTCTTGTAGAGGCATACTAGGGACACTCTATTTGTCTATGTATTCACACATGTACTAAGTTTCCGGTTAATACAATTCTAGCATGAATAATAAACATTTATCATGATGTAAGGAAATATAAATAACAAATTTATTATTGCCTCCAGGGCATATTTCCTTCAGCTGCGGCGGCGGCTGGTGCTGGTGGCTCTGCGTGCCCGCCGGCTCAAGTTCTCACCGAGTTGTTGGAGGCACTGGCAACTTTGATTGGGGTGAAGGTAACCCCGGACAACCAAGATCAGTATAAGGTTGATGTGGCGAAACTGCAAGATGAGATCGCTCAAGCCAAGCAAGAGCTGGCGGCTGAGAACGCTAGGATGGTTGTAGAACGGGCCACTTTGGACGCCCTGGCACAGCGGATTCAAGCGGATTCTGACTTACATTTGATCAGAACGCTTCAAAGGAAATCATGAGGAGGAGGCATCAAACTCGTCTACCTTCGGTTTACGAGGCGACAAATCTCTTTAACACACCTGGAGTAGGGGCTAGTAACCCGCCGGTGGTGAGCCGGGCGGCCGAAGCGCCTGGAACTGGAGCGCCGGTTCAGCAACGGGCGGTAGACCCGCCACGTTTGAATAATACTCCACCTCAGTATGTTCCGACACCTCCGGGTCATACTCTAACCCGTTGGATAATATGATTGCTGCAGCAACACGACTGGCGGCTCTACCAGTTGACGGTGAGTGCCCAACGGCAATAGAGACACGGAGGGCCAGAGAGCTTCTTCAGACGGTGTTGGAGCAGCAAGCAGCTTATTCTTATAGTCGCGAGCGGGTTCATTCAACTCCTCGTCCAAGCTGTAGTTATAGCAGGCACATTGACTCCCCGGTAGTCTCAAGCAGTGAGCAGTGCCGTAACCCGCCCCGTGGACATGACCCGGCACGGGTGGTGCTAATTGATACGTCTCCAACGTATCTACTTTTCCAAATACTTTTGCCCTTGTTTTGGACTCTAACTTGCATGATTTGAATGGAACTATCCCGGACTGACGCGGTTTTCAGCAGAACTGCTATGGTGTTATTTTTGTGCAGAAATAGAAGTTCTCGGAATGACCTAAAAATCCACGGAGACACATTTTCGAATTAATGAAAAATATTGGCGAAAGAATCATCATCAGGGGGCCCACACCCTGTCCACGAGGGTGCAGGGCGCCCCCCTGGGGGGCGCCCCCCGCCTCGTGGGCCCCCTGGGACTCCACCGACCTCAACCCCAACTCCATATATTCACTTTTGGGGAGAAGAAAATCAGAGAGAAGGATTCATCGCGTTATATGATACGGAGCTGCCTCCAAGCCCTAATCTTCCTCGGGAGGGCTGATCTGGAGTCCGTTCGGGGCTCCGGAGAGGGGAATCTATCGCCATCGTCATCATCAACCATCCTCCATCACCAATTTCATGATGCTCTCCACCGTGCGTGAGTAATCCCATCGTAGGCTTGCTCGACGGTGATGGGTTGGATGATATTTACCATGTAATCGAGTTCGTTTTGTTAGGGTTTGATCCCTAGTATCCATTATGTTCTAAGATTGATGTTGCTATGACTTTTCTATGCTTAATGCTTGTCACTAGGGCCCGAGTGCCATGATTTCAGATTTTAACCTATTATGTTTTCATGAATATATGTGAGTTCTTGATCCTATCTTGCAAGTCAATTGTCACCTACTATGTGTTATGAACCAGCAACCCCGAAGTGACAATAATCGGGACCACTCCCAGTGATGACCGTAGTTTGAGGAGTTCATGTATTCACTATGTGTTAATGCTTTGGTCCGGTACTCTATTAAAAGGAGGCCTTAATATCCCTTAGTTTCCATTAGGACCCCGCTGCCACGGGAGGGTAGGACAAAAGATGTCATGCAAGTTCTTTTCCATAAGCACGTATGACTATATTCGGAATACATGCCTACATTACATTGATGAATTGGAGCTAGTTATGTGTTACCCTATGTTATAACTGTTGCATGAGGAATTGCATCCGACATAATTATCCACCATTGATCCATTGCCTACGAGCTTTTCACATATTGATCTTTGCTTAGTTACTTTTCCGTTGCCACTGTTACGATTGCTACAAAAACTGCTACTATTATTTTTGCCACCGTTACCGTTACTTCCGTACTACTTTGCTACTAAATACTTTGTTGCAGATATTAAGTCTTTCAGGTGTGGTTGAATTGACAACTCAACTGCTAATACTTGAAAATATTCTTTGGCTCCCCTTATGTCGAATCAATAAATTTGGGTTGAATACTCTACCCTCGAGAACTGTTGTGATCCCCTATACTTGTGGGTTATCAAGACTATTTTCTAGCGCTGTTGCCGAGGAGCATAGCTCTATTCTTTGAGTCACTTGGGATTTATATCTGTTGATCACTATGAGGAACTTGAAAGATGAAAGAACCAAGATTATTCTCTCAACTATGAGGGGAGGTAAGGAACTGCCATCTAGCTATGCACTTGCTTCACCTTCTGTTATGAGTAAATTTGCGACACCTACACCTGTTATTGATTCTGATATGTTTCATGTTATTGATGATGCCACTTCTGCAATGCATGATGCTTAAGATGAAACTACTTCTATGCTTGATAATACTGTGCCATTAGGTGAATTTCTTGATGAACAACTTGCTAGGGTTAGAGAGAATGAAATTATTGAAATAGATAATATTGATGAAAGTGATGATGAAGATTCTCCCCCTAGATATGAATTGCCTGATGTGCCTGAGGGTTATGTTATGGATGAAGAAACTGCTAGAGTCCTTTTTGCTTGCAAGATAGATATATATGATCTTAAGAAACTGTTAGCTAAGCTGAAAGATAAGTCTTTGAATGCTAGAATGAAATATGACCCTGCTTTTGCTACTTCACCTATCTGTATTTATGATTAGGATTATGATTTCTCTATCGATCCTGACTTAATTATTTTGGTTGAATCTGATCCTTTTTATGGCTATGAATCTGAAACTGTTGTGGCACATCTTACTAAATTGAATGATATAGCCACCCTATTCACTCATGAGGAAAAATTCGTTACTACTATATTCTTAAGTTATTTCCGTTCTCATTAAAGGGTGATGCTAAAACATGGTTCAATTCTGTGACTCCTGGTTGTGTGCGTAGTCCCCAGGATATGATTTATTACTTCTCTACTAAATATTTCCCCGCTCATAAGAAACAAGTTGCTGATACGTCTCCAACGTATCTATAATTTATGAAGTATTCATGCTATTATATTATCCATGTTGGATGTTTAATGGGCTTTACTATGCACTTTTATATTATTTCTGGGACTAACTTGTTAACCCAGAGCCCAGTGCCAGTTTCTGTTTTTCCCTTGTTTCAGTGTTTCGCAGAAAAGGAATATCAAACTGAGTCCAAACGGAATGAAACCTTCGGAAAAGTTATTTTTGGAACGAAAGCAATACAGGAGACTCGGAGTGCATGTCAGGGGATCAACGAGGAAGGCACGAGGCAGGGGGCATGCCCTCCACCCTCGTGGGCCCCTTGTGGCTCCCCTTACCGACTTCTTTCGCCTATATATCTCCATATAGCCTAAAACCTTCGGGGAACAGAATAGATCGGGAGTTCCGCCGCCGCAAGCCTCTGTAGCCACCAAAAACCAATTGGGACCCTGTTCCGGCACCCTGCCGGAGGGGGGATCCCTTATCGGTGGCCATCTTCCTCATCCCGGCACTCTCCGTGACGAGGAGGGAGTAGTTCACCCTCGGGGCTGAGGGTATGTACCGGTAGCTATGTGTTTGATCTATCTCTCTCTTGTTCTTGAGGTGATACGATCTTGATGTATCGCGAGCTTTGCTATTGTAGTTGGATCTTATGATGTTTCTCCCCCTCTACTCTCTTGTAATGGATTGAGTTTCCCCTTTGAAGTTATCTTATCAGATTGAGTCTTTAATGATTTGAGAACACTTGATGTATGTCTTGCATGGGATAATCGTGGTGACAATGGGTTATTCTATTAATTCACTTGATGTATGTTTTGGTGATCAACTTGCGGGTTCCGCCCATGAACCTATGCATAGGGGTTGGCACACGTTTTTGTCCTGACTCTCCGGTAGAAACTTTGGGGCACTCTTTGAAGTTCTATGTGTTGGTTGAATAGATGAATCTGAGATTGTGTGATGCACATTGTATAATCATACCCACGGATACTTGAGGTGACATTGGAGTATCTAGGTGACATTAGGGTTTTGGTTGATGTGTGTCTTAAGGTGTTATTTTACTACGAACTCTATGGCTGTTTGTGACACTTATAGGAATAGCCCAATGGATTGATCGGAAAGAATAACTTTGAGGTGGTTTCGTACCCTACCATAATATCTTCATTTGTTCTCCGCTATTAGTGACTTTGGAGTGACTCTTTGTTGCATGTTGAGGGATAGTTATATGATCCAATTATGTTATTATTGTTGAGAGAACTTGCACTAGTGAAAGTATGAACCCTAGGCCTTGTTTCGAAGCATTGCAATACCGTTTGTGCTCACTTTTATCATTAGTTACCTTGCTGTTTTTATATTTTCAGATTACAAAAACCTATATCTACCATCCATATTGCACTTGTATCACCATCTCTTCGCCGAACTAGTGCACCTATACAATTTACCATTGTATTGGGTGTGTTGGGGACACAAGAGACTCTTTGTTATTTGGTTGCAGGGTTGTTTGAGAGAGACCATCTTCATCCTACGCCTCCCACGGATTGATAAACCTTAGGTCATCCACTTGAGGGAAATTTGCTACTGTCCTACAAACCTCTGCCCTTGGAGGCCCAACAGTGTCTACAAGAAGAAGGTTGTGTCACTACTAGAAAATAGGTTATTAATGGCGCACCTATTTTGGCTACTAATGGCGCACATTAGGTGCGCCATTACTAGCATGCCATTAGTAAGTTTTAGTAATGGCGCACCAGTGGTGCGCCATTAGTATCTGGTATACTAATGGCGCACCACTGGTGCGCCATTAGTATATGCCATGGTGCGCCATTAGTATAGGCCACTGGTGCGCCATTAGTATAGGCCACGGTGCGCCATTAGTATTTTTGAATTTTGAAGGCGGGAAAATAGTAGTGGCGCACCGTCTAACCCCCACCGTGCGCCATTGCTATTTTTGAATTTTGAATTTGGATCTGGATCTTGCTTTTTTTGCCCATTTTTTGCTCGTTTTTTTTGCTCGTTTTTTTGCACGATATTATTTCAAATTTTGTTCCTGTTTTTGGATCTTGTACGTTCTTTTGCCGTGTTCTTTTGCCAGAGAGGAGTTCGCCGGAGAGGAGGAGGAGGAGGTCGCCGGAGAGGTGCTCGCCTACATCGCCGGAGAGGAGGAGGAGGTCGCCGGAGAGGAGTTCACCAGAGCATCGGAGAGGAGGAAGGAGAAACCATGAGGGGATGGGAGGAGAGGAGGGAGGAGGAGCTCACCGAAGAGGAGGGAGGAGGAGCTCACCGGAGAGGAGGGAGGAGGAGCTCACCGGAGAGGAGGGAGGAGGAGCTCACCGGAGAGGAGGGAGGAGGAGTTCACCGGAGAGGAGGGAGGAGGAGCTCACCGGAGAGGAGGGAGGAGGAGCTCACTGGAGAGGAGGGAGGAGGAGCTCACCGGAGAGGAGGGAGGAGGAGATGAAGTGAAGGAGAGGTGGAGTGGAGGAGAAGAATGAAGAGGTAAGGAGGAGAGGACACGCCCAGCCATATATACGGCATACTAATGGCGCACCATGGGCAGGTGCGCCATTAGTAACTTTGTTTTTATTTTTTTGATTTATTTTGAATTTTGAAGGCGGGAAGATAGTAATGGCGCACCATGGGCAGGTGCGCCATTAGTAAGTTTGATTTTTTTTTTTGAATTTTTTTGCCTCTCCAGATCTTAAAAGCCCCGTATCTTTTTTTCTGTTAGGTTTTTGAGGATTTTGAAAATGTTTAACGGGGTTCCCCCCGTTAAATTCGGATGTAACTTTTCGAGTAGATGATTTTTCATATAAAAATTTTTTCATCCGAGTTCGTATGCAAAAGTTATGCCCATTTTAAGAAATTCCAGAGAGATTTTGCAAATAAAGTCGAAATTCATATTTGTTAATTTTCCCAACAACTAGACCACATATCACATGGGAAACTTATTTTATTTTATTTTTTTGACATTTCCATCATTTTCTTTTATTTTTTTAAAAACTGAAAAGGCGGTCCGGGGGGTGCATTCGGTGGAATGGGCCAAGTTACTAATGGCGCACCGTGGGAGTGGTGCGCCATTAGTAGTTGAACTACTAATGGCGCACCACTCACATGTGCGCCATTAGTAGTTTGGACAGGCGCACTAGTTTAAAAAAATTTGGTACTAATGGTGCACCCTGGGCCAGGTGCGCCATTAGTAGTTTCAACTACTAATGGCGCACTGTGTCTGGATGCGCCATTAGTATGTTTGGACAGGCGCACTAGTTAAAAAAAATTGATACTAATGGCGCACCCTGGGCCAGGTGCGCCATTAGTAGTTTCAACTACTAATTGCGCACTGTGTCTGGATGCGCCATTAGTATGTTTGGACAGGCGCACTAGTTAAAAAAATAAAAATTTAATACTAATGGCGCACCCTGGGCCAGGTGCGCCATTAGTAGTTGGATGCGCCATTAGTATGTTTGGACAGGCGCACTAGTTAAAAAAAAATTGATACTAATGGCGCACCCTGGGCCAGGTGCGCCATTAGTAGTTTCAACTCTAATGGCGTATCAGAAGGTGGTGCGCCATTAGTATATACTAATGGCGCACCGCTTGTCTGGTGCGCCATTAGTGTCAATCCCATCTATAGCCCTTTTTCTAGAAGTGTGTAGTAGACATCAATCTCTTTTCTGGCGCCGTTGCCGGGAAGGCTAGGTAAGCCGCATTCACACCCCGTCAACTAAGCTCTTTTCTGGCGCCGTTGCCGGGGAGGTGAGTGCTTAAAGGTATATCTTTAGATCTTGCAACCGAATCTTTTCGTTTCTTGTTTTAGCACTAGTTTATTTTATAAAAGAAAACTACAAAAAAATGGAATTCAGTTTGTCTCATACGCTTCATGATGAAAAGGAAAATTGTGCTCAAGTGCTAGAAGAAGAAGTCTGTAAAATGTTTGGCACTAAATCTTTCAATGATGAGCATGATTGCAATGTTGTTAGTATGAACTCTTTGAATATCCATAGTACTAATGACGATTGCACTAGTTATGATGAAAATGTCTCCTATAAACATGTCAATTTTTGTGGAGTGCACTGGGTTTGCAAGTACACACCAAATAGGGAAGATAGATATTGCAAGACGCATAAGCATTTAGAAACTAAATGGTTGCAAGAAAGGCTAAATGTTAGTGCTGAAAATTTAAAATTTCTTAGCCATACTTGTGAACTTTGCAATGAACATGGTCATTTAAATATCAAATGTAAATTGTTTCATGATCGAATCGTGTCCAAAAATTGTGATGATTTGATTTCCCTTGCACATTATAATGAACTTAGTTTGCTTTTGGGTTATGAAGAAATGAAACGTCAAACTAAGATTATTCCAGAATATAACCTCGAGAAATTCCTCGATATTGATCTAGAAGAAATTTATATGTATTGTGCGGCGATTGCATTGAAAATCCTTATATTGCCAATTATATAAAGAAAAGAAAACAAATAGAAGATGAAGAGAACACTAATGAAAGGGAAGAGACTTCCCAATATTCTCCTATTATTTCTTATGATGAATCAGGTAACGAGGAGGAGCCTTCTATTCAACCAATCTCATTAATAAGGAGCTCCAAAAAGATGATTGAACCCACACATGATGTGGTGAAGAAGAAGAAAAGAAAAAGGAAGAGAGGTAAAAAGATATCTCTCCCAAACAATGTTGCTCCTATTATTGTTGTGCCTCATGAAAATGAATCAAAAATAATTGTGGAAGATGATGCACTTGATGATGATCTCGTTATGCCTATTGCTTGTTGTGATGATTATGATTGGGAAGATAATGATACTTCTTATGATCTTTAAAATCTTTTTGGCACTTGCTTGGAAGAATATGATAATTGCTATACTATTGGTGCTATCCATACTATTAATGATGAGAGTGATTATGCTTATGATATGAAAAGGCCCAAGCTTGGGGATGCTATGTTTGATGAAGATGATGTTTTTGAGAATATATTTGCTGCAATTAATGTTTGTCCCAAGCTTGGGGATGCTACGTTTAATGAAGATGATATTTTTAGTCTCCCAAGTTTTGATATGCAAATTTATAATGATGATAGCATGCCTCCTACTTATGATGATTATATTGATGAAAGTGGGTTTGGAAGAGTGTCCACTTTAGGAAGTAATGATCCCACTATTTTGGAGGATGTTGAATCTTATAATATTTATGAAAGTGGATTTGGAGAGGTCATGACTTTATTTAGTAATGATTCCACTATCTTGGAAGAGGTTTCAATTGATTATGATGAGAACAAAGTTGCTACTTACGATGATTATTGTGATGAAACTTATGCCATAAAAAGTAGTGATGATTATATTTATACAACTTGTCATGATTATGATTACCCTTTTTCTGAACATTACTCTTTTAATGTGGAAAAAATTAATAGTATTCGAGTTTCTTATGATACTCCCACTATCCCGAATGAGAATAAATTTGCTCATGTGGAGAGTAGTAAAATTTCTATGCAAGTAGATCATGAAGAGAATGCTTTAGGTGCTGGTTATATTGTTGAATTCATTCATGATGCTACTGAAAATTATTATGAGGGAGGAACATATGCTTCTAGGAATTGCAATAATATCAAGTTTCCTCTCTATGTGCTTAAAGTTTTGAAATTATGCTTGTTTTGCCTTCCTATGCTAGATGATTATTGTTCCCATAAGTTTTTTGCTCACAAAATCCCTATGCATAGGAAGTGGGTTAGACTTAAATGTGCTAGTCATATTCTTTATGATGCTCTCTTTATGTTTCAATTCTTATCTTTTATGTGAGCATCATTGAAATCATCATGCCTAGTTAGGGGAGTTAAACGATAGCGCTTGTTGGGAGGCAACCCAATTTTATTTTAGTTTTTTGCTTTTTGGTTCTGTTTAGGAATAAATAATCCATCTAGATTCTGTTTAGATGTGGTTTTGTGTTTTATTTAGTGTTTGTGCCAAGTAAGACCTGTAGGATCTTCTTGGATGATAGTTATTTGATCTTGCTGAAAATTCCAGAAACTTTCTGTTCACGAAAACAATTGTTAAAAATCACCAGAACGTGATAAAATACTGATTCCATTTGAATCAGATCAATAATCAAATTATCTAGGTCGTCCTATTTTGGTAGAATTATTTGAGTTCCAGAAGTTTGCGTTAGTTACAGATTACTACAGACTGTTCTGTTTTTGACAGATTCTGTTTTTCGTGTGTTGTTTGCTTATTTTGATGAATCTATGGCTAGTAAAATAGTTTATAAACCATAGAGAAGTTGGAATACAGTATATTTAACACCAATACAAATAAAGAATGAGTTCATTACAGTACCTTGAAGTGGTGTTTTGTTTTCTTCCGCTAACGGAGCTCACGAGTTTTCTGTTGAGTTTTGTGTTGTGAAGTTTTCAAGTTTTGGGTAAAGATTCGATGGACTATGGAATAAGGAGCGGCAAGAGCCTAAGCTTGGGGATGCCCAAGGCACCCCAAGGTAATATTCAAGGAAAACCAAGAGCCTAAGCTTGGGGATGCCCCGGATGGCATCCCCTCCTTCGTCTTCGTTCATCGGTAACTTTACTTGCAACTATATTTTTATTCACCACATGATATGTGTTTTGCTTGGAGCGTCATTTTATTTTTCTTTAGCTTTGCTTGCTGTTTGAATAAAGTACTTAAGATCTGAAATACTTAATTGAGAGAGAGTCCTCACAAAGCTACATAATTATTTAGCTACTCATTGATCTTCACTTATATCTTTTTGGAGTAGTTTGTCATTTACTCGTGTGCTTCACTTATATCCTATGAGTAAATAGTTGAATGAATTGAATGTCATAAATCTGACATTGTTGGAAATATGCCCTAGAGGCAATAATAAATGGTTATTATTATATTTCTTTGTTCATGGTAATTGTCTATTATTCATGCTATAATTGTATTGTCCGGAAATCGTAATACATGTGTGAATACATAGACCACAACCTGTTCCTAGTAAGCCTCTAGTTGACTAGCTCGTTGATCAACAGATAGTCATAGTTTCCTGACTATGGACATTGGATGCCATTGATAATGGGATCACATCATTAGGAGAATGATGTGATGGACAAGACCCAATCCTAAGCATAGCATAAAAGATCGTGTAGTTTCGTTTGCTAGAGCTTTTCCAATGTCAAGTATCTTTTCCTTAGACCATGAGATCATGCAAATCCCGGATACCGTAGGAGTGCTTTGGGTGTGCCAAACGTCACAACGTAACTGGGTGACTATAAAGGTGCACTACGGGTATCTCCGAAAGTGTCTGTTGGGTTGGCACGGATCGAGACTGGGATTTGTCACTCCGTGTGACGGAGAGGTATCTCTGGGCCCACTCGGTAATGCATCATCATAATGAGCTCAATGTGACTAAGGCGTTAGTCACGGGATCATGCATTGCGGTACGAGTAAAGAGACTTGCCAGTAACGAGATTGAACAAGGTATTGGGATACCGACGATCGAATCTCGGGCAAGTAACATCCCGTTTGACAAAGGGAATTGCATACGGATTGATTGAATCCTCGACACCGTGGTTCATCCGATGAGATCATCGTGGAACATGTGGGAGCCAACATGGGTATCCAGATCCCGCTGTTGGTTATTGACCGGAGAGGCGTCTCGGTCATGTCTGCATGTCTCCCGAACCCGTAGGGTCTACACACTTAAGGTCCGGTGACGCTAGGGTTGTAGAGATATATGTATGCGGAAACCCGAAAGTTGTTCGGAGTCCCGGATGAGATCCCGGACGTCACGAGAGGTTCCTGAATGGTCCGGAGGTGAAGAATTATATATAGGAAGTCATGTTTCGGCCACCGGGAAAGTTTCGGGGGTTACCGGTATTGTACCGGGACCACCGGAAGGGTCCCGGGGGTCCACCGGGTGGGGCCACCTGTCCCGGAGGGCCCCGTGGGCTGAAAGTGGAAGGGAACCAGCCCTTAGTGGGCTGGGGCGCCCCCCTTGGGCCTCCCCCCATGCGCCTAGGGTTGGGAACCCTAGGGGGGAGCTTCCCCCTTGCCTTGGGGGGCAAGGCACCCCCTTCCCCCCCCTTGGCCGCCGCCCCCCTTGGAGATCTGATCTCCCAAGGGCTGGCGCCCCCCCAGGGGTCCTATAAATAGTGGGGGGGAGGGAGGGCAGCAACCTACAGCCTTGGGCGCCTCCCTCTCCCCATGCAACACCTCTCTCTCTCTCGCAGAAGCTCGGCGAAGCCCTGCCGGAGACCCGCTACATCCACCACCACGCCGTCGTGTTGTTGGATCTCCATCAACCTCTCCTTCCCCCTTGCTGGATCAAGAAGGAGGAGACGTCTCTGCACCGTACGTGTGTTGAACGCGGAGGTGCCGTCCGTTCGGCACTCAGTCATCGGTGATTTGGATCACGGCGAGTACGACTCCGTCATCCACGTTCATTGGAACGCTTCCGCTCGTGATCTACAAGGGTATGTAGATGCACTCCCTTCCCCTCGTTGCTAGTAGACTCCATAGATGCATCTTGGTGAGCGTAGGAAAATTTTAAATTATGCTACGATTCCCAACAGTGGCATCATGAGCCAGGTCTATGCGTAGTTACTATGCACGAGTAGAACACAAAGCAGTTGTGGGCGTTGAGTTTGCCAATTCTTCTTGCCGCTACTAGTCTTTTCTTGTTTCGGCGGCATTGTAGGATGAAACGGCCCGGACCGACCTTACACGTACACTTACGCGAGACAGGTTCCACCGACTGACATGCACAAGTTGCATAAGGTGGCTAGCGGGTGTCTGTCTCTCCTACTTTAGTCAGAACGGATTCGATGAAAAGGGTCCTTATGAAGGGTAAATAGAAATTGGCAAATCACATTGTGGTCATACGTAGGTAAGAAACGTTCTTGCTAGAAACCTACAAACCACGTAAAAACTTGCAACAACAATTAGAGGACGTCTAACTTGTTTTTGCAGCAAGTGCTATGTGATGTGATATGGCCAGAAGATGTGATGAATGATATATGTGATGTATGAGATTGATCATATTCTTGTAATAGGAATCACGACTTGCATGTCGATGAGTATGACAACCGGCAGGAGCCATAGGAGTTGTCTTTATTATTTTGCATGACCTGCGTGTCATTGAATAACGCCATGTAAATTACTTTACTTTGTTGCTAAACGCGTTAGCCATAGAAGTAGAAGTAATCGTTGGCATGACGACTTCATGAAGACACAATGATGGAGATCATGATGATGGAGATCATGGTGTCATGCCGGTGACGAAGATGATCATGGTGCCCCGAAGATGGAGATCAAAGGAGCATGATGATATTGGCCATATCATGTCACTATTTGATTGCATGTGATGTTTATCATGTTTTTCAATCTTATTTGCTTAGAACGACGGTAGTAAGTAAGATGATCCCTTATAATAATTTCAAGAAAGTGTTCACCCTAACTGTGCACCGTTGCGAAGGTTCGTTGTTTCGAAGCACCACGTGATGATCGGGTGTGATAGATTCTAACGTTCGAATACAACGGGTGTTGACGAGCCTAGCATGTACAGACATGGCCTCGGAACACACGCAATACACTTAGGTTGACTTGACGAGCCTAGCATGTACAGACATGGCCTCTGAACACGGAGGACCGAAAGGTCGAGCATGAGTCGTATAGAAGATACGATCAACATGGAGATGTTCACCGATCTTGACTAGTCCGTCTCACGTGATGATCGGACACGGCCTAGTTAAACTCGGATCATGTTTCACTTAGATGACTAGAGGGATGTCTATCTGAGTGGGAGTTCATAATCAGATGAACTTCATTATCATGAACATAGTCAAAAAGGTATTTGCAAATTATGTCATAGCTTGCGCTTTAGTTCTACTGGTTAAGATATGTTCCTAGAGAAAATTTAGTTGAAAGTTGGTAGTAGCAATTATGCGGACTGGGTCCGTAAACTAAGTATTGTCCTCATTGATGCACAGAAGGCTTATGTCCTTAATGCACCGCTCGGTGTGTTGAACCTCAGCGTCGTCTGTAGATGTTGCGGAACATCTGACATACACGTTTTGATAACTACGTGATAGTTCAGTGCGTAATGCTAAACGGTATAGAATTGTGGCACCAAAGACGTTTTTGAAACGTCGCAGAACATGTGAGATGTTCCGAAGACTGAAATTGGGATTTCAGACTAGTGCCCACGTCAAGAGGTATGAGACCTCTGACAAGTTTCTTAAGCCTGCAAACTAAGGGAGAAAATCTCAATCGTTGAGCGTGTGCTCAGATTGTCTGAGTGCCACAATCGCTTGAATCGAGTGGGAGTTAATCTCACAGATGAGATAGTGATAGTTCTCCATAGTCACTGCCACCAAGCTAGTAGAGCTTCATGATGAACTATAACATATCAAGGATAATTATGATGATCCTTGAGCTATTCGCGATGTTTGACACCGCGAGAGTAGAAATCAAGAAGGAGCATCAATTGTTGATGGTTAGTAAAACCACTAGTTTCTGGAAGGGCAAGGGCAAAAGGGATACTTCATGAAACAGCAAATCATTTACTGCTCTAGTGAAGAAACCCAAGGTTGAACCCAAACCCGAGACTAAGTGCTTCTGTAATGAGGGGAACGGTCACTGAAGCAGTACTACCCTAGATACTTGGTAGATGAGAAGGCAGGCAAGGTCGACAGAAGTATATTGGATATACGTTATATGAATGTGTACTTTACTAGTACTCCCAGCAGCACCAGGGTATTAGATACCGGTTCGGTTGCTAAGTGTTAGTAACTCGAAATAAAAGCTGCGGAATAAACGGAGACTAGCTAAAGGTGAGATGACGATATGTGTTGGAAGTGTTTCCAAGGTTGATGTGATCAAGCATCGCATGCTCCCTCTACCATCGAGATTTGGTGTTTGCGTTAAGCATGATTGGATTATGTTTATCGCAATACGGTTATTCATTTAAGGAGAATAATGGTTACTCTGTTTATTTGAATAATACCTTCAATGGTCTTGCACCTAAAATGAATCTCGATCGTAGTGATACACATGTTCATGCCAAAAGATATAAGATAGTAATGATAGTACCACATACTTGTGGACTGCCACTTGAGTCATATTGGTATAGAAACGCATGAAGAAGCTCCATGTAGATGGATCTTTGGACTCACTCGTTTTTTAAAAGAATGAGACATGCGAACCATGTCTATTGGTATATATGCATGAAGAAACTCCATGCAGATGGATCGTTTGGACTCACTTGATTTTGAATCACTTGAGACATGCAAATCATACCACATGGGCAAGATGACTGAATGGCCTCGTTTTCAGTAAGATGGAACAAGAGAGCAACTTATTGGAAGTAATACATTTTGATGTATGTAGTCCAATGAGTGCTGAGGCATGCAGTGGATATCGTTATGTTCTTACTTCACAGATGATTTGAGTAGATGCTGAGTGTATTTACTTGATGAAACACAAGTCTGAATTATTGAAAGGTTCAAGTAATTTCAGAGTGAAGTTGAAGATCGTCGTGACAAGGGGATAAAATGTCTGTGATATGATCATAGAGATGAGTATCTGAGTTACGAGTTTGGCACACATTTAAGACATTGTGGAAAGTATTTCACAATTAATACCGCCTGGAACACCATAGTGTGATGGTGTGTCCGAACATCATAACTGCACCCTATTGGATATGGTGCATACCATGATGTCTCTTATCGAATTACCACTATCGTTTATGGGTTAGGCATTAGAGACAACCGCATTCACTTTAAAAGGGGCACCACGCAATTCCGTTGAGACGACACCGTCTAGAGAAACCTAAGTTGTCGTTTCTTAAAAGTTTGGGGCTGCGATGCTTATGTGAAAAGTTTCAGGCTGATAAGCTCGAACCCAAAGCGGATAAATGCATCTTCATAGAATACCCAAAACAGTTGGGTATACCTCCTATTTCAGATCTGGAAGCAAAAGTAATTGCTTCTAGAAACGAGTCCTTTCTCGAGGAAAAGTTTCTCTCGAAAGAATTGAGTGGGAGGATGGTGGAGACTTGATAAGGTTATTGAACCGTTACTTCAACTAGCGTGTAGCAGGGCACAGGAAGTTGTTCCTGTGGCACCTATACCAATTGAAGTGGAAGCTTATGATAGTGATCATGAAACTTCGGATCAAGTCACTACCAAACCTCGTAGGATGATGAGGATGCGTGCTACTTTAGAGTGGTACGTGATCCTGTCTGAGATATCATGTTGTTGGACAATACTGAACCTACGAGCTATGGAGAAGCGATGGTGGGCCCATATTCCGACAAATGGTTAGAAGCCATGAAATCCGAGATAAATGGATCTTTGAGAAGAAGACGAACATGGACGGTAATGTTACCGTCTATGAAGCTCGACTTATGGCAAAGAGTATTTCCACAAGTTCAAGGAGTTGACTACGATGAGATTTTCTCATCCGTAGCAATGCTTAAGTCCGTCGGAATCATGTTAGCATTAGCTGCATTTATGAAATCTGGCAGATGGATGTCAAAACAAGTTTCCTTACCAGTTTTCGTAAGGAAAGGTTGTATGTGATACAATCAGAAAGGTTTGTCGATCCTAAGGATGCTAAAAGGTATGCTAGCTCCAGGATCCTTCCATGGACTAGAGCAAGCATCTCGGAGTCAGAATATACGCTTTGATGGAGTGATCAAAGTTTTTGGGTTTATACAAAGTTTGTTAGAAACTTGTATTTACAATAAAGTGAGTGGGAGCGCTACAACATTTCTGATAAGTATATGTGAATGACATATTGTTGATCCGAAATGATGTAAAATTTCTGGAAAGCATAAAGGGTTGTTTGAAAGGAGTTTTTCAAAGGAAGACCTGGATAAAGCTGCTTACATATTGGGCATCAAGATCCATAGAGATAGATCAAGACGCCTGATGATACTTTCAAAAGACAGCACACCTTGACATGATTTTGAAAGAGTTCAAAATAGATCAGCAAAGAAGGAATTCTTGGCTGTGTTACAACGTGTGAGTATTGAGTGAGACTCAAGACCTGACCACAGCGGAAGATAGAGAAAGGACGAAGGTCGTCCCCTATGCTTTAGACATAGGCTCTATAGTATGCTATGCTGTGTACCGCACATGTAGTGTGCCTTGCCATGAGTTGGTCAAGAGGGTACAATGGTGATCCGGAAAAGGATCTCATGACAGCGGTCGAACTTATCCTTAGTACCTAGTGGATTAAGGAATTTTCTCGATTATGGAGGTGGAAAGGAGTTCGTCGTAAAGGGTTACGTCGATGCGAACTTTGACACTAATCCGGATGACTCTGAATAGTAAACCGGATTCGTATAGTAGAGCAATTATTTGAAATGGCTCCAAATAGCGCGTGGTAGCATCCACAAGATGACATAGATGTTCGTAAAGCACACGGTTCTGAAAGGTTCAGACCCGTTGACTAATAACCTCTCTCACAAGCATAACATGACCAAACCAGAACACATTGAGTGATAATCACATAGTGATGTGAACTAGATTGTTGACTCTAGTAAACTCTTTAGATGTTGGTCACATGGTGATGTGACCAGTGAGTGTTAATCACATGGTGATGTGAACTAGATTATTGACTCTAGTGCAAGTGGGAGACTGTTGGAAATATGCCCTAGAGGCAATAATAAATGGTTATTATTATATTTCTTCGTTCATGGTAATTGTCTATTATTCATGCTATAATTGTATTGTCCGGAAATCGTAATACATGTGTGAATAGATAGACCACAACCTATCCCTAGTAAGCCTCTAGTTGACTAGCTCGTTGATCAACAGGTAGTCATGGTTTCCTTACTATGGACATTGGATGCCATTGATAACGGGATCACATCATTAGGAGAATGATGTGATGGACAAGACCCAATCCTAAGCATAGCATAAAAGATCGTGTAGTTTCGTTTGCTAGAGCTTTTCCAATGTCAAGTATCTTTTCCTTAGACCATGAGATCGTGCAACTCCCGGATACCGTAGGAGTGCTTTGGGTGTGCCAAACGTCACAACGTAACTGGGTGACTATAAAGGTGCACTACGGGTATCTCCGAAAGTGTCTGTTGGGTTGGCACGGATCGAGACTGGGATTTGTCACTCCGTGTGACCGAGAGGTATCTCTGGGCCCACTCGGTAATGCATCATCATAATGAGCTCAATGTGACTAAGGCGTTAGTCACGGGATCATGCATTGCGGTACGAGTAAAGAGACTTGCCGGTAACGAGATTGAACAAGGTATTGGGATACCGACGATCGAATCTCGGGCAAGTAACATACCGTTTGACAAAGGGAATTGCATACGGATTGATTGAATCCTCGACACCGTGGTTCATCCGATGAGATCATCGTGGAACATGTGGGAGCCAACATGGGTATCCAGATCCCGCTGTTGGTTATTGACCGGAGAGGCGTCTCGATCATGTCTGCATGTCTCTCGAACCCGTAGTGTCTACACACTTAAGGTCCGGTGACGCTAGGGTTGTAGAGATATATGTATGCGGAAACCCGAAAGTTGTTCGGAGTCCCGGATGAGATCCCGGACGTCACAAGAGGTTCCGGAATGGTCCGGAGGTGAAGAATTATATATAGGAAGTCATGTTTCGGCCACCGGGAAAGTTGTGGGGGTTACCGGTATTGTACCGGGACCACCGGAAGGGTCCCGGGGGTCCAGCGGGTGGGGCCACCTGTCCCGGAGGGCCCCGTGGGCTGAAAGTGGAAGGGAACCAGCCCTTAGTCGGCTGGGGCGCCCCCCTTGGGCCTCCCCCCATGCGCCTAGGGTTGGGAACCCTAGGGGGGAGCTTCCCCCTTGCCTTGGGGGGCAAGGCACCCCCTTCCCCCCCCTTGGCCGCCGCCCCCCTTGGAGATCTGATCTCCCAAGGGCTGGTGCCCCCCCCACAGGGGTCCTATAAATAGTGGGGGGAGGGAGGGCAGCAACCTACAGCCTTGGGCGCCTCCCTCTCCCCATGCAACACCTCTCTCTCTCTCTCTCGCAGAAGCTCGGCGAAGCCCTGCCGGAGACCCGCTACATCCACCACCACGCCGTCGTGCTGTTGGATCTCCATCAACCTCTCCTTCCCCCTTGCTGGATCAAGAAGGAGGAGACGTCTCTGCACCGTACGTGTGTTGAACGCGGAGGTGCCGTCCGTTCGGCACTCAGTCATCGGTGATTTGGATCACGGCGAGTACGACTCCGTCATCCACGTTCATTGGAACGCTTCCGCTCGCAATCTACAAGGGTATGTAGATGCACTCCCTTCCCCTCGTTGCTAGTAGACTCCATAGATGCATCTTGGTGAGCGTAGGAAAATTTTAAATTATGCTACGATTCCCAACAGAAATTATATATGTTTCATATGCATTTCCCATGGGGAGTAATGCCTTCACATATAAGAAGTAGAGGTGGTAAATTTATTGAAGGTTAGGAAACATTGTATTGGTCACTTGAACAATTCATGAAAGAATATTGAAGGAAGAGAGATTTCACATATAAATATACTATCTTGGACATCTTCTATGATTGTGATCCCCATTAATTATTTTCAAACCTGAGCAAATTAGTTGAAGTTGGACAAGGAATACAACATAATGAGTTATGCTTGGGTATATTTGTATAGAAGTTATATTGTTATGGATCCTCTAACATGTGGTGCTTGCTATTTAGAATCCTTTGCTAGACAAAATATCTGTACTAAGCGGGAATACTGCTTTTGCATCCAAAATCCTTGAACCAAGTTCCTTCCATGAGTGTCCACCATATCTACCTATATGCGGTATTTACCTATCGTTCCAAGTAAATTTGCATGTGCCAAACTCTAAACCTTCAAAAAAATAATATGTTTTCTATGCCCGAATCGCTCATGTAGCGACTAGGGGCTAGCAGTATCTTCCATGCTAGGTGGGTTATTCTCACGATGAGTGAACTCCGCTCATCATTCACGAGAAAATGGCTTGGGATGCCCAGTCTTATGATCAAAAGAAAAAAACAAATTCGCAAATAATTTAAACAAAACTCCCCGAGGAATGTTGATAGTCGGACGGCACCCGTTTTTTCGGACAAGCCGTGGAGTGTGAATGTTGGTGGAGGGGTTGTAAAAACTTTACCTTTCTGCGTGGGAACCGCCTATAATGTATGTAGTATGGAAGATATTGGGAACTCTTGGTCGTTATGTTGACAATGAAAGCATACCTCTCAAAATTATTTTCATCGCTGTTTTAGCTTCGAGCTCTGGCACCTCTGCAAATCCCTGCTTCCCTCTGCGAAGGGCCTATCTTTTACTTTTATGCAAGAGTCAGTAGTATTCCTTCTCATTCCAACCTACTCTTTAGTTGGTAAGCATCATGTGATGGAAAGATCTAAGCATATATGGCCATTCAAATATATTTGAGCATGAATTATTATTGTTGACATTACCCTTGAGGTAAAAGGTTGGGAGGCAAAACATTAAGCCCCTATCTTTCTTTGTGTTCGATGAATATTATTTGTTCTAAAAATATGCTTTGAGTGGTAGCAATCATGGAAGACTAAATGATAGTTGAGTATGTGAAATTTGCTAAATCAAAGCTCTGACATAGACTCTTCCTGAAAATAAGATGAATTGTAATTGTTTGATGACTAATAACACGGTTTGTTAGTTTTCAAGAAAGTTTATGATCTATACTTTAACATGTGAATAGCTTGTTACTTGACCATGAAAAGTTCTATGAGTTGAACTACTGTTATGACATATAATGATGCTAGAAAAGGTGATTGAAATTGTCATTGATCAAACTTATGCACCTGCTAGCATTCACACTTCATAAATTCTTTCTTTTATCATTTAGCTACTCGAGCACGAGCTTGGGGACGCTGATACGTCTCCAACGTATCAATAATTTATGAAGTATTCATGCTATTATATTATCCATCTTGGATGTTTAATGGGCTTTACTATGAACTTTTATATTATTTTTGGGACTAACTTATTAACCCAGAGCCCAGTGCCAGTTTCTGTTTTTCCACTTGTTTCAATGTTTCGCAGAAAAGGAATATCAAACGGAGTCCAAACGGAATGAAACCTTCGGAAAAGTTATTTTTGGAAAGAAAGCAATACAGGAGACTTGGAGTGCACGTCAGGGGATCAACGAGGAAGGCACGAGGCAGGGGCACGACCTCCCCCCCTGGGCGCGCCCTCCACCCTCGTGGGCCCCTCGTGGCTCCCCTTACCGACTTCTTTCGCCTATATATCTCCATATACCCTAAAACCTTCGGGGAACAGAATAGATCGGGAGTTCCGCCGCCGCAAGCCTCTGTAGCCACCAAAAACCAATCGGGACCCTGTTCCGGCACCCTGCCGGAGGGGGATCCCTCACCGGTGGCCATCTTTATCATCCCGGCGCTCTCCATGACGAGGAGGGAGTAGTTCACCCTCGGGGCTGAGGGTATGTACCAGTAGCTATGTGTTTGATCTCTCTCTCTCTCTCATGTTCTTGAGGTGATACGATCTTGATGTATCGCGAGCTTTGCTATTGTAGTTGGATCTTATGATGTTTCTCCCCCTCTACTCTCTTGTAATGGATTGAGTTTCCCCTTTGAAGTTATCTTATCAGATTGAGTCTTTAATGATTTGAGAACACTTGATGTATGTCTTGAGTGGGATAACCGTGGTGACAATGGGTTATTCTATTGATTCACTTGATGTATGTTTTGGTGATCAACTTGCGGGATCCGCCCATGAACCTATGCATAGGGGTTGGCACACGTTTTTGTCTTGACTCTCCGGTAGAAACTTTGGGGCACTCTTTGAAGTTCTATGTGTTGGTTGAATAGATGAATCTGAGATTGTGTGATGCATATCGTATAATCATACCCACGGATACTTGAGGTGACATTAGAGTATCTAGGTGACATTAGGGTTTTGGTTGATTTGTGTCTTAAGGTGTTATTTTACTACGAACTCCAGGGCAGTTTGTGACACTTATAGGAATAGCCCAATGGATTGATCGGAAAGAATAACTTTGAGGTGGTTTCGTACCCTACCATAATCTCTTCGTTTGTTCTCCGCTATTAGTGACTTTGGAGTGACTCTTTGTTGCATGTTGAGGGATAGTTACATGATCCAATTATGTTATTATTGTTGAGAGAACTTGCACTAGTGAAAGTATGAACCATAGGCCTTGTTTCGAAGCATTGCAATACCGTTTGTGCTCACTTTTATCATTAGTTACCTTGCTGTTTTTATATTTTCAGATTACAAAAACCTATATCTACCATCCATATTGCACTTGTATCACCATCTCTTTGCCGAACTAGTGCACCTATACAATTTACCATTGTATTGGGTGTGTTGGGGACACAAGAGACTCTTTGTTATTTGGTTGCAGGGTTGTTTGAGAGAGACCATCTTCATCCTACGCCTCCCACGGATTGATAAACCTTAGGTCATCCACTTGAAGGAAATTTTCTACTTTCCTACAAACCTCTGCACTTGGAGGCCCAACAACGTCTACAAGAAGAAGGTTGTGTAGTAGACATCAGCTGCCTTAAGGGAAATATATAATTTTCTACAAATTGAAGAAGAGAGTCTCCCACAAGCTTGGGGGAGGCTTCTTACTTAATGCTTTGCCTGATCATCCTCTCAAGAAAACTGAAATACTTGATATCTTTTATAATGGACTAACTGATGCTTCCAGAGACCACCTGGATAGTTGTGCTGGTTGTGTTTTCAGGGAAAGAACTGTTAAGCAAGCTGAATTGCTATTAAATAATATATTGAGTAATGATAATGATTGGAAACTTCCTGAACCAACTCCTAAGCCAACTCCGAAGAAAAGGGGTATTCTCTTTCTCAGTCCTGAAGATATGCAAGAGGCAAAGAAATCTACAAAAGAAAAGGATATTAAAGATGAAGATGTTAAGAATTTACCACCTATTGAAGTAATACATGGTCTTAATAATCCGACACAGGTAGTAAAGGTAAATTTTCTCTATAGATTTGATGAAGGTGATATTCCTCGTAATAAGTCTACTAGCCAATGCTTGGATGAGTTTGATAATTTTATTGTTAAACAAGAAAACTTCAGTGCTTATGTTGGTAGACAATTGAAACGTAATGCTTATATGGTTGAACACTTGAGTTATTATATGTCTAGAGTTAAAGGTGACCTTAAACTTATTAGTAAACATGCTTCTATGGTTACCACTCAGGTAGAACAAGTGCTTAAGGCTCAAGATGATTTGCTCGATGAATTAAATAACAAGAAAAATGATAATGATGTTAGAGCTATGACTAGATGGGGTAGAATGACTTAGGAACCTTTGTATCCTGAGGGCCACCCTAAGAGAGTTGAGCAAGATTCTCAGAGAACTAATGTTGATACACCTAGTCCTTCTAAGAAGAAGAAAAAGAAAAATGATAGGACTCTGCATGCTTCCAGTGAACCTGTTGTTGACACACCTGAGACTCCCAATGATATTTCTATTTCTGATGCTGAAACACAATCTGGTAATGAACATGAACCTAGTGATAATGTTAATGATGATGTTCATATTGATGCTCAACCTAGCAATAATAGTGATGTAAAGATTGAACCTATCGTTGATCTTGATAACCCACAATCAAAGAATCAACATTATGATAAGAGAGACTTCGTTGCTAGGAAGCACGGTAAAGAAAGAGAACCATGGGTTCAGAAACCCATGCCTTTTCCTCCTAAACCATCCAAGAAAAGGATGATGAGGATTTTGAGCGCTTTGCTGAAATGATTAGACCTATCTTTTTACGTATGCGTTTGACTAATATGCTTAAAATGAATCCTTATGCTAAGTATATGAAAGATATTGTTACAAATAAAAGAAAGATACTGGAAGCTGGAATTTCCACCATGCTTGCCAATTATACTTTTAAAGGTGGAATACCTAAGAAACTAGGAGATCCAGTAGTACCAACTATACCATGCTCCATGAAAATAAACTATGTTAAAACTGTTTTATGTGATCTTGGAGCCGGTGTTAGTGTTATGCCTCTCTCTTTATATCGTAGACTTGATTTGAATAAGTTGACGCCTACTGAAATATCATTGCAAATGGCCGATAAATCAACTGCTATACCTGTCAGTATTTGTGAGGATTTTCCTGTTGTGGTTGCAAACGTTACTACTTTAACAGACTTTGTTATTGTTGATATTCCCGAGGACGATAGTATGCCTATTGTCCTTGGTAGACCCTTTTGAATACTGCAGGGGCTGTTATTGATTGCAACAAAGGCAATGTCACTTTTCATGTTAATGGTAATGAGCATACGGTACACTTACCGAGGAAACAACCTCAAGTCCAAAGTATCAATTCTATTGGAAAAAATTCAACGATTACTATTGGAGGTTTTGAATTCCCTCTTCCTACTGTGAAGAAGAAATATGATATTCTTATTGTTGGGGACATGCATATCCCCGTTGAGGTAACCTAGTGTTATTCGCAAATTCTCCTGTTTCATGCAATTCAGAAAGAGTTTGTTAACAAGACTTGATCAACCTGGTTAGTGGATTCCTTTTGATGAGCACGAGATGGATGAAGTTAGAAAGCACAACTCTATGTACCCTCCTTTTACTTTCTGTTATTTAGATTAAATAAAGCAAAAATAGTATTTTTTGTCTGTTTTTTGAATTATCATTGCAATAAAAATATCCCGAAAATAAAAGTCCTCCAAACGACCTGAAAATGAAATATGATTTTTTGTAGAATATTTAAGAATTTCTGGCACTGAGAACACACCAGCGGGCCACCATTTGGCCATGAGGGCACAGGGCGCGCCCCCTGCCTCGTGGGCCCCACGTGGACCCCCTCCACTTACTCCAGCACCCACTCACTTCGTTTTCCTCTAGAAAAAATCCCCCCATAGCTAAAACCCGTGTTCTAGCTCATCTTGCTGCCATTTTCAATCTCTTTGCTCAAAGCTTCATTCACAAAACTGTTTGGGGAGATTGTTCTTCGGTATGTGACTCCTCCAATAGTCCAATTAGTTTTTGTTCTAGTACTTTATCTATTGTAATTTTTTGCTGCTAAGGTGACCCTGTTCTTGAGCTTGCATGTCAAATTTATATGGTCCAAAGTAGTTTTAATGCATGATATAGCCTCTAGGCACTTGTGGGAGTAGTTGCTATCAATCTTGTTGAGTTTGGTTCACTTTTATTTTGAGTCACTAAAATTTCAGAAAATTTTCAAAGAAAGAAAAATGCATAGGAAAATGTACCAAGGTGGTTCCTCAAGGAAGCAAGGACCAAGGCTCGCGATACCTGAGCCGGACGATGAACCACCGAGGGAAGCTCAAGTGCAGCCTTGTGAATGGTCGTCAGAGGAGTTTATGGTCCAGGCAGGCATCAAGGATGAATTTGACGCGTATGTGCGTAATGCTGATCTTGAGGACTTCGTGTCAGATAAGTGCCTACAGTACCACTACCTAACTGTTTCCTTTGTGAGGAGGTTTAAATTTACATCCTCACACAATTCTCACACTGTTTTATTTGATCTTTATGATAAATCATATACCATGGACTTAGAAGATTTTAATACTTCTTGTAAACTCCCGAAGTGGGGCAATGTTAGTGAACCTCGCAAATCTGAATATAAAGACTTTCTTGCTAGTATCACTGTGGGGGAATCTAGAGAAATCACACAAGCTACCATAGGGAGCATTCACTTCCCTTCCATACATTACTTTACTCTCTTTATAGGTAGATGCATTAACGGTAAAGATGAGGCTTGTCACATGTGCGTTCCAGATCTTTGTGTCCTCAAGAGTGCGGTATTAGGTGATAAACAATATAACTTGGGGGCCACTGTGGCACGAAGGTTGCATCTTAACGGTATAAGTGAAGATTTGTTTGGTGGAATTTATGCAACTCGTGTAGCTAATTATCTTGTTGTACCCGTACATGGAAATGACATGGAGTTCCTCCTGCTTATCTAGATTATAGTGCTATGGTTCGCCATCAGTTTCTTGAGACGAATGAACAGTTCCTCCAGTACCGACTAATCTTTGACAGACAGGGCACTGCCCATGTTGCCCTCGTTGCTCCTACTTTCTTTAACTTTCAGGCAAAAAGGAGATATGTTATAACCAGGGAGGAGGCGAACGAGTACGAGAGGGGGACAGAGGCAGCTCGCCTCCAAGCTGTAGCTCTTCAGGCAGTAGCTGTTGCATCTCAGTACAACCCCAGCTATGACTTTGGATATCTGCGAGGCCAGCAGTGGCCATGGACCAACTTAGGCCAAAATCCTAAGCTTGGGGGAGTACGTATTTCTCACCGACATTACATTCATGTTCACACACTCATGCTAGTTGTCGGTGCTCATACTTTTTCATTGTACTATCCATGCTAGTTTATTTTCTTTTCTAAGCCTTCTCCTTGTGTGTTTGAAAAAACCTTAAGAAAAACCAAAAAAATAGTTATAGCTTTTAGCTAGATTACTTTCCGTGCCTGTTGTAGTAGTAACTAAAAGAAAACCCGAAAAGATTTCTCGTTCTTCTTTTGCTTGTTGGGAGCTTTCCCAAGTAAATAGTTTTATTTCTTTTCTTATTCTTTGGGGGTCGAGAGGAGCAGACCATGATGAAAATGTTGGGTGGCTCTCATATGTATTATTGTTGATTTAACCAAGAGCCCATATTACCTTGTCTTCTCCCTTGTATTAAATGCTTGCAGATTCCAGCTTAGTCCAATGCACGTGCACTATTATTATTATCCACACCGTTCGGTCATGCAAGTGAAAGGCAATAATGACGATATATGATGGTCTGATTGAGATGAGAGAAGTTGGTATGAACTCGACCTATCTTGTTTTTGTAAATATGATTAGTTCATCATTCCTGATTCAGCCTATTATGTATGAAACATGTTTGCAATGACAATTAGAGATTATAGTTGCTCATGCCATGCTTATAGTTGGCACATGTTCATGCATGTAGTTGAAACAAAATCAACATAACCTCCACGATATTTATGTTCATGATGATTTATATCCTACTCATGCTTGTACACATTGTTGATTAATCTTAATGCATGTTCATGACTGTTGTGGCTCTCTAGTTGTTCGCTTCCCAGTCTCTTTCTAGCCTTCACTTGTACTAAGCGGGAATACTGCTTGTGCATCCATTTCCATAAACCCCAAAGTTATTCCATATGACTCCACCATACCTTCCTATATGCAGTATTTACCTGCCTTTCCAAGTAAATTTGTATGTGCCAAACTCTAAACCTTCAAATGAAATCATGTTTGGTATGCTTGAATAGCTCATGTATCAACTAGGGCTGTCTATATCTTCCATGCTAGCTGGGTTATTCTCACGATGAGTGGACTCCGCTCATCACTCACGAGAAAATGGCCGGTAACCGGGATGCCCAGTCCCATGCTCAAATAAAAATAATTGCAAACAAAACTTCCCCAGGATTGTTGTTAGTTGGAGGCACCGTTGTTTCGGACAAGCCATGGATTGATGTTTGTTGGTGGTGGGGGAGTATAAACTTTACCATTCTGTTTGGGAACCGCCTATAATGTGTGTAGGATGGAAGATATTGAGATCTCTTGGTTGTTATGTTGACAATGAAAGTATGCCACTCAAAATATTATTTATCTCTGTTTCAAAACTCGAGCTCTGGCACCTCTGCAAATCCCTGCTTCCCTCTGCAAAGGGCCTATCTATTTACTTTTATGTTGAGTCATCATCCTCTTATTAAAAAGCACCAGTTGGAGAGCACCGCTGTCATTCGCATGCATTGCTATTAATTTACATTGAGTATTGTTGGGGAACGTAGTAATTTCAAAAAAATTCTACGCACACGCAAGATCATGGTGATGCATAGCAACGAGAGGGGAGAGTGTTGTCCACGTACCCTCGTAGACCGAAAGCGGAAGCGTTAACACAATGCGGTTGATGTAGTCGTACGTCTTCACGATCCGACCGATCAAGTACTGAATGCACGGCACCTCCGAGTTCAGCACACGTTCAGCTCGATGACGTCCCTCAAACTCCGATCCAGCCGAGTGTTGAGGGAGAGTTTCGTCAGCACGATGGCGTGGTGACGATGATGATGTTCTAACGACGCAGGGCTTCGCCTAAGCACCGCTACGATATTATCGAGGTGTAATATGGTGCAGGGGGGCACCGCACACGGCTAAGAGATCAATGATCAATTGTTCTGTTTAGAGGTTACCCCCTGCCCCCATATATAAAGTAGCAAGGGGGGGTTCGGCCGGCCAAGGGGAGAGGCGCGCCAGGAGGAGTCCTACTCCTACCGGGAGTAGGACTCCCCCCCCCCTTTTCCATGTTGGACTAGGAGAGAGAGGGGGAAGAGGTGGAGGGGAGGAAGGAAGGGGGGGCGCCGCCCCCTCTCCTTGTCCTATTCGGACTAGGTGGGGAGGGGCGCGCGGCCCTGCCCTGGCCTCCTCTCCTCTCTTCCACCTAGGCCCACTAAGGCCCATTAAGTTACCGGGGGGTTCCAGTAACCTCCCGGTACTCCGGAAAAATCCCGATTTCACCCGGAACACTTCCGATATCCAAACATAGGCTTCCAATATATCAATCTTCATGTCTCGACCATTTCGAGACTCCTCGTCATGTCCGTGATCACTTCCGAGACTCCGAACAACCTTCGGTACATCAAAACATATAAACTCATAATATAACTATCATCATAACGTTTAAGCGTGCGGACCCTACGGGTTCGAGAACTATGTAGACATGACCGAGACACCTCTCCGGTCAATAACCAATAGCGGAACCTGGATGCTCATATTGGCTCCCACATATTCTACGAAGATCTTTATCGGTCAGACCGCATAACAACATACGTTGTTCCCTTTGTCATCAGTATGTTACTTGCCCGAGATTCGATCGTTGGTATCTCGATACCTAGTTTAATCTCGTTACCGGCAAGTCTCTTTACTCGTTCCGTAATACATCATCCCGCAACTAACTCATTAGTTACAATGCTTGCAAGGCTTATAGTGATGTGTATTACTGAGTGGGCCCAGAGATACCTCTCCGACAATCGGAGTGACAAATCCTAATCTCGAAATACGCCAACCCAACAAGTACCTTTGGAGACACCTGTAGAGCACCTTTATAATCACCCGGTTACGTTGTGATGTTTGGTAGCACACAAAGTGTTCCTCCGGTAAACGGGAGTTGCATAATCTCATAGTCATAGGAACATGTATAAGTCATGAAGAAAGCAATAGCAACATACTAAAGTATCGAGTGCTAAGCTAACGGAATGGGTCAAGTCAATCACATCATTCTCCTAATGATGTGATCCCGTTAATCAAATCACAACTCATGTCTATGGCTAGGAAACATAACCATCTTTGATCAACGAGCTAGTCAAGTAGAGGCATACTAGTGACACTCTGTTTGTCTATGTATTCACACAAGTATTATGTTTCCGGTTAATACAATTCTAGCATGAATAATAAACATTTATCATGATATAAGGAAATAAATAATAACTTTATTATTGCCTCTAGGGCATATTTCCTTCAGTCTCCCACTTGCACTAGAGTCAATAATCTAGTTCACATCGCCATGTGATTTAACATCAATAGTTCACATCACCATGTGATTAACACCCATAGTTCACATCGTCATGTGACCAACACCCAAAGGGTTTACTAGAGTCAGTAATCTAGTTCACATCGCTTATGTGATTAACACCCAAAGAGTACTAAGGTGTGATCATGTTTTGCTTGTGAGATAATTTTAGTCAACGGGTCTGTCACATTCAGATCCGTAAGTATTTTGCAAATTTCTATGTCTACAATGCTCTGCACGGAGCTACTCTAGCTAATTGCTCCCTCTTTCAACATGTATCTAGACCGAGACTTAGAGTCATCTAGATTAGTGTCAAAACTTGCATCGACGTAACCCTTTACGACGAACCTTTTGTCACTTCCATAATCGAGAAACATATCCTTATTCTAGTAAGGATAATTTTGACCGCTGTCCAGTGATCTACTCCTAGATCACTATTGTACTCCCATGCCAAAATCAGTGTAGGGTATACAATAGATTTGGTACACAGCATGGCATACTTTATAGAACCTATGGCCGAGGCATAGGGAATGACTTTCATTCTTTGTCTATCTTCTGTCGTGGTCGGGCTTTGAGTCTTACTCAATTTCACACCTTGTAACACAGGCAAGAAACTCTTTCTTTGACTGTTCCATTTTGAACTACTTCAAAATCTTATTAAGGTATGTACTCATTGAAAAAACTTATCAAGCGTCTTGATCTATCTCTATAGATCTTGATGCTCAATATGTAAGCAGCTTCACCGAGGTCTTTCTTTGAAAAACTCCTTTCAAACACTCCTTTATGCTTTGCAGAATAATTCTACATTATTTCCGATCAACAATATGTCATTCAGATATACTTATCAGAAATGCTATAGTGCTCCCACTCACTTTCTTGTAAATACAGGCTTCACCGCAAGTCTGTATAAAACTATATGCTTTGATCAACTTATCAAAGCATATATTCCAACTCCGAGATGCTTGCACCAGTCCATAGATGGATTGCTGGAGTTTGCATATTTTGTTAGCACCTTTAGGATTGACAAAACCTTCTGGTTGCATCATATACAACTCTTCTTTAATGAATCCATTAAGGAATGCAGTTTTGTTTATCCATTTGCCAGATTTCATAAAATGCGGCAATTTCTAACATGATTCGGACAGACTTAAGCATCGCTGCGAGTGAGAAAATCTCATCGTATTCAACACTTTGAACTTTGTCAAAACCTTTTTCCGACAAGTCTAGCTTTGTAGATAGTAACACTACTATCAGCGTCCGTCTTCCTCTTGAAGATCCATTTATTTTTTATGGCTCGCCGATCATTGGGCAAGTCAATCGAAGTCCATACTTTGTTCACATACATGGATCCCATCTCAGATTTCATGGCCTCAAGTCATTTTGCGGAATCTGGGCTCACCATCCCTTCTTCATAGTTCATAGGTTCGTCATGGTCTAGTAACATAACCTCCAGAACAGGATTACCATACCACTCTGGTGCGGATCTTACTCTGGTTGACCTACGAGGTTCAGTAACAACTTGATCTGAAGTTTCATGATCATCATCATTAACTTCCTCACTAATGGTGTAGGTGTCACAGGAACCGGTTTCTGTGATGAACTACTTTCCAATAAGCGATGAGTTACAGTTACCTCATCAAGTTCTACTTTCCTCCCACTCACTTCTTTCGAGAGAAACTCCTTCTCTAGAAAGGATCCATTCTTAGCAACGAATGTCTTGCTTTCGGATCTGTGATAGAAGGTGTACCCAACTGTCTCCTTTGGGTATCCTATGAAGACACATTTCTCCGATTTGGGTTTGAGCTTATCAGGATGAAACCTTTTCACATAAGCATCGCAACCCCAAACTTTAAGAAACGACAACTTTGGTTTCTTGCCAAACCACAGTACATAAGATGTCGTCTCAACGGATTTAGATGGTACCCTATTTAACATGAATGCAGCTTTCTCTAATGCATAACCCCAAAACGATAATGGTAGATCGGTAAGAGACATCATATAACGCACCATATCTAATAAAGTACGTTTACGATGTTCGGATACACCATTACACCGTGGTGTTCCAGGTGGCGTGAGTAGTGAAACTATTTCACATTGTTTTAACTGAAGGCCAAACTAATAACTCAAATATTTGTCTCCGCGATCAGATCGTAGAAACCTTATTTTCTTGTCACAATGATTTTCCACTTCACTCTGAAATTCTTTGAACTTTTCAAATGTTTCAGACTTATGTTTCATCAAGTAGATATACCCATATCTGCTCAAATCATCTGTGAAGGTCAGAAAATAACGATACCCGCCGCGAGCCTCAACACTCATCGGATCGCATACATCAGTATGTATTATTTCCAATAAGTCAGTTGCTCGCTCCATTGTTCCGGAGAACGGAGTCTTAGTCATCTTGCCCATAAGGCATGGTTCGCAAGCATCATGTGATTCATAATCAAGTGATTCCAAAGCCCATCAGCACGGAGTTTCTTCATGTGCTTTACACCAATATGACCTAAACGGCAGTGCCACAAATAAGTTGCACTATCATTATTAACTTTGCATCTTTTGGCTTCAATTTTATGAATATGTGTATCACTATGATCGAGATCCAACAAACCATTTTCATTGGGTGTGTAACCATGTAAGGTTTTATTCATGTAAACAGAACAATAATTATTCTCTAACTTTAAATGAATAACCGTATTGCAATAAACATGATCAAATCATATTCATGCTCAGCACAAACACCAAATAACACTTATTTAGGTTCAACACTAATCCCGAAAGTATAGGGAGTGTGCGATGATGATCATATCAATCTTGGAACCACTTCCAATAGACATCGTCACTTCATCCTTAACTAGTTTCTGTTCATTATGCAACTCCCGTTTCGAGTTACTACTCTTTAGCAACTGAACTAGTATCAAATACCGGGGGGTTGCTACGAACACTAGTAAAATACACATCAATAATCTATATATCAAATATACCTTTGTTCACTTTGCCATCCTTCTTATCCACCAAATACTTGGGGCAGTTCCCCTTCCAGTGACCAGTCCCTTTGCAGTAGAAGCACTTAGTCTCAGGCTTAAGACCAGACTTAGGCTTCTTCACTTGAGCAGCAACTTGCTTGCCGTTCTTCTTGAAGTTCCCCTTCTTCCCTTTGCCCTTTTCTTGAAACTAGTGGTCTCGTCAACCATCAACACTTGATGTTTTTCTTGATTTCTACCTTCGTCGATTTCAGCATCACGAAGAGCTCGGGAATTATTTTCGTCATCCCTTGCATACTATAGTTCATCACAAAGTTCTACTAACTTGGTGATGGTGACTAGAGAATTCTGTCAATCACTATTTTATCTGGAAGATTAACTCCCACTTGATTCAAGCGATTGTAGTACCCAGACAATCTGAGCACATGCTCACTGCTTGAGCTATTCTCCTCCATCTTTTAGCTATAGAACTTGTTGGAGACTTCATATCTCTCAACTTGGGTAGTTTCTTGAAATATTAACTTCAACTCCTGGAACATCTCATATGGTCCATGACGTTCAAAACGTCTTTGAAGTCCCGATTCTAAGCCGTTAAGCATGGTGCACTAAACAATCAAGTAGTCATCATACTGAGCTAGCCAAACGTTCATAACGTCTGCATCTGCTCTTGTAATAGGTCCGTCACCTAGCGGTGCATCAAGGACATAATTCTTCTGTGCAGCAATGAGGATAATCCTCAGATCACGGATCCAATCCGCATCATTGCTACTAACATATTTCAACATAATTTTTCTCTAGGAACATATCAAAATAAACATAGGGAAGCAACAACGCGAGCTATTGATCTACAACATAATTTGCAAAATACTATCAGGACTAAGTTCATGATAAATTTAAGTTCAATTAATCATATTACTTAAGAACTCCCACTTAGATGGACATCCCTCTAATCCTCTAAGTGATCACGTGATCCAAATCAACTAAACCATAACTGATCATCACGTGAAATGGAGTAGCTTTCAATGGTGAACATCATTATGTTGATCATATCTACTATATGATTCACGCTCGACCTTGCGGTCTCAGTGTTCCGAGGCCATATCTGCATATGCTAGGCTCGTCAAGTTTAACCTGAGTATTCTGCGTGTGCAAAACTGGCTTGCACCCATTGTAGATGGACGTAGAGCTTATCACACCCGATCATCACGTGGTGTCTGGGCACGACAAACTTTGGCAACGGTGCATACTCAGGGAGAACATTTTTATCTTGAAATTTAGTGAGAGATCATCTTATAATGCTACCGTCAATCAAAGCAAGATAAGATGCATAAAAGATAAACATCACATGCAATCAATATAAGTGATATGATATGGCCATCATCATCTTGTGCTTGTGATCTCCATCTCCGAAGCACCGTCATGATCACCATCGTCACCGGCGCGACACCTTGATCTCCATCGTAGCATCGTTGTCGTCTCGCCAACTATTGCTTCTACGTCTATCGCTACCGCTTAGTGATAAAGTAAAACAATTACATATGGCTCCTGCCAGTTGCCGATAACTCGGTTAAAAACATGATCATCTCATACAATAAAATTTAGCATCATGTCTTGACCATCACATCACAACATGCCCTGCAAAAACAAGTTAGACGTCCTCTACTTTGTTGTTGCAAGTTTTACGTGGCTGCTACTGGGCTTAGCAAGAACCGTTCTTACCTACGCATCAAAACCACAACGATAGTTTGTCAAGTTGGTGTTGTTTTAACCTTCGCAAGGACCGGGCATAGCCACACTCGGTTCAACTAAAGTGAGAGAGACAGACACCCGCCAGTCACCTTTAAGCAACGAGTGCTCGCAACGGTGAAACCAGTCTCGCGTAAGCGTACGCGTAATGTCGGTCCGGGCCGCTTCATCTCACAATACCTCCGAACCAAAGTATGACATGCTGGTAAGCAGTATGACTTATATCGCCCACAACTCACTTGTGTTCTACTCGTGCATATGACATCTGCGCATAAAACCAGGCTCTGATACCACTGTTGGGGAACGTAGTAATTTCAAAAAAATTCTAAGCACACGCAAGATCATGGTGATGCATAGCAACGAGAGGGGAGAGTGTTGTCCACGTACCCTCATAGACCGAAAGCGGAAGAGTTAACACAACGCGGTTGATGTAGTCGTACGTCTTCACGATCCGACCGATCAAGTACCGAATGCACGGCACCTCCGAGTTCAGCACACGTTCAGCTCGATGACGTCCCTCGAACTCCGATCCAGCCGAGTGTTGAGGGAGAGTTTCGTCAGCATGACGGCGTGGTGACGATGATGATGTTCTACCGACGCAGGGCTTCGCCTAAGCACCGCTACGATATTATCGAGGTGTAATATGGTGCAGGGGGGCACCGCACACGGCTAAGAGATCAATGATCAATTGTTCTGTTTAGAGGTTACCCCCTGCCCCCATATATAAAGTAGCAAGGGGGGGTTCGGCCGGCCAAGGGGAGAGGCGCGCCAGGACGAGTCCTACTCCTACCGGGAGTAGGACTCCCCCCCCCCTTTTCCATGTTGGACTAGGAGAGAGAGGGGGAAGAGGTGGAGGGGAGGAAGGAAGGGGGGCGCCGCCCCCTCTCCTTGTCCTATTCGGACTAGGTGGGGAGGGGCGCGCGGCCCTGCCCTGGCCTCCTCTCCTCTCTTCCACCTAGGCCCACTAAGGCCCATTAAGTTACCGGGGGGTTCCGGTAACCTCCCGGTACTCCGGAAAAATCCCGATTTCACCCGGAACACTTCCGATATCCAAACATAGGCTTCCAATATATCAATCTTTATGTCTCGACCATTTCGAGACTCCTCGTCATGTCCGTGATCACTTCCGAGACTCCGAACAACCTTCGGTACATCATAACATATAAACTCATAATATAACTATCATCATAACGTTTAAGCGTGCGGACCCTACGGGTTCGAGAACTATGTAGACATGACCGAGACACCTCTCCGGTCAATAACCAATAGCGGAACCTGGATGCTCATATTGGCTCCCACATATTCTACGAAGATCTTTATCGGTCAGACCGCATAACAACATACGTTGTTCCCTTTGTCATCAGTATGTTACTTGCCCGAGATTCGATCGTCGGTATCTCGATACCTAGTTTAATCTCGTTACCGGCAAGTCTCTTTACTCGTTCCGTAATACATCATCCCGCAACTAACTCATTAGTTACAATGCTTGCAAGGCTTATAGTGATGTGTATTACTGAGTGGGCCCAGAGATACCTCTCCGACAATCGGAGTGACAAATCCTAATCTCGAAATACGCCAACCCAACAAGTACCTTTGGAGACACCTGTAGAGCACCTTTATAATCACCCGGTTACGTTGTGATGTTTGGTAGCACACAAAGTGTTCCTCCGGTAAACGGGAGTTGCATAATCTCATAGTCATAGGAACATGTATAAGTCATGAAGAAAGCAATAGCAACATACTAAACGATCGAGTGCTAAGCTAACGGAATGGGTCAAGTCAATCACATCATTCTCCTAATAATGTGATCCCGTTAATCAAATGACAACTCATGTCTATGGCTAGGAAACATAACCATCTTTGATCAACGAGCTAGTCAAGTAGAGGCATACTAGTGACACTCTGTTTGTCTATGTATTCACACAAGTACTATGTTTCCGGTTAATACAATTCTAGCATGAATAATAAACATTTATCATCATATAAGGAAATAAATAATAACTTTATTATTGCCTCTAGGGCATATTTCCTTCAAGTATGACTGTGGCTGGATCTCTTTTACCATGAATTACAATGTCTAGTCAGTCCTTGATCTTTAGGGCTGCGCTGCATTTATGTTTTGCAGTCTCAGAAAGTGCTAGTGAGATACCATCTTGTTATATCATGTTATGATTGTTTTGAGAAAGTGTTGTCATCCGAGATTTATTATTATTGCTCGCTAGTTGATTATGCCATTGATATGAGTAAACATGAGACCTAAATGTTATCGCGAATACGGTTAGTTCATAATCTTTGCTGAAAAATTGAATGCTGGCTTTACATGTTTGCAACAACAAGATCAAACAAAGTTTGTAAAAGTTTTTCTTTATCACTTTCAGTTTGTCAACTGAATTGCTTGAGGACAAGCAAAGGTTTAAGCTTGGGGGAGTTGATACATCTCCAACGTATCTACTTTTCCAAACACTTTTGCCCTTGTTTTGGACTCTAACTTGCATGATTTGAATGGAACTAACCCGGACTGACGTTGTTTTCAGCAGAACTGCTATGGTGTTATTTTTGTGCAGAAATACAAGTTCTCGGAATGACCTGAAAATCCATGGAGACACGCTTTGGGATTAATGAAAAATATTGGCGAAAGAATCAGCATCAGGGGGCCCACACCCTGTCCACGAGGGTGCACGCCCCCCCCCCCCCCGGGGCGCGCCCCCTACCTCGTGCGCCCCCTGGGACTCCACCGACCTCAACCCCAACTCCATATATTCACTTTCGGGGAGAAAAAAATCAGAGAGAAGGATTCATCACGTTTTATGATACGGAGCCGCCACCAAGCCCTAATCTTCCTCGGGAGGGCTGATCTGGAGTCCGTTCGGGGCTCCGGAGAGGGGAATCCGTCGCCATCGTCATCATCAACCATCCTCCATCAACAATTTCATGATGCTCTCCGCCATGCGTGAGTAATCCCATCGTAGGCTTGCTGGACGATGATGGGTTGGATGAGATTTACCATGTAATCGAGTTAGTTTTGTTAGGGTTTGATCCTAGTATCCATTATGTTCTAAGATTGATGTTGCTATGGCTTTGCTATGGCTTTGCTATGCTTAATGCTTGTCACTAGGGCCCGAGTGCCATGATTTCAGATCTGAACCTATTATGTTTTCATGAATATATGTGAGTTCTTGATCCTATCTTGCAAGTCAATAGTCACCTACTATGTGTTATGATCCGGCAACCCCGAAGTGACAATAATCGAGACCACTCCTGGTGATGACCGTAGTTTGAGGAGTTCATGTATTCACTAAGTGTTAATGCTTTGGTCCGGTACTCTATTAAAAGGAGGCATTAATATCCCTTAGTTTCGAATATTTTATCCAGAATTTTAGAGATACATGGGCCGAGTTAAAAGCCCGGTTTATCCAGAATTTTAGAGATACATGCAAGCAGCCTATGTCGATTGTAGATTTGGACTCCTGTGTCCAAGAAGAAGGCGAGTCAACAACCCATTGGGCACGCCGGGTCTCAACTATCCTGCCCTCATCGGATCGTATCAATGCCGGCTCAGCAGTTTTGGTGTTAGAAAAGAATTGTCATTTCATGCCCCTTAAGCAGAAGCTAGGGCGGCTCAAGCGCCACTGCAGTGACATGGGGGAGCTGATGGCGGCTCTGGTTAAGTATGCTGACTCTGATGGTACCAAGGACCCCGAGTCTGATGATGAAAAGCCGGGAAAGGGAAAGAAGAGTACCTACACCAAAGGGCAGCAGTATAACCCGGCGAGTCAAGGAGGCAACGGTAAGCGCAAGGCTGATAATAGTTTGGATTTTGTGGCTAACACCAATACATAGAATAATGGTCAGCGTCGTAAGGGAAAGCCGCCTCCTCGGTTTGGAGGGCCAAGTTTCAATCTTGAGCAGCTGCTGAATCAGCCCTGCTCAAAGCATAGCACACAGGAAAGGTGATGACCCACAAGTATAGGGGATCTATCGTAGTCCTTCCGATAAGTAAGAGTGTCGAACCCAATGAGGAGCAGAAGGAAATGATAAGCGGTTTCCAGTAAGGTATTCTTTGCAAGCACTGAAATTGTAGTTGATAGATAGTTTTGTGATAAGATAATTTGTAACGAGCAACAAGTAACAAAAGTAAATAAGGTGCAGCAAGGTGGACCAATGCTTTTTGTAGAAAAGGACAAGCCTGGACAAATTCTTATATAGAAAGAAGCGCTCCCGAGGACACATGGGAATTATCGTCAAGCTAGGTTTCATCACGATCATATGATTCGCGTTCGGTACTTTGATAATTTGGTATGTGGGTGGACCGGTGCTTGGGTGTTGTCCTTACTTGGACAAGCATCCCACTTATGATTAACCTCTATTGCAAGCATCCGCAACTACAACAAAATTATTAAGGTAAACCTAACCATAGCATGAAACATGTGGATCCAAATCAGCCCCTTACGAAGCAACGCATAAACTAGGGTTTAAGCTTCTGTCACTCTAGCAACCCATCATCTACTTATTACTTTCCAATGCCTTCCTCTAGGCCCAAATAATGGTGACGTGTCATGTAGGCGACGTTCACATAACACCACTAGAGGAGAAACAACATACATCTCATCAAAATATCGAACGAATACCAAATTCACATGACTACTAATAGCAAGACTTCTCCCATGTCCTCAGGAACAAACATAACTACTCACAAAGCATATTCATGTTCATAATCAGAGGGGTATTAATGTGCATATAGGATCTGAACATATGATCTTCCACCAAATAAACAAACTAGCTTCAACTACAAGGAGTAATCAACACTACTAGCAACCCACAGGTACCAATCCCAGACTTAGAGACAAGAATTGGATACAAGAGATGAACTAGGGTTTGAGAGAAGATGGTGCTGATGAAGATGTATATGGAGATTGACCCCCTCCCGATGAGAGGATCGTTGGTGATGACGATGGCGATGATTTCCCCCTCCTGGAGGGAAGTTTCCCCGGCAGAACAGCTCCGCCGGAGCCCAAGATTGATTCCACCAAGGTTCCGCCTCGTGGCGGCGAAGTCTCATCCCGAAAGCTTGCTTATGATTTTTTCTCATTGAAGGACTCCATATAGCAAAAGATGGGCATCGGAGGGCCACCAGGGGGCCCACGAGGCAGGGGGGCGCGCCCCCAGCCTCGTGGGCAGGGTGTGGCCCCCCTCTGGAACTTCTTGCGCTCAGTATTTTTTATATATTCTGAAAATGACTTCCGTGAAGTTTCAGGACTTTTGGAGCTATGCAGAATAGGTCTCTAATATTTGCTCCTTTTCCAGCCCAGAATCCCAGCTGCCGGCATTCTCCCTCTTTATGTAAACCTTATGAAATAAGAGAGAATAGGCATAAGTATTGTGACATAATGTGTAATAACAGCCCATAATGCAATAAGTATCGTTATAAAAGCATGATGCAAAATGGACGTATCAACTCCCCCAAGCTTAGACCTCGCTTGTCCTCAAGCGAAAGCCGAAATTGAAAAATATGTCCACATTGAAAGCGCTGCTGGTGCGAACTCAACATAACCTGGCCGACTGTTGGAGACCGCTTAGATATGATGACCCACTTGAAAGCCAGATATGATAAAAAATGTTCATGGACGTTTTCCTTGTGGCCACTTGGAGTCTCTGGAAACAAAGGAACAATAACTTCTTCCGGCAAGTGACACCCTCCTTCTCTTCTTGGAGGGCCAGGTTCATAGCTGATTTCTCCAACATTGCTCACAGACTGCCTGCCCACAAGAAACATCTGATTGCTGACTTCCTAGACTCCATAGCATAGTCTCCCTCTGAACCAAGTTTTGTAAATTCTTATGATCTTGTATAGACCCCCCTCCCCCCCGTGTAATATCTAAACGTTTTTGATTAATATATTTTTCCAGTAGGAGCCTTTCCTACTGTCTAACCTTCAAAAAAATATGTCCACATGTTTAGAGATAGAGGTGTCGATAAAAATAAAATATGGACATGAGGGCATCATGATCATTCTTAGAACAGCAACTTATATAATTCTTCTCATATGATCTCTTATGCTAGAGTAACAATTCAATCACAATTTCAAGTATGAATCATAAACTTCATTGAAAACTAACAAACTATAATCTCAGTCATTGGAGCAATTGCAATTTATCATAACATAGGAAAGAGTCAATATAAGAGCTTTTCACCAAGTCCACATACTCAACTATCATATAGTCTATCACAATTGCTAACACTCACGCAATACTTATGGGTATGGAGTTTTAATCGGACACAGAGAAAGATAGGGGCTTATAGTTTTGCCTCCCAACGTTTTACCTCAAGGGTAATGTCAACAATAATAGTTCATGAAAACTCACATCCAATTAGCCATATATACTAGGATCTTTCCAACATGTTGTGCTTGCCAAAAGATAAAATGTAAAAAGGAAAGGTGAGGATCACCATGACTCTTATGTAAGGTAGGAGATAAAAAGCAAAAGATAGGCCCTTCGCAGAGGGAAGCAGAGGTTGTCATGCGCTTTTATGGTTGGATGCACAAAATCTTAATGCGAAAGAACGTCACTTTATATTGCCATTTGTGATATGGACCTTTATTATGCAGTCCGTCGCTTTTATTTCTTCCATATCACACGATCGTATAAAGCTTATTTTCTCCCACACTAATAAGTCATACATATTTAGAGAGCAATTTTTATTTCTTGCACCGATGACAACTTACTTGAAGGATCTTACTCAATCCATAGGTAGGTATGGTGGACTCTCATGGCAAAACTGGTTTAAGGGTGTTTGGAAGCACAAGTAGTATCTCTACTTGGTGCAAAGAATTTGGCTAGGATGAGGGGGAAAGGCAAGCTCAATCATGTTGGATGATCCATGACTATATAATTTATCTCAGATGTAAGAAAACATAACCAATTACGTTGTCTTCCTTGTCCAACGTCAACTCTTTAGCATGTCATATTTTAATGAGTGCTCACAATCATAAAAGATGTCCAAGATAGTGTATTTATATGTAAAGACCTCTCTTTCTTTATTACTTCCTATTAATTGCAACGATGACCAAAACTATGTTTGTCAACTCTCAACAACTTTTATTCATCATACTTTTTATATGTGAGCTCATTACTCTCCACAAGATCCATATGATCTCTTTGTTTCTTTTTATTCTTTCTCATTTTATTTTATTCCCTCAAGATCATAGCAAAATAATCAAGCCCCTGACTCAACACTAATCTTTATTATATATAGCTCACGGACTCGATTACATAGAAGGATCATAAAGCAAAACTCACAACTAGATCATACTAAAACTTTTATGCTACTAGATCAAGATATTATCAAAAGGATCGAACTAAGAAAAATGTAAAGATAAAAGTGATTGTGATACGATACGATACCGGGGCACTCCCCCAAGCTTGGCAGTTGCCAAGGGGAGTGCCCATACCAGATACTCAATTCTTCTTTATTGGTGGAGAGGGTGGAGTTGTTGATGATGTAGGCTTGTTGTCCCTCCTCCAAGGCATAGGCTCGCCATCATAGAAGGATGACCGAGTCTCCTGAATCCTCAAATCTGCAGCCAAACTTATCCTCTTGAATCTATACTCATACTCACAGTTTTGATTTTGCAGGTCATAGATCTGGGCTTGGAGGTGCTCGATTTTCTCGTGAAGCTTGAACATGGCCTCCCCAATGTCCTTGGCGTACAGCTTGTGGTTGTTGGTTAACTCCGTGATCATAATGTGATTGGAGTCGAGTCCACGCTCTACCATCTCCTGGCACCTGAAAACTTGTTGCTCCATTGCCTCGAGCCTTGTCTCCACGCTTCCGGTCCTCCTTGGTCCCTCAAGATCACGGATATGAAGCACCCCCTCATGCATCTCAATGGTTTGAGGGTGATGCAGCACTTCCGTGAGGTAGGGGTTGATGACCTTATCGAAGAACTTGTCCTTGGGGGCACTTGGAGACGTCATGATGACCTAGATCTGTCAGAAAAACAACTCGAAACAAGAATAGGTGATTTTTGCATGATACGGTGGTCAAAACCTTCGGGAGATTATATAATGAATTTTCACCGACCAAAATACGTAACGTGTAAGAAAACGGAGTCCGGAGAACACATGAGGTGCCCACGAGGCAGGGGGGAGCGCCCAGGGGGGTAGGGCGTGCCCTCCACCCTCGTGGAGCCCTCGTGTCCTTCCCGGACTGCTTCTTATATTTCTATTTTTCTAAATATTCCAAAACGGAGGAAAATTGCCATTAGAACTGTTTTGGAGTCGGTTTACTTACCGTACCACATACCTATTCCTTTTCGGAGTCTGAAACATTCCAGAAAGTGTCCCTTATGTATTCCTCCGGGGTTACGGTTTCAATAATATTGGTTTCCACATTTATAGGATTACCTGAGATATAATGTTTGATTCTTTGACCGTTTACCACCTTCGGGTTTGTGCCTTCGAAGTTGTTGATTTTTATGGCACCGGAATGATAGACCTCCTCGATAACGTAAGGACCTTCCCATTTAGAGAGAAGTTTTCCTGCAAAAAATCTTAAACGAGAGTTGTATAGCAATACATAATCACCTACATTAAACTCGCGCTTTTGTATTCTTTTGACATGCCATCTTTTAACTTTTTCTTTAAACAATTTGGCATTCTCATAGGCTTGGGTTCTCCATTCATCAAGTGAGCTAATGTCAAATAACTTTTTCTCACTGGCAGGTTTGAAATCATAATTGAGCTCTTTAATAGCCCAATAAGCCTTATGTTCTAGTTCGAGAGGTAAGTGACATGCTTTTCCATAGACCATTTTATACGGAGACATACCCATAGGATTTTTATATGCAGTTCTATAGGCCCATAATGCATCATCAAGTTTCTTGGATCAATTCTTTCTAGATCTATTAACAGTATTTTGCAAAATTAATTTGATTTCTCTATTACTCAATTCTATTTGACCACTACACTGTGGGTGATAAGGAGATGCAATTCTATGATTAACATCATACTTAGCAAGCATTTTATGGAAAGCACCATGAATAAAATGTGAACCACCATCAGTCATTAAATATCTAGGGACTCCAAACCTAGGAAAAATAACTTCTTTAAGCATCTTAATAGAGGTGTTATGATCAGCACTACTAGTTGGAATAGCTTCTACCCACTTAGTAATGTAATCACAGCAACTAAAATATGTGTATATCCATTGGAGGCAGGAAACGGTCCCATATAATCAAAGCCCCAAACATCAAATGGTTCAATAACAAGTGAATAATTCATAGGCATTTCTTGACGTCTACTAATATTGCCAATTCTTTGACAATCATCACAAGATAAGACAAACTTACGGGCATCCTTGAAAAGAGTAGGCCAATAAAAACCGGATTGCAATACCTTATGTGCAGTTCTATCTCCAGCGTGGCGTCCTCCATAAACTTCGGAGTGACACTTGCGTAGGATCTGTTCCCGTTCATGCTCAGGCACACAACGTCTAATAACACCATCTACTCCTTCTTTATAAAGATGTGGGCCATCCCAAAAGTAATGTCGTAAATCATAAAAGAACTTTTTCTTTTGCTGATATGTGAAACTAGGTGGTATAAACTTAGCAACAATGTAATTAGCATAATCAGCATACCATGTAGCAGCATGAGAAGCATTTATGAAATTTAGTTGTTCATCAGGAAAGCTATCATCAATAGGTAGTGGGTCATCAAGAACATTTTCCAACCTAGACAAGTCATCTGCAACGGGGTTCTCACCTCCCTTTCTATCAATAATATGCAAATCAAATTCTTGTAGCAAGAGAACCCATCTAATGAGTCTAGGCTTAGCATCTTTCTTTTCCATAAGATATTTAATAGAAGCATGATCCGTGTGAATAGTTACTTTAGAATCAACAATATAAGGTCTGAACTTATCACAAGAAAATACAACTGCTAAGAATTCTTTTTCAGTAGTAGCATAATTTCTCTGGGCATTGTCTAGAGTTTTACTAGCATATTGAAAAAAATTTAATTTCTTATCAACTCTTTGCCCTAGAACAACACCTACAGCATAATCACTAGCATCACACATAATTTCAAAAGGTAACTTCCAATCAGGTGGCTGAACAATAGGTGCTGAGATCGATGCTTTCTTAAGTATCAAATGCTTCTACACAATCATCATCAAAGACGAACGGTATATCTTTTTGTAATAAATTAGTCAGAGGCCGAGAGAGTTTTGAGAAGTCCTTAATGAACCTCCTATAAAAACCGGCATGACCAAGGAAACTTCTTATACTTTGATGTCCTTGGCACACGACATCTTTTCAATAGCATCAACTTTACCTTTATCAACTTCAATGCCTCTTTCAGAAATTTTGTGCCCCAAGACAATACCTTCATTAACCATAAAGTGACATTTCTCCCAATTCAATACAAGGTTAGTTTCTTCACATCTCTGCAAAACTCGATAAAGGTTGCTTAAGCAATCATCAAAAGAGGATCCATAAACGGAGAAATCATCCATGAATACCTCACATATCTTTTCAGAAAAATCAGAAAATATAGCCATCATGCATCTTTGAAAGGTAGCAGGTGCATTACATAAACCAAAAGGCATACATCTATAAGCAAAAGTACCAAAAGGGCAAGTAAAGGTGGTCTTAGATTGATCATCAGCTGACACAGGTATTTGAGAGAAACCAGAATAACCATCTAGAAAGCAAAAATGTGTATGTTTGGATAATCTTTCTAGCATTTGATCAATGAAAGGTAAGGGGTAATGATCGTTTTTAGTAGCCTTATTTAATTTGCAGAAATCAATTACCATCCTATAACCCGTAATAATTCTTTGCGGAATCAATTCATCTTTATCATTAGGAACGAGAGTAATACCTCCCTTCTTAGGAACACAATGGACAGGACTTACCCACTGACTATCAGCAACGGGATAAATTATACCTGCCTCAAGTAGCTTTAGTATTTCTTTTCTTACCACTTCTTTCATCTTAGGATTCAGCCATCATTGGTGATCAATAACTGGTTTGGCATCTTTCTCCAAATTTATTTTGTGTTGACATAGAGTGGGACTAATGCCCTTAAGATCATCAAGAGTATATCCAATAGCAGCACGGTGCTTCTTCAGAGTTTTCAATAATTTTTCTTCCTCCTTCTCTGAAAGGTTAGCACTAATAATAACAGGATATATCTTCTTTTCATCAAGATAAGCATATTTAAGAGTATCAGGCAATGGTTTAAGCTCAAACACGGGATCACCCTTGGGTGGAGGAGGATCCCCTAAGATTTCAACAAGCAAGTTGTGTTTCAGAATAGGTCCCTGTTTAAAGAACACTTCATCTATTTCCCTTCTTTCATTCATATACATATCATTTTCATGGTCTAGCAAATATTGTTCTAAAGGATCACTAGGAGGTACGGCAATAGAAGCAAGAACAATAATTTCATCTTTACTAGGAAATTCCTCTTCACGATGTTGTCTACGAAATTTAGAAAAATTGAACTCATGAGACATATCACCTAAACCAATAGTAATAACATCCTTTTTGCAGTCTATCCTAGCATTAACAGTGTTCAAGAAGGGTCTACCAAATATAATGGGACAAAAGCTATCTTCGGGAGAACCAAGAACAAGAAAATCAGCAGGATATTTAGTTTTCCCACACAAGACTTCAACATCTCTAAAAATTCCCATTGGTGAAATAGTATCTCTATTGGCAAGTTTAATTGTGACATCAATATCTTCTAACTCAGCAGGTGCAATATCATGCATAATTTCTTTGTATAAGTCAATAGGTATTGCACTAGCACTAGCACCCATATCACACAAGCCATGATAACAATGATCTCCTATTTTAACAGAAATAACAGGCATGCCTACCACAGGTCTATGTTTATCTTTAGCACAAGGTTTAGCAATTCTAGCAGTTTCATCACAGAAATAAATAACATGCCCATCAATATTATCAGCCAAGAGATCATTAACAATAGCAATATTAGGTTCAACTTTAACTTGCTCAGGAGGTGTATAGGTTCTAATATTGCTTTTACGAACCACAGTTGAAGCTTTAGCATGATCTTTTATCCTGACAGGAAAAGGTGGTTTCTCAACATAAGCAGTAGGAATAATAGGATCATTATAAGTGACAGTCTTTTCTTCAACTTTAATAGGTGTAGGTACTTTTACTTCTATGGGAGGATGATATTTAAGCCACTTCTCCTTAGGGAGATCAACATGAGTAGCAAAGGATTCATATAAAGAAGCTATTATCTCAGAGTCAAGTCCATATTTAGTGCTAAATTTACAGAAAACATCGGTATCCATAAAAGATTTAACACAATCAAACTTAGGTGTCATACCTGACTCCTTACCTTCGTCGAGATCCCAATATTTAGAGTTGCGATTAATTCTTTCCAATAAATCCCATTTGAATTCAATAGTCTTCATCATAAAAGAGCCAGCACAAAAAGTATCGAGCATGGTGCGATTGTTATCAGAAAGCCGAGCATAAAATTTTTGGATAATCATTTCTCTTGAGATCTCATGATTGGGGCATGAGTATAACATTGATTTAAGCCTCCCCCAAGCTTGAGCGATGCTTTCTCCTTCGCTGGCCAAAAATTATATATATATTACGATCATGATGAACAAGATGCATAGGATAAAACTTCTGATGAAATTCCAATTTCAATCGTTTGTAGTTCCATGATCCCATATCATCACATAGCCTATACCATGTCAATGCATCTCCCTCCAAAGATAAAGGGAAGACCTTCTTCTTGATAACATCGTCAGGCATACCTGCAAGCTTAAATAATCCACAAACTTCATCCACACATATTAAGTGCTCATCAGGATGTAATGTTCCATCTCCTACAAAAGGATTAGCTAGCAGTTTTTCTATCATACCCGAAGGAATTTCAAAGCAGACATTTTCATTTTCAGTAGGTTGAGTAGGTTGAGGAGAAACTCTTTGCTCTACTGGTCGGGGTGAAGATACCCCGAACAAGCCCCTCAGAGGATTACTTTCCATAGTAACAAGTGACAGTAAATTTCAGCACACTATATAAATTTTTCCTTACCAAATTCCACCTACCAAAGGTGCTTCACTCCCCGGCAATGGCACCAGGAAAGAGTCTTGATGACCCACAATTATAGGGGATCTATCGTAGTCCTTTCGATAAGTAAGAGCGTCGAACCCAACGAGGAGCAGAAGGAAATGATAAGCGGTTTCCAGTAAGGTATTCTCTGCAAGCACTGAAATTGTAGGTGATAGATAGTTTTGTGATAAGATAATTTGTAACGAGCAACAAGTAACAAAAGCAAATAAGGTGCAGCAAGGTGGCCCAATCCTTCTTGTCGCAAAGGACAAGCCTGGACAAATTCTTATATAGAGAAAAGCGCTCCTGAGGACACATGGGAATTATCGTCAAGCTAGGTTTCATCATGATCATATGATTCGCGTTCGGTACATTGATAATTTGGTATGTGGGTGGACCGGTGCTTGGGTGCTGTCCTTACTTGGACAAGCATCCCACTTATGATTAACCTCTATTGCAAGCATCCGCAACTACAACAAAAGTATTAAGGTAAACCTAACCATAGCATGAAACATGTGGATCCAAATCAGCCCCTTACGAAGCAACGCATAAACTAGGGTTTAAGCTTCTGTCACTCTAGCAACCCATCATCTACTTATTACTTCCCCATGCCTTCCTCTAGGCCTAAATAATGGTGAAGTTCCATGTAGTCGACGTTCACATAACACCACTAGAGGAGAGACAACATACATCTCATCAAAATATCGAATGAATACAAAATTCACATGACTACTAATAGCAAGATTTCTCCCATGTCCTCAGGAACAAACGTAACTACTCACAAAGCATATTCATGTTCATAATCAGAGGGGTATTAATGTGCATATAGGATCTGAACATATGATCTTCCACCAACTAAACCAACTAGCATCAACTACAAGGAGTAATCAACACTACTAGCAACCCACAGGTACCAATCCCAGACTTAGAGACAAGAATTGGATACAAGAGATGAACTAGGGTTTGAGAGGAGATGGTGCTGATGAAGATGTTGATGGAGATTGACCCCCTCACGGTCCGGGTTACGGCACTGGCGGTTCTAATTCCGGTTTCCAGGGTCACAGCAATCAAGGTGGCTTTAGTCAACAGTCCGGTCAGGGGAATTAGCAGCAGCAGTCTGGTTATCAGAGCAACCCGAAGCAGTTGAATGGTGGGCAGTATCACATTTTCACCACGAGTTTGTGCAAGCGGGATCAGAAGCTCCATAAAAGGGCAGTGAAAGCCATTGAGCCAGCAGTTCCCTGCTACTTGTGATAGTCTAAGCAGCCCATTGTGTGGAGTCGTGAGGATCACCCGCCCCGGGTTGATAATCCGGGTCACTTGGCGCTGGTGGTGGCACCTCAGGTCGGAGGGTACAAATTCACTAAGGTACTCATGGATGGAGGCAGCAGCATCAATATCCTTTACTATGATACTTTTCGTCGCATGGGATTAACTGACAAAAATCTTAAGCCGTCGAACACTATTTTTCACGGTGGGTGCCAACTGTCGTGGAATTGTCACGGCAGATGTCCTAGCGAAAGGACTTAGTCGTGGAGCCATCACAACTAGATTGGCTTAAAGGGGTTAAACGGGACAAAGGACATGGGAGTTTATACTGGTTTGGCCCCTTGCTATGAAGGTAAAAGCCTACTCCAGTTGAATTGGTATTGCTTGGGTTTCGATTACCAGAGAGCGAATACGCTTAACCTAGCTTTCGATCTCTCTTGTTTCTTGCCCTAAACCGCCGCCCGGGGCATCCCTTTATATACACAGGTTGACGCCCAGCGGCTCACGGGGTCCCGGGCTGGCTTATACAACGTGTCCGGCTCGGTGACTAATTATACATGCCTTACAATACAAGTCACACACATATGGCGGATTACACCTATGGGCCTTAAGTCGCCTTTGGGATTCGGGTCCTTAGCAAGTCTGCTTCATAAACCACCATCTTTAACATCTTATGGGCTTTGTCTTGATGAACCGCCTTTGGTATAATCCGGCCCCTCCTGGGCGGGTCATACGCAATAGTTATATCCCCAACACTAACCATAGACATGAGTTGTCATTCAATGAATGGGATCACATCATTAGGAGAATGATGTGATGGACAAGACCCATCCGTTAGCTTAGCATGTTGATCATTCAGTTTTATTGCTATTGCTTTCTTCATGTCATATACATATTCCTTTGACTATGAGATTATGCAACTCCTGGATATCGGAGGAATACCTTGTGTGCTATCAAACGTCACAACGTAACTGGGTGATTATAAAGATGCTCTACAGGTATCTCCGAAGGTGTTTGTTGGGTTGGCATAGATCGAGATTAGGATTTGTCACCCCGAGTATCGGAGAGGTATCTCTGGGCCCTCTCGGTAATGCACATCATAATAGGCCTTGCAAGCAATGTGACTAATGAGTTAGTTGCGGGATGATGCATTACGGAACGAGTAAAGAGACCTGCCAGTAACGGGATTGAACTAGGTACGAAGATACCGACGATCAAATCTCAGGCAAGTAACATACTGACGACAAAGGGAATAATGTATGTTGTCATTACGGTTTGACCGATAAAGATCTTCGTAGAATATGTAGGAACCAATATGAGCATCCAGGTTCTGCTATTGGTTATTAACCGGAGAGGTGTCTCCGTCATGTCTACATAGTTCTTGAACCCGTAGGGTCCGCACGCTTAACGTTTGATGACGATTTTGTATTATATGAGTTATGTGATTTGGTGACGGAATGTTGTTCGGAGTCCCGGATGAGATCACGGACATGACGAGGAGTCTGAAAATGGTCGAGAGGTAAAGGTTCATATATAGGACGATAGTATTCAAACATCGGAAGTGTTCTGGGGGTACCGGGTACGTATTAGGTCACCGGAAGGGGTTCTGGGCAACCCCCGGCAAGCTATATGGGCCTAATGGGCTAAGAGGGGAAACACACCAGCCACAAAGGGGATGGTGCGCCCCCCCCCCTATGGGCTGACCAAATTGGAGAAGACAAAGGGAAGAAGGAAAGGGAAAGGGGAATAGGATTCCCCCTTCCGCCTCTTCCCTTTCCTACTCCTATTAGGAATAGAAAAAGGGGGGAGGCCAAACTGGGAGGACCCCAAGTAGGATTCCTCTTACTTGGGGTGCCCCTTGACTGCCTCTCCTCCCCTCCAACCTATATATATGAGGGAGGAACTGCTGGAACACACAACAAACATTGTTAGCCGTGTGCGGCGCTGATGTCTACTACACAACCTCCTTCTTGTAGACGTTGTTGGGCCTCCAAGTGCAGAGGTTTTTAGGACAGTAGCAAATTTCCCTCAAGTGGATGACCTAAGGTTTATCAATCCGTGGGAGGCGTAGGATGAAGATGGTCTCTCTCAAACAACCATTAGTCATAAAGAACTCACATACTTATTGCAAAAAACTACAAGTCATCAAAACCAAGCACTACGTGCATGCTCCTAGGGGATAGATTGGTAGGAAAATACCATCGCTCGTCCCCGACCGCCACTCATAAGGAAGACAATCAAAGAAACACCTCATGCTTCAAATTTGTTACACAACGGTTACCATACGTGCATGCTACGGGACTTGCAAACCTCAACACAAGTATTTCTCAAATTCACAACTACTCAACTAGCATGACTCTAATATCACCATCTTCATATCTCAAAACAATCATAAAGAATCAAACTTCTCATAGTATTCAATGCACTTCATATGAAAGTTTTTATTATATCCCTCTTGGATGCCTATCATATTAGGACTAAATTCATAACCAAAGCAAATTACCATGTTGTTATAAAGACTCTCAAAATAATATAAGTGAAGCATGAGAGTTCATCTATTTCTTTGAAATAAAATCACCATCGTGCTCTAAAAAGATATAAGTGAAGCACTAGAGAGAAAGGCAAACTACTCCAAAAGATGTAAGTGAAGCACAATGAGTAGTTGAATAATTATGTGACTATGTGAAGACTCTCTAACATTTAAGAATTTCAGATCTTGGTATTTTATTCAAACAGCAAGCAAAACAAAAGAAAATAAAATGATGCTCCAAGCAAAACACATATCATGTGGTGAATAAAAATATAGCCTCAAGTAAAGTTACCGATGAACGAAGACGAAACAGGGGATGCCATCCGGGGCATCCCCAAGCTTAGGCTCTTGGTTGTCCTTGAATATTACGTTGGGGTGCCTTGGGCATCCCCAAGCTTAGGCTCTTGCCACTCCTTATTCCATAGTCCATCGAATCTTTACCCAAAAACTTGAAAACTTCAGAACACAAAACTTCAACAGAAAATCTCATGAGCTCCATTAGTATAAGAAAATAAATCACCACTTAGGTACTGTTGTGAGCTCATTCTAAATTCATATTGATGTAATATCTACTGTATTCCAAATTCTCTATGGTTCATACCCTCCGATACTACTCATAGATTCATCAAAGTAAGCAAACAACACAATGAAAACAGAATCTGTCAAAAACAGAACAGCCTGTAGTAATCTGGAGATTTCGAATACTTCTGTAACTCCAAAATTCTGAAAAAATAGGACGACCAGGATAAAAAGTATATTGATCTACTGCAGTTGGAATTGGTATTTTATCGCTCTCTGGTAAGAAATGATAATAAAAATGATAATTATTTTCGTGAGCGCATACTTTTTGTTTTTATCAGCAAGATCAAACAACAATCACCCAAGAAGATCCTAAAGGCTCTACTTGGCACAAACACTAATTAAAACATAAAACCACATCTAAACAGAGGCTAGATATATTATTTATTACTAAACAGGAGCAAAAGGCAAAGAACAAAAAAAATTGGGTTGCCTCCCAACAAGCGTTATCGTTTAACGCCCCTAGCTAGGCATGATGATTTCAATGATGCTCGCATAAAAGATAAGAACTGAAACATAAAGAGAGCATCATGAAGAATATGACTAGCACATTTAAGTCTAACCCACTTCCTATGCATAGGGATTTTGTGAGCAAACAATTTATGGGAACAAGAATCATCTAGCATAGGAAGGCAAAACAAGTGCAACTTCAAGATTTTCAACACATAGAGAGGAAACTTGATATTATTGCAATATGTAAAAGCATATGTTCCTCTCTCATAATAATTTTCAGTAGCATCATGAATGAATTCAACAATATAACCATCACATAAAGTATTATTTTCATGATGCACAAGCATATAATTTTTATTACTCTCCACATAAGCAAAATTCTTCTCATTCGGAATAGTGGGAGTATCATAAGAAACTTGAATACTCTAAATTGTTTCCACATTGAAAGAGTAACGTTCAGGAAAAGGGTAATCATAATCATGAAAAGTTTTGTAAATATAATCATCACTAATTTTTATAACATAAGTATCATCACAATAATCATCATAAGTAGCAACTTTGTTCTCATCATAATCAATTGAAACCTCTTCAAAGATAGTGGAATCATTACTAAATAAAGTCATGACCTCTCCAAATCCACTTTTATAATTATCACAATAAGATTCAACATCCTCCAAAATACTGGGATCATTACTTCCTAAAGTTGACACTCTTCCGAATAACTTTCATCAATATAATCATCATAAATAGGAGGCATGCTATCATCATAATAAATTTGCTCATCAAAACTTGGGAGACTAAAAGTATCATCTTCATTAAACATAGCATCCCCAAGCTTGGGACAAAAAATAATTGTAGCAAATAAATTCTCAAACATGTCATTCTCATCAAACATAGCATCCCCAAGCTTGGGACTTTGCATATCATAAGCATAATCACTCTCATCATTAATAGTATGGATAGCACCAATAGTATAGAAATTATCATCATCACAATGAGTAATAGGAGCAACATCATTTGGGAGGGATACCTTTTTACCTTTGCTTCTCCGTCTTTTCTTTTTCTTCTTCACATTAAGTATCGGTTTAATCCTATTTTTTGAGCTCCTTATTAATGAGATTGGTTGAATAGAAGGATCATCCTCGTTACCTGATTCATCATAAGAAAGAATAGGAGGATATTGGGAAATCTCTTCCCTTTCATTAGTATTCTCTTCATCTTCTATTTGTTTTCTTATCTTTATGTAATTGGCAATATAAGGATTTTCAATGCAATTCACCGAACAATACATATAAATTTCCTCTAGATCAAAATCAAGAACATTATCAAGGGCAAGTTCTAGAATATCCTTAGTTATACGTTTCATTTCTTCATAACCCACAAGCAATCTAAGTTCATTATAATGCGCAAGGGAAATCAAGTCATCACAATTTTTGGACACGATTCGATCATGAAACAATTTGCATTGGATATTTAAATGACCATGTTCGTTGCAAAGTTCACAAGGATGGCTAAGAAAATTTAAATTTTCAGCACAAACATCTAGCCTTTCTTGCAACCATTTAGTTTCTAAATACTTATGCCTCTTGCAAAATCTATCTTCCATATTTGGTGTGTACTTGCAAACTCTATGCACTCCACAAAAATTGACATGCTTATAAGAGACATTTTCATCATGACTAGTGCAATCATCATTAGTACTATGGATATTCAAAGAGTTCGTACTAACAACATTGCAATCATGCTCATCATTCAAAAATTTAGTGCCAAACATTTTAATGCATTCTTCTTCTAGCATTTTGGCACAATTGTTGGAATCCTTATTTTCACGAAAGATATTAAAAAGATGAAGCATATGAGGCACCCTCAATTCCATTTTTTTGTAGTTTTCTTTTATAGTCTAAACTAGTGATAAAACAAGAAACTAAAAGATTCGATTGCAAGATCTAAAGATATACCTTCAAGCGCTAACCGCCCCGGCAACGGCGCCAGAAAAGAGCTTGATGTCTACTATGCAACCTTCTTCTTGTAGACGTTGTTGGGCCTCCAAGTGCAGAGGTTTGTAGGACAGTAGCAAATTTCCCTCAAGTGGATGACCTAAGGTTTATCAATCTGTGGGAGGCGTAGGATGAAGATGGTCTCTCTCAAACAACCCTGCAACCAAATAACAAAGAGTCTCTTGTGTCCCCAACACACCCAATACAATGGCAAATTGTATAGGTGCACTAGTATGGCGAAGAGATGGTGATACAAGTGCAATATGGATGGTAGATATAGGTTTTTGTAATCTGAAAATATAAAACAGCAAGGTAACTAATGATAAAAGTGAGCACAAACGGCATTGCAATGCGTTGAAACAAGGCCTAGAGTTCATATTTTCACTAGTGCAAGTTCTCTCAACAATAATAACATAATTGGATCATATAACTATCCCTCAGCATGCAACAAAGAGTCACTCCAAAGTCATTAATAGCGAAGAACAAACGAAGAGATTATTGCAAGGTACGAAACCACCTCAAAGTTATTCTTTCGATCAATCCATTGGGCTATTCCTATAAGTGTCACAAGCAGCCCTAGAGTTCGTAGTAAAATAACACCTTAAGACACAAATGAACCAAAACCCTAATGTCACCTAGATATTCCAATGTCGCCTCAAGTATCCACGGGTATGATTATACGATATGCATCACACAATCTCAGATTCATCTATTCAACCAACACAAAGAACTTCAAAGAGTGCCCCAAAGTTTCTACCGGAGAGTCAAGACGAAAACGTGTGCCAACCCCTATGCATAAGTTCACAAGGTCACAGAAATCGCAAGTTGATCACCAAAACATACATCAAGTGGATCACGTGAATATCCCATTGTCACCACAGATAAGCACATGCAAGACATACATCAAGTGTTCTCAAATCCTTAAAGACTCAATCTGATAAGATAACTTCAAAGGGAAAACTCAATTCATCACAAGGAGATAGAGGGGGAGAAACATCATAAGATCCATCTATAATATCAAAGCTCGCGGTACATCAAGATCGTGCCATATCAAGAACACGAGAGAGACACATTGCTACTGGTACATACCCTCAGCCCCGAGGGTGAACTACTCCCTCCTCGTCATGGAGAGCGTCGGGATGATGAAGATGGCACCGGTGATGATGCCCCCCTCCAGCAGGGTGCCGGAACAGGGTCCCAACTGATTTTTGGTGGCTACAGAGGCTTGCCGGAACAGGGTCCTAGCAGGGTGGCGGAACTCCCGATCTAGGTTATTTTATGGAGGTTTTTGTATTTATAGGAATTTTTGGCGTAGGTCTCACGTCAGGGGGGTCTCCGAGTCGTCCACGAGATAGGGGACGCGCCCAGGGGGTAGGGCGCGCCCTCCACCCTCGTGGATGGCTCGGGACTCTTGTGGCCCAACTCTTTTACTCCGGGGGCTTCTTTTGGTCCTAAAAAATCATCAAAAATTGGCACGTCAATTGGAATCCGTTTGGTATTCCTTTTCTGTAAAACTCAAAAACAAGGAAAAAACAGAGACTGGCACTGGGCTCTAGGTTAATAGGTTAGTCCGAAAAACCATATAAAACATCCAAGATGGATAATATAATAGCATGGAACAATCAAAAATTATAGATACATTGGAGACGTATCAGGCGCCCCCTCCACAGTTTACGCCTCCGGTCATATTCACGTAGTGCTTAGGCGCAGCCCTGCGCGGATCACTTCACCATCACCGTCACCACGCCGTCGTGCTGACGGAACTCTCCCTCGACACTTTGCTGGATCAAGCGTTCGAGGGACGTCATCGAGCTGAACGTGTGCTGAACTCGGAGGTGTCGTACGTTCGGTGCTTGATCGGTCGGAACGAGAAGAAATTCGACTACATCAACCGCGTTGCCAAATGCTTCCGCTCTCGGTCTACGAGGGTGTGTGGACACACTCTCCCCTGTCGTTGCTATGCATCTCCTAGATAGATCTTGCGTGCGCATAGGAATTTTTTTGAAATTGCATGTTGCGTTCCCCAACAGTTTGTAGCTGGACGGCGCAACACAGAGGACCGAAGAGAGCTCCAGCATGTGATATCATTTATATTTGAACTTGATATGATTCATGTTGGTCGAAAATGATTTCATTTATATTTGAAAATGATATGATTCGTGTTGGTTGAAAATGATATCATTTATATTTGAATTTGATTCATTTCCAATTGTTTTAGGCGGGCCCCCTTGCGCCCAATATCGGCATCAAGTACACCATGCTTTCGACAACGGTCATCGCGCCCGTTTTGTGGAGAATGGAGAAGTAATATCTATGATCAAGTTGTTGAAGAAGTTATTGGTTATGATGAGAAATGAAGTTACTAACTATTTGCGTTTATATTTTGGCATATGTTATCCCCATTGCTGATGAGGGGCCACACCTAGGCCATTCAGATGTAGTATGACGAGCAGTGCTTGCCATACTTTAAGAGAGCACAGCTGCTGGATGGCGCATTGCACAAGACCGAAGAGAGCTCCAGCATGTGTGGATTTGTCTGGGCCCTCTCTTTTTGGATGTGGGAGTGGTTGCCAGTCGACCGTCCTGAGAGAGATGACCAGTGGTTATGGGCGGAGTATGGCGAAGAAGGTGACAATGCTCGATACCCGACCGTCGCGTACGCTTGGGACAAGGTGAAGGTTTACACGGGCAAGGGCAGTACAATGTAAAAGATCTTCACCAACGAGCTGGACAACCTGTCAGCTTACCAGGTATACTAAGTAGCTTACCAATCGTTTTGTAGCCACTTTCACGGTTCTTGCCAATCCTTCTGTAGGTCAACTAGTGGTCGTTCCACAACCGAGAATGGGGTTTCAAGCTCAACGCGATGTGCTACCAGGATAGGCTTGCCTCGTGATGCATTGTGCCAATGATATGTGTGTACGCCGTCGAGTGGCACTTACCATAGTGTGTGGCCATGCAGTTCGGTATCTTCCAAAATACCCCACCAGCGCGCCCCACCGAAACCGATGGCTTCGACCTTCACTGGTGAGGACATTATTCGCTATTGCCATGTTTTCGTTTGTGTTTGACGTTATCATGATGTCCACTGCTTCTTACGCCTTGCAGGAAGAGTGGGAAGAATTGACAGTCGATCACAGACTGGGGCACGAGCACACGGATCACGTGAAAGCGTGGGATGAGAGGAGGTATCGCAAAGACGCCGAGAGGAGAGCGGTTGACTTGGATGAGTAAGTTGAACACATGAAATGGTATGACGATGGCGTGAAGTACCGTCTGCGCCTGAGGCCACAATGGACGTCAGCTGATATCACATCATTGGAGGAGGATGACTGCGAGTATGAAGCCTACTGTGACAATCTCAGAGAGCTCAAAGGTAAGTTTAGGGAGTATGCACCCCTGATGAACAGAGTGGTAAGTGGTGTTCTCTATTGTTTTGAGCTATCATTGTTAGTGTCACTGACTTACAAATGATGCTACATGTGCAGGCTTCGGAGCTTAACAGAAGCATTCTTGATGGCTCGAACGTGCTTGCGTATGACCCCAGAACCGTGGAATCTGACAGCAACCTGAGGGAAAAGATGAAGGTAACATCGAGCCTGCTAGCCATGTTATAGTTTAATTGTAACCCTAAAGTTGATATGTATTATGTTCTTGGTTATTTGTTATTGCAGAAGTTCATGACCTTTTGTCGTAAGATAGTGGGTATGTTTGGGTGTGCTCGCGCGGCCGATGTCCATGATCCTGCTCATGGAGGGTCGATGCATGCCATCGCTTCATTGAGCCACGCCGGCGGAGCTTCCTCTACCCATGTCGCCTCGTCGTCTCGCGTTGTTGAGGAGGAAGACGAAGAAGAAAACGAGGAAGAAGAGGAAGAGGAGCAAGCCGACGAAGGAGGCGGTGAGGAGGAGTACGACAACGATGACGCACCTCCACCGACTTAGCCAACCAAGGACAAGAGAGGGAAACAGCCAAAGAAGGACTGGAAGAGTCCATCCCCGTTTCAGCGAGAGCGTACTCGTCGTCGCACGAAGAAGCCGGATGAAACCCGCTCGAAGAGAAACGGGGACCGTACCGCCAAGAGGGGAGGAACAAGTGATATGGTCATGTTGAACTCGCTTGGTTGAACTAGTTGTGAGCGAGAACTTATATGCTATGTTGGTGTTGTCGATTTGCTACCTTTTTACTATGTTGAACCTATTTGATATGTCGATTTGATACCTACCTATTTGGTGTTGTCGATTTGCTACCTGCAATGTGTGAGCTCATCATACTTTGACTTGCAAATCCTATTTGCTGTCGTGTTGAACAATTATTCATATTTGTAGTTGAAATGATCAAGATCTTCTCAAAAAATAAGTGACAGAGACCCTACTGTCAGGCACTCCAGCGGTAGGGTCTCACAGCTTACCGTAAAAACTTTGTGATTTCCCACTACATTACACCCTACCGCCAGACACCCTGGCGGTAAGTGTGATACCCTACCGTAGAAAATAGTCAATTTTTTGTTAAAGAACAATGGTGCGCGCGCAGGGCCTGGCACACCCTACCACCGCGGCAGGTGGCGGTAGCTTTAGCTACCCTACCGTCGTTCACCCTGGCGGTATAGCCGTTAGGTCATGTCAGCCCCAATGGGGGTGGCTCACGACGGCTGCCGTTAAACTACCACCTCGTGTATTGGCAGTAGCATGTACAACCCTATCGCCATTTAGCCAGACGATAGATAATGGGCCAGATCCCGGAATACTATTGAACCGGGGTCAGATCCGGATGAACTTTCCGAAAAAGGTCAAAACATGATAATCGGCCAGCATAGGTATGCATGTTCGTTGGCCCATCTTTTCCTCCCCACCCACACGCAACTCTCTCTCTCTGTGTGTGTGTGTGTGTGTGTGTGCAGCAATGCTAGACTTACGTAACAATTTCTAGTAGCTTACGTAATAACCAACGTGGAGTATCGGTATTGGTGTTTAGGGGAGTGAGGGGCCCACTCCCCTGAAAATCAGGGGCGTGATGTTTAGTTTAGTTGGAAGGCTTCGTAAACGTGCGTACCGCTTTTGTAGATTTAGGATTTTCCCTCTCGTAGTCACCCCGCATACAACCCACGCTCTCACTCTCGTTTATTTGCCTCCGCAGGCGCACGAGCGATGCTAGACACACGGGCTTTTACAGGGGATTTAGGAGTGGTTAGGATTTGATTGGTTGAGGTTTAGTCAAGTGAGGCGGGCCCACCACTTAAAATCGGAGGGGAGGGGGGCAATTAGAGGAGGGAACGCAATGTGTCCGTGAAAGTCCGTCCGTCCGTCCTTTCCCCGTGAGTCTAGTATTATCGCAGCCGCACTCTCAAAACTATGATATCCATGCAATGTTATAGTAGAGAAACTACATAGATCATCGGACATACAACTAGACCAACATCTAGCAACATATAACGACACCGAACATAGCATAAACTTTGTACAAAAGATCAAGTTCATCGCCGGACAAATACTAGATAGAAACTAGACCAAAAGATCAAGTTAATCACCGGACAACTACTAGATAGAAACATAGATAACGGAGTGGGGGCGCTGGACATCACCACTTCCTCGCCGGTCTCTTGCCCTTGCGGTCACCGGTGCGGCTGTAGCCCTCCGTGTAGCCATCCGTGGCGGGATGGGTGTCATCCGAGTTGTCGGAGGAAGAGATGATGTCGGTCAGCCGACGGACCACGCGCGCCTGCTGGATTCTGCTGGCACTTGATTGTGTTGTATCGAACAGCTTATGCTATAGAGAAAGTTGACTTTATTGCTGAACTACATGCGAGTATGGAGGGCTTGTGCTATCCTGTCCTGTTTGGGGGGGGGGGGACTTCAACCTGATTAGGGAAGCTAAGGAAAAAACATCTGGCAACATCAATAACGCTTGGGCATTTTTGTTTAACGGTTGGATTAACAAATGGATCTTAATGGAGTATAAGTTGTCAAACAGGGTTTTTACCTGGAGTAACAATCAAGACAACCCAATTTTTGCCACTATTGACAGAGTTTTCTCTGCTACTAGTTGGAACAGTCACTTCCCTCTCACCACCTTATGTGCACTACCTAGAGTGGGAAGCGATCATGCCCCTATTTTGCTTGACTCTGGGGTGGGTGTATATAGCCCAACCAGACCCTTTAAATTTGAAAAATGGTGGCTTGAACAACCTGACTTTCAGGCGTTGGTTGAAAAAGTTTGGGCCACACCTTATCCTTTTATAACTTCTATTGAAATTTGGCAATTTAAAACTAAACTATTTAGGAAACTTGTAAAAGGATGGAGTATCAACATTGAAGCTGCCATGAGGGAAAAAAAGAAGGAATTGCTACAGGAATTTGATATCCTAGATATCTTTTCTGAGCAGAATAGAACTAATGCTGAGGATATCCTCGGGATGAAACAAATTAGGGAGGAGCTTAGTGAGATCTAGAGGAAAGAAGAAACTGCCATGTGGCAGAGATCTAGGGATAGAAAAATCAAAGAGGGAGATAGGAATACAGCATATTTCCATGTTGTTACCAATCAACGAAGGAGGAAAAACCAGCTGTCTATTTTGGAGGGCCCATATGGTCCTGTGTACTCCACTAAGGACATGCTGGAGGTTGCAACTAACTTTTATAAAAACCTCTTTGGGTATGAACCTAAACCTAACATTCATCTGGATGACCAATTTTGGTATGAGGAGGAGCTTGTGACAGAAGCTGAAAATGCCTTGCTTGAAAGGCCTTTTTCGGAGGAGGAAATTAAAGAAGCTGTTATGGGCTCCTATGCTAATGGAGCCCCTGGCCCTGATGGTCTCTCCTTTTTATTTTATCAACACTTTTGGGAGATTATCAAGGGAGATTTCATGGCACTCGTGAGGGACTTTAAAAGTGGGTCTTTGGATATCCAGAGATTAAACTACTCTATAGTCACTCTTATTCCTAAAGAGCCAGATGCCAAAAATATGAAAAAGTTTAGACCCATTTGTTTGAGTAATTGCTCTGTAAAAAAATTAGTAAAGCTATGACAAATAGGGTTTCCCCTGTGGGTCATAGGCTACTGTCTCCATGTAAGTCCGCTTTTGTGAGAGGCAGATTTATATTAGAGAGTGTGGTTACTGCGCATGAGGCTATCCATGAAGTACACAAATCGAGAGAGGCTGGGATTGTTCTCAAGTTAGATTATGAGAAAGCTTACGATCGTGTGAACTGGGATTTCCTAGTGGAGATGTTAACGTCTAGGGGTTTTGAGGTTAAGTGGATTAGGTGGAATCTATCCATTTTGCAACAAAGCTCCTTCTGTGCCAAGATTAATGATGTGTTAGGTCCTTATTTTGTGGGGGGGGGGGGGGGGGGGGAGGGCTGAAACAATGAGACCCGAGCTCCCCCATGCTTTTCAATTTGGTAGCAGATGTGTTTTCTCGTATGTTGGTGAAAGCTGTTAATAACAATATAATCTCTGGGATTGTTCCTCATATCATCCCATAGGGGCTTATTTGTCTGCAATATGCCGATGACACAATACTATTCCTAAATCCTAAGCCTGAATATGTAAAAAAATCTGAAATGGCTACTTGCATGCTTTGAAAACCTTTCTGGTTTGAAGATCAACTATGATAAGTGCGAGGTGGTTCCAATAAATATGAATGAGGATGATGCTAGGCTATTATCTCAATTTTTTTGCTGCAAGCTGGGGGATTTCCCCCTTAAATACTTTGTGGTGCCACTGCATTATCTCAAGCTGAGGAGGGAAGATATCCAATATATCATAGATAAAATCATTAAGAGGATTTGTGGGTGGAAAGGGAGGTACTTAGCTATGAGGCAAAGTTAGTCCTGCTCAAAGCTTGCATTGCTAGTATCCCTGTGTACCTGATGTCTATTATTAAATTTCCTAAGTGGGCAATTAAAGCCATTACCTCTCAGATGGCACAATTCTTCTTGGGGAACTTGGGAGATGAGCATAAATACCATCTTGCTAACTGGGGGCTGGTATCTCAGAAAAAGATTTTGGTGGCTTGGGGACACCCAATTTAAGAGAGTTTAACATGGCTTTGTTAGCTTCTTGGGCTAAGAGGTATTTCATGGACAGTGATAAAAATTGGGTGAGATTGATAGATCATAAATATAGAACCAACAAACCTAATTTGCTGTGGTCCAAACAGGGCGTGGGATCTCCCTTTTGGAAAGGGGTTACTTGGGCTCTCAAAGGTGTAAGGCCTTTCTTTAGATGGAACTTGGGAAATGGCAATAAGATCAGCTTCTGGGATGACACCTGGGTGGGGATTCTTTCCTAAAAACTCAATTATGGGAGGTTTATGAAATCTGTCAACAACAACAGTTTGTAGTTTCGGAGGTGTGGGATGGGTTCAGCCTGAAACTCACCTTCAGCAAGTGTGTGGGTGCTGAGTTTATGGACAGGTGGCATGACCTGATCCAGGTCATTTCTACCAAAAATCTGACCAATGAGGAGGACCAACTTGTTTGGTTGCTGGAACCATCATGGGTCTACTCGGTCAAATCCTTTTATAGCATGATCAACTGGGGTGGGGTATCTACCCCTATCTGGAAAAATTTCTGGAAAATTGTTGTGCCTCACAGATACTTAGTCTTTTTGTGGCTGGCTTTTAATAATAAAATTCTTACCAGGGACAACCTGAATAAAAGGAGGGTGGTAGAGAACCTGAACTGTTTATACTGTAATGAAAAGGAATCAGTTCGCTACCTGTTCTTTGAATGTGTAGTAGCCAAACAGATTTGGAGTGATGTTGCTGATTCTTTTGGGTTTAATATTCCTAATAATATGACTGAACTGTCTTCCTTTTGGAGTATGAACAATAAGAAAATTGTCCTCAATATTGCTTGTGTTGCTGCCATTTGGGGCATTTGGACTATGTGTAATGATATCTGTTTTCAGGGCGTGCCATGGACAAGCACTTGTGCGATCTTGGAGAGGATCAGCGCGTCTCTACATCAATGGAAGATCCTTTGTAGGGACGATCAATCGGTGCTGCTGCGACGCTGCCTCCAGCTCCTGGATCGGCGACGAGGCGAGCTGCTCAGGATCGCCTGGGTTGGGAACTGAGAGCGTGCGGGAAGAAGACCCGGGGCGAAGCACTGAAGGCTCATTCGGGATGATTGTGGAGGGGAGAGAGAAAGAGACCGGTGATCGCTCTATTTTCTGTGATACTCTCTGTTTTAGTTCGGCTGGTGGTTATGTGGTTTGCCTTGTGTGGCAGTAGACGTTCTTTCCTTCGGCAGTTGATACAGTCCGATTTAGCACGTTTAGGCCGCAGCTTTGCGTTTTATGTTCTTCGGTCTGCCATTCCGGGTAGACCCGATCACTTGTAACAGTCCTGGAGACTTGTGTTGCCCCGTTTTTTCAATAGAAATGGGGTGGGGGAAACCCCTTTTGATCAAAAAATCAGATGACGATCTTGCATGTTTAGTGCCTTGCCGAAACTCTGGGCCCAAGAGGTCGAGGTCAGCATCAGCCGGTGCCTACATACATACAGTTGAGTCACTCGTCGTTAAAAATGGGATGACAGCTAATGTAGGCTGAAACTTTGGTACGGAATTAACAACCAAGCAATTGAAACTACATTGATAGTTCCGTCTAAAAACATATACTACTATTGCATCTGTCTGTTGTCACGTGATGATTCCAAAAACAAGTATTGCATCCTGTTTGGATGAGTGGCATTCATTGGTAAAGTTTGCTATTTTCAGTTCAAAACCTGAAGCTAAATATAGAAGGTTTAACCAACTTTGGCAGTGACAATCTATCTATCCGAAATCTCAAAATCAAGACTCCATAAGAACTTCAGAAATTCCATCAATTGAAACAATATTACTAGTTCAGTCAAAATAACTATATTGCTAAGAACATGAGGAGGCTCAAAGCCATCTGGCTTGTGCCTCTAGTAACAGAAAGATTGGATTGCACACGTTGGTTCCGATTGCTAATATCAAAGTTTAACCCAGCAATGTACTCCCTCCGTTCCGAAATAGATGACCCAACTTTGTACTAATTTTGTACTAAAATTAATATAAAGTTGAGTCATTATTATGGAACGGAGGGAGTAGGTAGGTAAGCAGGCCTATCCATACCCATCCCCGCCTCCATCACTACAAGAACATGCAACAAACTCCCCATCCGAGGGGAGGGAGAAGAATGGGGACTAATCGCGCAACGCAGCATGTCAGAATCAATCGATTGCATTGCATCAATCCAACAATGACTCGGACGGGGCCAGAAGATCGAGATGGGGAAAGAACTGGAGGACGAGAAGAGGCGAAACCCCGCTGGACAGCGGCGGGGATCCTCTGCTTCAGGCTCGCGGCCATGGTGCGCAGCGCCATAGCCATACTTCCACCAACCAAGGGGGCCGCGACGAGCAAGACGACGGCGGCTAGGGTTTCAGGCGGTTTGCGGAGGTCTCGTCGAGATGCGTTTCGCCTAACAGAAGTGAGCGTGTCAAGAAGAGTTGAGCGGCAGGGTTACTTTCTTGAGGGGTTGGTCGATCACGGGCCCTGGCGTGCACGAGATCGATTCGGAGCGGCACCGAGGTGGTGGAAGAGAGTGGCGTGGGGCCCGTTGTCGACGGCACAGAAGCCAGGGAGAAGCGGCATCAAGCGGAGTTGGGTTCGACCTGAGGTTCGGTAGTCCTTCTGTCTTCCGACGTGCAAGTGCAAGGCTTCCTCCTGCCTCACATTGCCTTCGTGGAGTCAGAGCAGCTGCGGAGGAGGTGCATAGGCTTACGATGACACGAGATGGGTGTTCGGCTGCAGGGCTTGCATGGTAGGCGCTGGCTCGCGGAGAAGTGATGGCGATGACTTGATGACAACCTCAACGGTGCTTTTTTTTTAAGTAAATGTTTGCGTTTGGCGCGCCGGCCGAACTTTCAGCCGGCTTGCGCCACGCTGGCTGTGGCCCCTGCCTGTTTCCTGTGCACGTGAAGTCCGTCTCGCACGCCACGCGTGCTGTGGACCCGCTCGACCGCTTTTTCTGCCTTGACCTTATCTCTTTCTCTACAGCCCCTTCCACTCGTTCTCATCCCCATCGTCTTCTCATCCCCGTCGTCTCCATCCAGCAGACAACGACCACCACCGTCGTCCCTGCCGTCAGCGCCTCCCTCAAATCCACCTGCTGTACAGCGAAATTAACCGGATGTTGCGTCCATCTAGCAAGAAGCGGCAACGCCCCCGCAGGGAGTTGCAACCTCAATTCCGGGGAGCTGCAAAGTTTTTCAGCTGCGGCGAGCGGCGATGGTTGAAGCAACATGAAGGCGAATCCGGTGTTGCAACCACCACAGCAACGACCGACGAGCGACCGGGACAGCAAGAGTAGATACTGGAGGCAGAGGGAACCTCTACTGGCGACAATGGGGGCGAGATGCTGCAACCGGCATTCGTGGTGCTACAGCGGGCATCACCGGAAGCTGGAACCAGCGTTCCCGGTGCTGGAACCAATGCACCATTTTTTGCGTTTTTGCTACCACCGTTTTGTGGTTTGCTACAACCATAGTCAATTTTTGCTACCATCCCCTTTTTGATTTTGCTGGAACCAAGGCTCAGTTTTGCATTTTTCTACCACATGTGTTTTTTTTGCTGGAACAATACCAATTTTTGCTACCACCATTTCTTGGTTTGTTGGAACGCCTAAATATCCCAATTTTTCTACCAATGTGTTTTTGATTTTTGCTGGAACCATCATGCTGTTTTGCTACAACAGGCAGCAATTTTTGCTGCGTCCAATAAATCGAGGGCGAGGTACAACACAAGCTCGACGACGAGTGTTGTGGCGCCCGTCGCCACCGGAGTTGCGGTCATCTCTACCGGAGATGCAACGGCGGGGTGCACTGTGCACTCTGTTGCATGCGTGCCGACGAGAAACGCATGCGGCGACCAGCGGGGAGGGCGGCGGCCGGCGGCGAGGCCGGTGATCGGTGGTGACCGGCGGCGAGGGACCTGCGGCGGTGGGCTTCGAAGGTTGTTGCCTGGGTCATCCATGGCAAGTGTTGGCGGCGGCCACTGTTTTTTTGTGCTCCCCTCTATTTTTTGTTGGATGTGATTATTTTATAGGAAAAAAGCGATTCTCGGGGCCGTGATCTGATGGCTACACGCAGTTAAATCGGACGGCTGCGCATTGACCGGCCGAAAGTTTAGCCGGTGCGCCAGCGCCTATCAATGCCCTTTTTTATTATTTTCTTGATTGTCTGTGTGTGAAAATTCAACCGGGCAACGCTATTCCTTTTTTAGTGAATCACAAGTATTGGGGCCGACTTCAAGAGAAAAAAAACTCAGACCACCTGAGACAATAGCATCTCTAGAACATTTGACAGTTGTGTATAATAGCATTGTATTTCGAGGTTAAATGACAGTTCATCGCACCACATGATTGTCCTTATCAAAGCAGTTGATCAACTAATCTAACACCCATAATAACTATAATTTTGTGGGGTTTCCCGACTCCAGTAAGTGTAACAACCTACAATTACAATACTTTGTCGATAGGCTTCAACTCCGTTGGTAAATTGTCATAGTTGCCCGGAACAAAGTCAAACTCGAGGACGCGCTCCTTTCCATCAGCGTCCATCTCATGTTGTTTCACCACCTTACAATCTTGATCAAGTGTTTGGCATCTGCATTAAGATAGGAAATAATCTTATCAGTACAACATTAATCAGAATATTCGTAAACAAAACATATTGGTTTAGTTCATGATACTGCTAGCGATAGAATCATATATATGTGACATAGACTGCAACCTGGGCTCTCTGTCCTCAACAAGAATTCCCAATCCATACGATCTTGTACCTTTTGAATGATCATTTTCAACTGCAAATAGGAAACATTGTTAAGAAAGCGGATGAAAGGTTGAAAGAACACCAACATCTCTACCACAAATACTTAGCTACTGATAATTCTTGGTGATATGTTCATGTATTTGGCAAAATACCTGTCCCGACCCCCGCATCACCTTGCTCGGGCGACACCAGGGGAACCCAGCACCGCCGCCGCAAGGCCTCCACTCCTGCCCCCCCCCCCCTCCGCATCGCCGCCGCCTAAGCCCGCACGTTCCACGGGAAGGTGGCGGCGGGGCATTTCCTCTGTCTGCGTCATTGCGGCGCGAGGGTTGTGGCTTCTGGTGGATCTGGGCGCACTTCTCGCGCATCTGCTGCCTGTGGTGGCCTTTGCGGCGGTGCTGCGCTGTCGCTCATCCCGATGACCATGGTGGCCGACAGCAAGGCGGATGGGCTGTATGGTGGTCCCTATGTGGCGACGGCGTGGTTGCTGTGCAGGCTAGCTTCGGTCGGCTGCCTGAGGGTGTTCGTCAGGTCTGCTCCGAGTGCAAGCTTTGCCCAGCTGGCGGTGGCGGCGCCTTCGGGTGTCGTTCCCTTTCTTGAGGGCACCAACGTGGTGTTCTTCGACCCGCTTCATCCTTGGATCTCGTTCTTCAGGCGAAAGTCTAGAGCCATCTAGGTCGGGCAACGACGCGCCGTTTCCCCCTTTGGGGCGTTGCTTTGAAGACCGGTGATCCTACCATGCGCTTCCCTTCGGCTGGACATGAATGGCATCACGGTTGGCAAGTGCCCAACCGGTGATGCGAGTGGTTGGTGTTGCGACTTGTGTGGCGACAACGATGATGTTGTGTGGAGCTGGGTCGCGGCTTGTCCTTCTGATGTCGACGGCCCGGTTCGCCAATGAGTGTGCCTGCGCTTATTTCTCACAGCGACAGAGAAGTCGGAACTGCGTGTGGCGGGGGCCGTGCGGCATCGATGACTCCTTGAGGGTGGTTTGAGCGGATGGTGCTCTCCGGAGGTTGCGTTGGGTTAGGTCGGTGCGAGGCGTGCAACTTTCTCCTATAAAGCGCATCGGCGAAATCGGAGCTGCCGATCCTCGACTCTTCGGTGATTGTTTGGCTTTGGCTGGCGAGGTCGTCGTGTGTCGTTTGTTTCGAAGGGGTCTTCATGGGTCGTCTGCGGCGAAGTTGGAGTTGCCTGCTCGGGGAGAGATGATGACGATGACAATACATGCAGCCTCGACGGTGTCCACTTCTCGGCGGTGTGTGTGGTCTTGTTGGTGCCAGGTTGGCCGGGTGACCTTTCTTAAGGGCGTGTTGTAACTGTTTTCGCTCGGGTTTCCATAAATTAACCGGGCAACTCTATTCTAATGAACTGGGCCTAAGAGACCGTGTTTCAAAAAAATAATATTATTGTTCATGTATTGTGTCTTCATGGTCTCCTTAGAAATCATTAATTTACAATTCTACTTGTCTAACAAAAACTATAACATGAGTTAAAGGCCGGCATCAAAACATCTTGCATCAGATTCTCGAGCAGTCAGTCCACAATATATAGGAACACTAAGGTACTTAGTATAAGCAGGTAAGATATTTAGGGCTGAATGTATTTCGAAAATTCTGCGATGAATATGGGAAACATTGGGTTTTTGTTGAACAAGGCATAGAGCTGAATTAGATAATATATTATGGCCACATCAAATAGAGAAGCTCGGGAGCAATTTTTTATGTAGCCTTTAAAAAAATACTTACTTTGTATCAAAATATAAGACGTTTTTTGATACTCCCTTTGTATCAAAAAACGTCTTACATATACAGAAGGAGTAGGCTATAACAAGGTTGTGCCTGCAAATAAATTATTTCAAGGAATTGAAGGGTTGCAAACCTGTGACACTACATGTAAAGAAGGGTGGAAACTTATACGCCAATGCTGCAGAAGACTTGGAGGGGCCTAACTTCCCCTGGTAAGAAAATAACAATGATGAGTCTTAAATAAATCAAGACATGAATAGATAACTCCAAATTTAGTACATATTATATAACTGGAGGAAAACGTTTGAAGGAAGGCAAAACATGCAAGTTATAAATCTCCCACAGGGTGAGTTCTCCTGAATATTGCCACCGCGTTGACTACTCGACAAAAATATTTTTCAATGAATTCTTAATTTTACAGGAATTTCAAAATAACTTCAAGTGAAATAGTTCAGTTCCTGCAGGATTCTGTAAGAAATATGCAGTACTCCAAAACAAACCATCAAGACAGGAAATGCTTATGAAGCATTGGTTGCCAGGATACAGTGTCATAAAAGAAAATAACTGAGGTGCAGCTGACCTTTACAAGTAAATCAGTATTAAGCGGCCAACTTGCAGCTACCTGAAACGAGGAATTGCCAACATCGTCTGTTGGTTTGTCTTTATCCACCCTAAAGTTCACACAAGATAGAGTTGTAGTAAACTGAATCGGTCGCAAGACTGACAAATATGTCTTCTTTTACCTTGTGGCTAGCTCAAGTCCAAGATCAATGTAGTTTAAAGTTCCAAAAATATCTGGTTCACCCCGATACTTTAGTTCCTGATGTCATATAAAGACTGTTGGTTAGAATGAAATATCTAAATAATGCAATTTCGTCTTTGAACTCATGAAGGACAAAATTCTTTCTGCTAAGTGTCGCTCCTGTAATTCACCGGGTGGTTATGATTTCTCCTAATTTCGTAATTTTAGAAAGTAATCCCAAATTGGATTTTATTCTGCTAGAATTCCAAACGATGTGATATTTGTTTTAAATGCTCATAATAAAATTTTAATGCATGCATTAAACATTATTATTCGAAGAAATGAAATATAATATACCCCCAAATTAAATATTGTAGCCTATCAAAATGTTTTGCTAAAACCTTTCAAGAAAAATGTTTTCCTAAAAGATCAAATAGAGGACAAATAAACCAGTCACCAAGGGCTAGCAGTATGAACTGCTTGAGTAAATTACTAACTAGGATAAAGGAGATATCTTTTAAATCTCGATTCTAGTTGCAGGAGGGAACACTAGGTTTCAAGAAATGAAATGCAATTGCACTTACCTTTCCAGAAATATGGTGCTGATAGAATGATGCAACCAGCTGCACACCAAGGACACAGAAATGCCATTGTGTGAGAATAGTTACATGTAAATTTTATTGCATATGAGATTTGATGAAGGGAAAACTACATGTAAGATATCAAGGTTCCCCTTTAGCATAAGAACTCTGTTTCGCTGTGATTGATCATTGGTTAGAAAGAAGTGCATAATATATAAGTAAATAACTTATGAAAATTATAAACAGAGAATGGTATAGTTTGATAATTTTTCAGAGAATAATCATGTTCACAATTCAGCAGTATTAATTATTTAAAGATCGGAGCATCTTAATTATATGCATCACTGCATCAGATACACATCATGGCTGGCAGTCTGTTTATAATCTTGCAAAACTATGTAAGCCATTGCAAGCTAACAAATTAATACACATCATGACCGGCACTCTGTTTATAATCTTGTGAAAATACCTAAGCCATTGCAAGCTAACAAACAATAGGAATCTTTCTTGTCAAATAATAAGGAATAAATATAACAAACCTGTGAACTTCTAATGAGCTCTAGTGCAAAAGTAAATGAAGGACTGAGTGGGCTAGTTGAGCCAAGACCATAACCGATTGCAAAATTCCAGTTCTTCAAGTCTGTAAAAGGCATAGGATCCTTGCTTCCACCTGTTGGGATTATATATTTTTAGACAGAAGAGAAAATCAAAAATGCTTTCGCCAGTGACACACAATAAAATGCTGCGAAGTGTAAATACAGTGAACATCTATATCCTGATCATCTTTATGTAAAAAAAACCACATGACTCCTAAGAGGAAAATGCTTGTAATAATAAATATATGCCATGTCAGCAGAACATTAAATTTGATGCAGTGCAAATTACAATAACCTATAATCGCAACTAGTTAATACCATAGCTTGCAAAATGGTCTTACATTATGGGACGGAGGGAGTACATAGCATGGAATTTATAAAAAGAAAGGTCTCCAAGTGCACAGACTTGTGGATACATGTACTTGACTAGTTGGCCATTTATTTCTTTAAATTCCTTGAGTATAAAATACACAGTAGGTTCTACTAATATCCTAGTTAAAAATCTACTGTAGATAAAAATCAAGTGATATGACATCATGCTGTTTATTGTTTGCACTTAGCTTCCCAATAAATTATGAACAATACACTATTTTTTTACAGCAAAAATGAATTTGCAGCTTATAAACCCTTATAACATAAAAAAAAACTTATTTATGGTCCTTTCTAAGTCGAGTAAAACATTGTAAACATAAAGCCTCAAAAATGTAAAGAAGCATCTTCCATGTGGACACAGAAGAGTATCAAATATTCAAATAAAAAAGGATATGCAAGAGCCTCATTATCTTTGGCCTAGAATGTATTGCTCTGACAATCAGTGAAAGTTTAGTAACACAAACCTAGTGGTTTGTATTGTACGCCTGCACTTAAATTCCCTTTTCTCCCAGCCAACCATGCACCGTAGGGTACCTCACCAGGCGCTACAAACAAAAGTAATATCAGCATACCATGACATAACTGAATGCAAGTATTTTATTAGAGAATAACATAAGAAATAGATTCAAAATTGATACTAATACGTGGAACACAATATTTTGACTCTGTAATTATAATTCAATACTCCAACTAGAACTATAAGTAATAACATACAAGGAAATGGGACGAAGGAGGCCCCAATTGATAGATTCTCTGAACCATATCGTAAACCCATGACACCATAATCTTCTGAGCATGCTCTGCAAAACAGAAGAATAAAATTCACCATGTTACTAATCATATTTCCAAATCAAGAAAGAGAACATCTTTTACTTGGTAATGGAAATGTCTTGTACTTGGTCATGGAACTCTCTCATGAAGATGTTAGTGGGAAGCTATGTACAACTAAATGGATGATTGACAGCCACAGTCAAGATATACAACCGACCTGTTTGCGCTAATTTTTTTTAAATAATACATTTTTTATTAAATTACAGAAATATTACGCTGAAAAAATAATTTTCAAAAATAATACACCGTCGGCCCGCTGCAGGCCGACTGAGCCTAGTCAGCCCACAGCAGGCCGACTGGTGGCCCATCTGCTTGCTGCTGGCCGATTGGGCTGTCGGCCACCAGATCAAGTCCAGTCGGCCTGCAGTTGGCCGACAGGGTCCAGTCGGCCTGCAGTTGGCCGATAGGCCCGCAGTGGGCCGACTAGGCTCAGTTGGCCTGTTGTGGGCCGACTGGTGCATGCCACCATTTTTTTCCGAATGATCCCTGATTTTTTTTGTAAAACTATGACGTATTCCGCACAACCCTTTCCCGCCATATGTTCGCGCCAACTATTTCCCGCCACCCGTTTCCCGCCACCCATTTCCCGCCAACCCTTTCCCGCCATACCGCAGTCGATCTTTCCCGCCATTTTCTCCTCTCTACCTATAAAACCCCCTTCAGACGGAGGTGGATAAGCATTGCAGTGTAGTGTAGTTGAGATGTCCCATTATCCTTTCGATCGTAGTTTTCACCCTGGGATGAGCAGGACTCTTCTGAGGCTAGCTACCAATTTCAGGATGGATAATAGGATAGTTCCATGGGACGAACTCACCGGTAGTGACACCATAATGAATGAGTTGGCTCACCAATTACGTAGGTCTGGGTGGCCTGAAAGGACCTATGAGGAGGTACGTAAAGAACTTCTTAGGTTGCATGACAGGTGGAAGAAGGTAGTGGTGCCGAAGAGTGAAACTTTCAGAAGGATTGCAGCAAATAATCCATGTTTATGGACTGAGGAGAGCGAGGACGAAGATGATATCTTCATGCCGCCGCTTCCGGGTTCTGCATCATCGAAGGGCAAGAGTTCTTCATCATCGAAGGGCAAGGTTTCTACATCGTCGAAGGGCAAGAGTTCTTCATCGTCGAAGGGCAAGAGTTCTGCATCGATCGAGGATGACGATGATGACTTCATGTAGTTTTTATGCTGTATGTTGTGAGTTCAGTTACGTACCATTTAATTTAGATGTAGTTCTATCTAGTTGTTTGTAATGTCTCGTTGTATGAATATTATGTTCTATCTAAATATGATATTGTAGTTCGGATAACAGAGTACTAAAATAGAGTAGGCATATGTCTCGTACATAAGTACATAGTCATTTGTCTCATACATTGAATAGACATAAGTCTCACATAGAAATAGATGGTAATGTCTCTACTGATAGATAGAAGCGTCAGTGACGACGTCTGGCCTGGCGGAGAGGCGGATCTCGAATGACAAATTCATCACATATAACTCGGTTTCCTGTAGCAATGCAACTCAACAACCCTTTTCCATTCCCATTCGCTCAGCATTTCTTGAATCTTGCCATCATCAGTTATGTCAATCAATTTTCTTTCCCCAGGGCCATCTGACTGCTTCCTGCTGACGTAGTACACAAAATCGTCTTCCTTCAACCCTTGCTTCAACATGAATTTAGTCTTCAACCAATCAAAAGTGAGGTCCACTTCACTAACTTGCACAACACTTGGAGAAAAGCCTTGGACATGAACAATAGGGCTAAGCACCCACTGAGTACCCTTAGCCATCTGCAACACACAAATCGCATTGAGTACCTAACCTACCCCTTAATATCCCCACTAACAAATATTAGACATGTCTATATATTACCTAGCTATATATTACAGAATATTAACGGAGCAACTAATACAATTCACCCACCTACAAGTATATTACGAATATTTGCCGTAGCAACTACAAATATTGATAGATTAATATATTTGACTGGACTGCCTATAATACGGACCTTTTTTCTGGACTACTACATATACTGACACTCCTAAATACTTGACATCCACATATAGTACGGATTATTACCGGAGCAACTACACATTTTTACACAACTAATTAGTTGACATCTAAATATATTTACGTATACTACCGGGGCAAATAACAATAATCGCACACCTAATTTATTTCACATCGAAACATATTAACAAATACTACCGGAGCACCTACGAAAAATAAAATGTGGGCTGAAATATACCTTTGAAGCGTGTGTGCGAACGAAGAACGACGAACGGCGGCCACCAAACTGTCGGTGCTCCGCCTCCAACGAAGAACGACGAACAACAGCTTCACCTCCACCACACTGCCCCAACTTCACCACCACCACACTGCAATGCTTATCCACCTCCGTCTGAAGGGGGTTTTATAGGTAGAGAGGAGAAAATGGCGGGAAAGAACGACTGCGGTATGGCGGGAAGGGGTGGCGGGAAATGGGTGGCGGGAAACGGGTGGCGGGAAACGGGTGGCGGGAAATAGTTGGCGCGAACATATGGCGGGAAAGGGTTCTTCATCATCGAAGGGCAAGGTTTCTGCATCGTCGAAGGGCAAGAATTCTTCATCATCGAAGGGCAAGAGTTCTGCATCGATCGAGGATGACGATGATGACTTCATGTAGTTTTTATGCTGTATGTTGTGAGTTCAGTTACGTACCATTTAATTTAGATGTAGTTCTATCTAGTTGTTTGTAATGTCTCGTTGTATGAATATTATGTTCTATCTAAATATGATCTTGTAGTTCGGATAACAGAGTACTAAAATAGAGCAGACATATGTCTCGTACATAAGTACATAGTCATTTGTCTCATACATAGAATAGACATAAGTCTCACACAAAAATAGATGGTAATGTCTCTACTGATAGATAGAAGCGTCAGTGACGACGTATGGCCTGGCGGGGACGCGGATCTGGAAGCGGCGACCATCCCAACCTGTCGGGTGCCCTAATGTGACGAGGAGGAATCTCAGACTCTCCCTGGTTATGCTGTGTATCCTATATGGGGCCTGGTGGAGGAGTCGAAAACATGTTCATCCACTGGGTGTGCTGCGACATCTGAGTCTGTATGTTCTCCTCGGGATGTTGATCACTCCCCCACGTATCATGTGATGCCGACATAGACGCCTGATATCCATAGACTCCTACGCGATGGAACGTTTCATCATGAAGAATGAGGTCGCGTCAATTAATATTGAAAACAATAAATATGAAGACACATACCTGCTGGCTGTGACGTCTGCTCTGGCTCAAACACGAAACTGGACGAGGGACCGTGCTACTGTGGCTGTGGAGATAACACGAAGCTCGGCGAGGGACCGTGTTGCTGTGGCTGTGGAGAAAACACGAAGCTCGACGTGGGACCATAGTGCTGCGGGTGCCACGTAGAACTGCCAGGTTGGTCAGGACGGGGTGGCCTGGTTGTCGGCTGATGTGCTAGACGTGGACGTGGTTGATGTCGGTGCATGGAGTGACGCGGCTGCTCCTGCTGGTGCTGAACAACATCGGTTCTCCGGGTGCACGTGATAGCCTCGTACACAGTCCGTATCTTATTCTGAATTCTTTCGAAGAAGGGTTGTAGCACTGGACGATGCTGAAAAGAGGTCCAGACAATAGTGATCGTCCAAAGGTGGTCACGTCGTCGTAGAGTTCGCGTGTCAAGGTAGCCTGCAAATTTCCATGACGATTAATAATGTCTGTCTCTTGCACGTCAAAGTATGTGACAACATTACGTAAAGAAAATATATCTTACCGCGTACTGCCTAGAGCCCGAAGTATCATAGCTCGGGTACATATCCGACGGAGTAGGATCCGGTATCTCCTCTGGGTGGGAGTACTCAACAATGCGTAACCGTGTTCCGGTCATGTAGCGCCGCAAATAGAGATTGAATTCATCGAGATCGAAATTGTGATTCTCGTGCCATAGATTTGTGTTTGCTGTCTCCCATTCTATAACATACGGCTCTAGTCTGACTAGCCAGTCAGCAGTAGTCCTGGTCATGCCCTTCCTTGTCGTCCTAAAATTGTGGTGTGTGTTCAACAATTACCTAAAGCTTCGAATGGAGTACTATGAAAGATAATGCAACATTAAAAAACTAGTTAATACCTGTGGATGTGTGCTGGCACCGGGTTCTCTATAGGGGGAGGTAGCTCCAACTGCAGAAGACCAAATTGCCTCATAACCCTCTGTTGTGCCATCTCCTCGACGAAGACATCCAAGATGATCTTAGATTTTGTCATCCAGTAATCTCGGTCCCTTGTGCATAGCACAGACATACCACCAGGGTATCTCGCTTGTATGGCTGCTTCCGTGTAGGGCTGCCAGATGACCCCGGTGTACGCATCGAGCTGCTCGTTCAATGCTGTGTATGCCTTCCTGGTCTGATCACTAGCAAAGCGTCTCTGCAGAGAAGAAAAGTTAGTAGCCGCTAGCATCAAACTATCTCTTGTGCAGAAAAAAGTTGCATTAAACTACAACACGGTGCGCCATACCTCGCGACGTGTCCAACACAGACCGAAAGTAGACATGTCGATGCCGTCAACATCAAACATGGCGTCTATAGGCTCATGAACACGTACATCTGGTCGCCTTATAGAGAACCTCTCCCACGACCACAGCTGTAGGAATAGAGGGCATCCAAGAAGGGCTGGCTTTCTCGATGTAAGCTGGCAACCGTTGCACATACCTCGGTATGTAGCCGCTAAGACCGCCGAACCCCAACTCCTCTGTCTGATCTGATCCGCCGTCTGAGCGCTCGCTATCTCGAGTGCCATAGGGATGTAGAGGGCGCTAATAGTGGTGACATGGTTCTCCGTGAACATCACCTTGCCGAAAAGCCACAGTAAGTAGGCCTCCAGGCTCCGAGTGATCTGTTCCGCAGTCAACGGCGCCCGGAAGTTCTGGATATGCATTAAGCGAAGAGAAAGTTTTAGTAAGCCGCAATTATTTTCTGTAAAACTGTATGCACGATAACTTGAAGATAATAGGTAGGGGAAATTACCCGGAAATTTGGCAACCACTCATACTTAGGTCCGTGATGCTCCCATACCGGATCCGGAGCATCCGGAAAAACACCATGAAAACGTTGTGTAAGAGCTCGCTCCCAACCAGCCGGTGCGTCCAACGGTCCTACGACATGACCTGCCAACGGTAGTCCGAGCAAAAGTGACACATCCTCCAGAGTAGGAGCCATCTCTCCCCATCTGAAGTGAAACGTGTGGGACTCTGGCCTCCAACGGTCCACTAAGCAGCTCAGCAAAGACCCATCGATGGCGAGGCGTTTCTCACCCGGGATAGACTCAACCAGACGCGCGAAAGGTAAAAGGCCGGCCCATTTCAACCTTCATCAGAGAACTTTTCAGTTACTGTCTCCCATCTCAACCATTAATATGCATGTCAGTGTGCAAATTAATAAAACACATACCGCTGAAGCCATCCTGAGTGTATCTTCCAGTTTTCCTTAGGAGTGCGAGTGACCAGAGGCTCACGCTTGTGCTCATACCATATCGCAGCACGATGACCCCTATAAATGTCCCCATTCAGCAACCACAATCCCGACATTCCTGCACATACAAAATTCTGAACATAGTGTCACACTTAATAATAATTCAGAACATAGTGTCACACTTATTACAAATTCAGAACATAGTGCCACACTTAATAAAAATTCAGAACATAGTGCCACACTTAATACAAATTCAGAACATAGTGCCACACTTAATACAAATTCAGAACATAGTGCCACACTTAATACAAATTCAGAACATACTACTGCTAGCTTAGCTTCTTCCTCTTGCTCTTACTCCTCTACTGCCTCTACCTCCGCTTCTTCCCCGGTTGCCTCGTCCACGCCCAGTGACGAAAGTGGGACAATTAGTGTCCCTATGGCCAAATTCATTGCATAGAATGCATTGCCTAGTCGGACCTCCTGCTTCAGATTCATCCATATCATTTCGGATGCGCTGACACTGCCGTCTGCCTCTACTTGTACGCATATGCTCTGGGTTTGGAATGTAACGCCTTTCAGCGGGGTTGACGCTGTTGAAATTACCCATTGATCGAAAACCCATCAGCTCACCTATCCAGGTATTGAGGACAGACTCTTTCAGAAAAAATGGAGACACAAACAATATTGCGTCCATTCCAAGCTGCCCGCAAGCAGCAAGTACATGTGAGCAAGGTAGGTGAAGCAATTTCGGTTTATTGCATGTGCACTCACACGTTGGCCAGGCTTCATTGCCAATTTTCACCTCATGCGTCCTCAACTCATTTGCACATCTGAATTTATTGTTGGCTAAGCGGACCTCAAACCTTCTTTCTTGATTACCGATGGCGACTACAGTGTGTGACCTAGCTTTTTGCATCTTGTTGTCCATGTACTTCGTGACTCTTTCACAGTACCGTGTATTTGGGTTGTTCAAGATATGCTGCTCTGCTTTTTGACGTCTGTCTCTGAAATACTTGGCGGTGCCATAGAAAATACTCTCAACGATGGCTGTAAGTGGCAATGCCCGGTTTCCTCTGAGGACAAAATTGTATGTTTCCGCGAGGTTCGTTGTCATGACACCGTACCTTGCTCCATGTGTGTCATATAGCAAAGACCACCTCTCTAGAGGCTCATGCTCTATCCACTGCTCAAAGGTTTTAATCGACCTCCCGAGCCTTCTCCTAGTACCAGGTGGGTCAAAGCCTGACAGGTCACATAGCCCAACAGGCTCCTCCTCCACGGCCGCTGTTCCTGTTGCCAACTGTGCAGCTACTGCTTCAACATGTGCCCTCACCGCTGCATCTCTTGCAACTTTCCTGTCCCTCACGTGTCTCTGCGTGCACACATTAAGTCTGTCGCGTATCAAATTGTACTTCCATAACTGGTTCTGCTTGCAGAGTTTTTTGAACAGATTCATCAGGTTCTTATTTCTAAACTGCGAGAAGAAATTAGCCCCCAGATGGCGCATGCACCAACGGCTCTGCAAGTCCTGCCATGGAACTTGTTCCTCAGGGCCTGGGTTTGTCAGTGTCCTTATCGCACTGAGTATACCTGCATGCCTGTCATGAAGGATGCACACATTGGGCTTCTCCTTCACAACTGATATTTTCAACTGCCTGAAGAACCATGTCCAACTTTCAATGTTCTCACTCTCCACAAAAGCAAATGCCAGTGGGACGACTTGATTTTGGCCGTCTTGACCTATGGCTGTCAGGATCTGACCCTTGTACTTGCCTGTGAGAAAAGTACCGTCAACACATATCACCGATCGGCAATGCCTGAAAGCTTCAATGCATACACCGAAAGAGAAGAAGAGACAATGCAACACCCTCACAGTTGGGAACTCTGGCATGAACATGTCTTGGATATCAATATAGGTGCCTGGATTCCGCTACTGCAGGGTGTGGAGGAGGTGGACAACAGAGTCATATGCATCAAAATAAGAACCAAATCTCCTCTCAAGCGCCGCATGCTTAGCCCTCCAAGCCTTGCCATAAGAAATTCTGTACTTGAACCTGGCGAAGACTTTTGTCTGGACTGCCTTCACTTCCATAGCTTTGCCCTGCACTATCTCATCGTAAAACAATCAAGTAATAAGCGTGGATGAAAGGTTGGCATGATCTTGAGGGGTGCAGGGAATAAGACAAGTGTGATTAACTAAGTCACTTATCACCCAACTTGTGCCATACTTAGGGAGAAAGCCGTGCACCCTGGCGGGACAATCTGCGTTCTTGCATACCATTGTCAGGAATTTCTGACTGGACACCTGAGCTGTGAAAACCTTTGCGTGGACATTGCCCAATTAATTATTGCATCCTTCAGGGCTAGCTTGTTCGGATACATAGCACCCGTCGCAATATTGTTTTGGTGATATTGCCAGGCTGAATCATGTCCATCATTCACGGTCATTGCAGATGATAAGTCATGATTCCACCATGCAGGATTCGGGACCTCCTCTGCATTTTCTTCTTCATCTGACTCGTCAGAATCATCGGCATGACCCCTTTCAACATCGGTGTCTTCTTCTTCCATCTGGTTCTGCATGTGCCCATCTACCTCGTCAGCGTCCACCTCGCCATTGTAATCACCATCGGCATTTCCTCCTTCTACCTGACTACTCTGCCCTGGTTCATAACCATAAGCATTTCCTCCTTCTACCTGACTGCTCTGTCCTTGTTCGTATCATAAGCATTTCCTCCTTCTACCTGACTGCTCTGTCCTTCGTAGCCACCCTCGCCTTCATGTGCAGTGACCTCCTTCACGACGGGAAGCACTAAAGCAACAGGATTGCATCCCCTTCGTTCACAACCTTGTAACCACCGCACCCAATCGGAGTCTCCCTCTATTGGCCTCAAATAAAAGTAAATTTTTGAACTTGACCGTGTCCACAATGCATGAACACCGACGGTGTGTGTTTCAGTATCAAGACCTAAACTTGCCGCAATCCATTCTTTCAACTTACTGACAGACCATGTTTGTGGTGCGCTCATTGGCACCTCTATGTGAGTAAATTCACTCAGATCTGCTCCCAACTCAGTTGTTTGGACAGTACCAGGACCGTAGTAAAATCTGAACTTCACTACATCGGACATCTCGACTCACCTATTTTTTTTTCAACAACGAAATACAAGTATTAAGCAACAACTTAATATCCCCACTAACAAATATTAGACATGTCTATATATTACCTAGCTATATATTACAGAATATTAACGGAGCAACTAATACAATTCACACACCTACAAGTATATTACGAATATTTGCCGTAGCAACTACAAATATTGACAGATTAATATATTTGACTGGACTGCCTATATTACGGACTTTTTTTGGAACTACTACAAATACTGACACTCCTAAATACTTGACATCCACATATAGTACGGATTATTACCGGAGCAACTACACATTTTTACACAACTAATTAGTTGACATCTAAATATATTTACGTATACTACCGGGGCAAATAACAATAATCGCACACCTAATTTATTTCACATCGAAACATATTAACAAATACTACCGGAGCACCTACGAAAAATAAAATGTGGGCTGAAATATACCCTTGAAGCGTGCGTGCGAACGAAGAACGACGAACGGCGGCCACCAAACTGCCGGTGCTCCGCCTCCAACGAAGAACGACGAACAACAGCTTCACCTCCACCACACTGCTCCAACTTCACCACCACCACACTGCCCCAACTTCACCACCACCACCTCCACCAAAATGCTCACCACGACCATCACGAGCTACCCCATCAGTAGATCGAGACCTCTTTTGGCTGCCCTAACTGAGTTGAATCCATTCACGGTGCCAAAATCGCGAATAACTTGCTCATTTAGGTGTATAAATTAGTGGCATTTTTGTGTAGAGAGAGGAGAAGGTAAGAACAGAAAAGAACAGAAGAAGGGAGGAAGGGGAGAAGAAGAAGGGAGGAAGGGGAGGATAAGGCAGCAGCCGGCCAGCCGCGCGAGGTGGCAGCACCCTGTCGGCCAGCAGCTGGCCGATCGGCCCGCGGTAGGCCGACAGGGGCGCACCCACGCCGACAGCCTACTCCCTCCCCCTCGCGACGTGGCCCGCCCAACCAGAGGCCGCCGCGTGCCAGCCGCGCCTGCAGTCGGCCTGCTGCTAGCCGATCGGCCTGCTGTGGGCCGATTAGGTCCAGTCGGCCTGCAGCGGGCCGACGGTGTATTATTTTTAGAAATAATATTTTCGGCGTAATATTTCTGTAATTTAATTAAAAAATGTATTATTTAAAAAAAATAAGCCCTGTTTGCCATATTCAAAGGGAACGTCCCAAAGGCGCCAATACCATACTTCGGATAGTAAACGCTTGAAGACAGCCGCATTGTGCTGGAAAATATAAGTTATAGGCTGAATCAGTACAATTTCTGCACCTTGCATAACAGAATTAGATGACTAACAAGAGATCACTTACGGTTTCAGAGTTGACACAAGAAAGTCCACAAATATATGGGGGTCGTTCAAATCCCTACAAAAAAAATTGTCATCACAAGCATGCATTAAAGAATTAGGGAATATAGCTATGGTAAACTATGCAATAAGCACCTCTGCCATCGAAAGTGAGCTTCCCCCCCATTTGTCGACATCTAATGAATTAAGTCAGGGAAAGCAACTTCTCTTGCAGGAAAAGAGACGATCCTGAAACAGAGCAGCTACATATATATAGAAAAAACAAAAAGAGTATATACATAAGTTAAGAAACTCGTTTTACACCAAGCTTCAACAGCAACCATATATATACTACTGAAACACAACCAGATGGTCATGAACCGGACAGAGCCAAATACAACAAAAAGCAGCAATCGCATATATTTGCTTGATGGATACGGTGGCATTCAGATCAGCATGAGAATCTCCCAACTGCTTTAACACAATATGCGCGTCCACACCCCCAGAATGGAAATAGTCATCAAAGAGGCTGCGTCGCGCGAGCTTCCCGAACATGAGCTCATATGCCGGGACCAACATCCTGCATGATTGATTAGGTACTTGAGTGCATATACACAAATCAAGAGCAACAGAGATATATATAATGTTGAGAGGAGTGGACATATTGCATCTTAACTGCAGAAGGATCACTTCCGGCACACAGATACCCAAGGAGCATGGAGGCACCTATCACATATGCATATATCTACTCCCTCCGTCCCCACAATATAAGATATTTTTGCAACCTAAAACAGCTTGCAAAAACGTCTTATATTGTGGGACGGAGAGAGCACATCTGAACTAGCTGGATCGAGGTTGGGCAAATGAAAGGCAATCCTTCCGCAGAAGAGTGGTAGATTGTCATGTCAGATGTCTGAATGAAAGCTAACTCTGGAGAAGAGGTCTTGAGAGGCAGACTGTCAGGATGTCAATTCTTTCAGTTCGTCAGTCAGCAGCTCTTGTTTTCTTCTTCAGTTAAAACGAAACCATCAGACAGTCCACAGCGAAGCAGGAGATGTGAACGGCTCAGATGGGCCAAGCGCGAGAAGGAGATCTTTATCAATTTCAACTTTCAGCTAAACTGGTGTTCAACTGCTAATCGCCGGTTAAACTCAATGCCATAGTTTTCCTCAATCCCCATGGTTTCAAATGCCAAAACTTCTATCTAGTTTCTCTCCAGCCCACTGTTTGTATAGCTTAGAACATCTCTAGCAGACCCCACTAAATCCCAGTTCACTCAATCCCCAATTTCCCTGCGATTTGCGCTACGAAATCGACATACATCATCAGTTGGTGAGGTGGTGTTCCTCCTCTCGGAGTCGCAAGCGATAGGAATCAAGAGGGGGAAGTACTAATTGATAATCAAAAAGATATTTCAAGAAAGAGAGGAGTCGACGGACGGCGACCTGGTGCGGGCGGCCAAGGGAGGGAAGTCGAAGACGGGCGGCACTAGCACCTGCGGGTCCGGCTTTGGCTTCTCCGGCGCCGGCTGCGGCTGCAGCTGCGGCTTCTTGGCCCCCATCTCCTGCTGGATGTCTGGATCCAGCCTACCCTCCTCCAAAAGCACCTCGCCGCAGATAAAGATCAAGTCATTTCGCCAATTATTTCGACGAACCTTATGAGGGTCTCAAGGTCCGGCGGTGACTGTATCCTTTCTTCTTGCTAGACAAGAAGAAGAGTACTACTACTAACCATGGGCCGATCTATGCGGGCCTCGTGGCTATGTTTTTTTGTTTCATTAGATAAAGGGTAGTGATATGCGCCGGTGCACCGGCCCAACGTTTCGGAAGGTCGCGCGCGGGCCGTCAGATCAAATCGCGGAGACCGTCAGATCTAGGTAAAAAACGATTCGCCCAGCTCCCTTCTTCCTCTCGCAGAAACGTTGTCTCCTCCCCCGAGCGCCGCCGAGACCACGCCATACCCCGCGAGAAAACGGCCGAGCTTGAAGCACCACCGCGGCGTTCCCTCGTCGCCGGTGGGCGCCCTCGCCGGCCTTCTGCGTTTGCCCAAGAACAGCGGTCGCCATGGATGCAGCTCCGCCGCCCGCGCTCGTCAGAGATCCTCGCTCGCCATGGATGTAGCTCCTCTGGCCGCGCTCGCCATGGATGCAGCTCCACTGGCCGCGCTCGCCATGGATGCAGCTTCGCCGTCCGCGCTCGCCATGGATGGATCCCGCCTGCGCACGCCATGGATGCAGCTCCGCCTCGCTGGCGATTGACTGGTTCCAGCAAATATAATTGGCCGTTGTAGCATTTTTCGTTGTTGGTCGTAGCAAAATGGAGACACGGTTGCAACAAAAAAGAAAGGTCGCCATTGTCGCTGGTTGTAGCTCGCCGTTGCAGGTAGCAAACATTTGCATTCTAAAAAAATGAACGGATGCAACAAAACCCGTTGCCGGACGTAGCAAATACCTATGACAGTTGTAACAAAAAGCCGTCGTCGTCGTCGCGGGTCGCAGCTCGGCCATGATGGATGTAGGAAAACATTATGCCGGTTGTAGCAAAAAACGATGCTAGTTGTAGCAAAACCGCGACGCCGGTTGTGTGTTGTAGCAAAACGTGACGCTAGTTGTAGCAAAAATGCTATGCCAGTTGTAGCAAAAATCTATGCCGCCAGTCAATCAACGCCATTTGAATGAATGTAGCAAAAAACTTCTGCGGTAGTAGCAAAATCAAACTACGGATGCAGCAAAAACGCCATCGCCGCCTTCACGAGGTCGCAGCTCCGCCTTACATGGATGTAGCGAAAACCCCCAACGTAGTAGCAAAATCCTGCTACGGTTGCAGCAAAACATCGTTGTCGTCGTCGCGAGGTCCGAGCTCCGCCTGATGGATGTAGCAAAAAGCTTCACCGGTAGTAGCAAAATTCAACTACGACTGCAGCTTCCCCTTTTTGTGCAGTGCCATTGAAGCTTTCTATGTCTATGGTTGAAGCTTTTTTCAATGGTTGTTGAAGCTTTTCTAGGTGACGGTTGCAACACTTCTATACGTGGGTGGATCCGGGCATGGCGGGCAGGCAGCCATGGCGGGCGGCGAGGGAGCGCCTGGCCGCCGGCGACGGAGCTTGTGGTGGCCCAGTCGCTACCCGGGAGGAGGAGGGGGGGAGGGGATGCGCGCGCTTGAAGGCTCTAGGTAGGGGATGGATCTGGCCATGGCAGCAGGCAGCCATGGCGGCCGGCGAGGGAGCGCCTGGCCGCTGGCGATGGAGTCCGTGGTGGCCTAGTCGCAGCCCGGGGGAGGGGAAGGATGCGCGCACATAGGCTGGAGGTAGGGGATGAAGGCGCATAGGGAAGGAGGCGGGGATGCGGGGCCACTGCGCGGGCGTGTTTGCCAACATGGCGTGCGAACCGGCGCAACGTTTCGGCCGGCGCACAACGTTTCGGCCGGCGCACCGCGCCCAAACGTTTCCCTTAGATAAAGGGCCCCCGGGCTTACGGCGAGACCTAAACGGACAAGAAAATATTCGTTTTTAATTTGTTTGGATGGCTAGATGGATATGGCCTTGTCCACCATTTCCTAGTCCACCCTGTTCGCTTTTTATTAATTTATTATTATGGCCATTCTATACTTTTTCTGTTGGAATAAATAAAATATTGCATGGGATTAAAAAATAAGTCACATAGTTTACAATCAAATAAATAAAAATCATATAGTTTACAACCAAATAAATTTAAAATTGTAGCAATTAAATTGGAAGAAAATGAGAAGATAGAACTTGAAGGAACTGTTGAAACATTGCCAAGTGCACCCTTGGGCTCAACCAAATCAATGATACTCCCACCCTTGTTCATAAATTCTATCATTATATCCATCCTCTACGATTATGTTGTGCATGATCACACAATTAGTCATCACCTATAACACAATGTCAACACTCCATATTTTTTTTCCTTCCGTCAGAGTCACGGTTTGCTTCTTCGAGAGGCATGGTTGTGCTTTCACGAGTGACGTCCGTGCCTTTCGAAAACGAAAAAAAAACGTGTCTTCTCTTTTTTTTTCGCGAGAGGCACGGTTATGATTTCACGAAATGAACGAACGTGCCTCTTTCAAATAGAGGAAAAACCCGTGCTCGCGGTTCGGTTTACGTAAAACTTTGGTAACTTCACGTATGTGCAGAATCAGGTTCGTAACTTCACGTAGGTGTAGAGTTATTGTTGGATGACTATAGACAGTCAAGCATCTAGCTCTTGTCGGCCATTTTCTGGATATTGCACTAACCGAGGCAATCCATTTGGTCCGCCCTGTCCTTTTTCTAAATTAATTTATTATTTTGTCCATTCCATACCATTTTTATTGGAATATTTTAAAATATTGCACAGAGTTAAAAAAATGAGTCACATAGTTTACAATCAAATAAATAAAAATCACATAATTTACAACCAAATAAATTTAAAACTGTAGCAATTAAATTGGAAGAAAATGAGAACTATTGGTTTCCTAAGTGAGTCGACATATACTCAACCAAAACATTTTAAAGAATAATATGAGTTGCTCGATCGTGCATTTCATGATAAACTTGGGGGAACTATTCAATCGTTGCCAAGTGGACCCTCGGGCTCAACCAAATCACCCTGATACTTTCACCCTTGGTCATAAATTCTATCATCACGCTTATCCTCTACGATTATGTTGTGCATGATCACACAAGCAGTCATCACTTGTAACACAATGCCAACGCTCCATGTTATAGCAGGGTGTCGAATAATAGCCCAACGATATTGGAGCACACGAAAAGCACGCTTCACATCCTTACTAGCACTCTTTGTTCTTTGGCAAATCTAGCACTCTTCTTACTTGGGGGATTGGAAATCGCCTTCACAAATGTAGACTACAGAGGATAGATACCGTCAGCTAGCTAGTATCCCTTGTTGTACGGATGACAATTGATCTCATAGCTGACCTTTGGGGACTTGCCTTTCAAAAATTTGAGAACACCGGAGAGCGCTGAAGCACGTTGATGTCATTTTTGCCATGCCGAGAAAAGAGTGCCAAATTAGGAGATCTTGTACTGCCACAACTTTAAGTATGATTGTGCACTCTCCAACATGTCCCTTATATTGCCCCTGCCAAGGACAGTTCTTCCACACCCAGTGCATACAATCTACTTCCTCCGTCCGCGAATAAGTGTACTTCTAGCTTTTGTCTTAAGTCAAAGTTTTGAAATTTTGACCAACTATATACAAAAGAGTAATAACATATATGACATCAAATTGATATATTATGAAAGTACATTTCAAAATAGAACCGGTGATATTAATTTAGTGTCATAAATGCTAGTACTTTTTCCTATAAAGTTGGTCAAAGTTTTAAAACTTTGACCTAGGACAAAAGCTAAAAGTACACTTATTCACGGACGGAGGGAGTATGCTTCCAAGCATCCCAAAAAGCCTCTCGAATCATTGATCGACAACAACCGGGTTGTATCTTCAGTATTGATTAGTCCCTTTAGTGATCCGGTAAAAGAGTAGAAAGGATTCTCACATTTTTTTTCCTCATAGGCTTAATCCATCTATGGTTTAGCTCATGACCCAATGCCAGCCCATTGCATACCAGCCTCCACATGTGAACTCTAACCTTATTTGGAACATTTGCACTACATAGGTTCAGCCAACATCAGCGGTTTGCCAGCCCATTGAAGGACAATGCATATACATTATAGTTAAAGTGGATGTGATGAACCAACTTGTAGTTGGATAGTTAGGAGGATAGTGGTATCAGCACACCGTTAGGGTTCAAGTTCTACAATTGGCATGTTGGTGCTCGCATCTTTCTGAATTTATTTCAGGCTTTTCAGCGAAGTTTGTTCAGTAGGAGGAGATATTCCCTCAACTATGAGGCGTGTATGTTGACTTCATCAATCTCAAAATATTGTGTCGGCTCGGTATCTCAGACGTACTCATAGGGGTAGGGTGTGCGTATATTCACTAGTAGAAAAAGGGTCAAATGTGAAGCACATTAGTGCCGGTTTGATTTTGAGCCGGCACTAATGTGTCCATTAGTGCCGGTTCCAACAGCTAGGCGGGAGGAGCTCTTTAGTACCGGTTTGTGGCGAACCTTTAGCACCGGTTCGTGCCACGAACCGGTACTAATGAGGCTGTGGCCCCACGAGCACCTTTAGTACCGGTTCGTGGCACGAACCGGTACTAGAGTTTCTTACTAAGCTATTTTTTAGTCCCACCTCGTGAAGAGAGAGGCACTAGGAGCGGTTTATAAGTCGTGAGTGCAGAGACGATGAAGAAGAGGCGCAATGCTCACCTTCACGTTGCTTAGCTTCAAGCCTTGAGGAATAAGGTAGACTGCATGGAGCTATGTGCAGTACAGTCTACACTATTCCGAAAGGCTTGAAGCTAATTAACGAGCATTGCGCCTCTTTTTTATTTTTAATAACTTATTACAACTCCGGACTTCTTGTGTTACGGCAAAAACAGGATGCACTTAGTGTACAAACTGGACAATCTCTTTCGAAGTATCAGGGCCGGTTTCGGACGAAAACTCATCTATTACACCGGCACTTTATTTTTTAAACTTATTACAACTCCAGACTTTTTTTGCGTTCAGTAGGCACCATTCAAAGCAACGTCATCAATTTTCAACACTTTCTCACATCATTTGATGTTTTTCAGTCATTTATCGATTTCTTTTCAGAGCTAAATGATCGTGAAATTGAAAATCGCTACAAAATGAACTCTGAAAATGTTGAAACTTGGCATGGTATCATCATTTCACCCACATAGCATGTGCAAGAGAGTAGAGAGGGTTACGGCAAAAACTGGATGCACTTCGTGTACAAACTGGACAATCTCTTTCAGAGTATCAGGGCTTCGGACGAGAACTCATCTGTTACACCGGCACTTCATGTTTTTTAAACTTAATTGAATTCCAGACTATTTTTGCGTTCAGTACGCACCATTCAAAGCGACGTCATCAATTTCCAACACATTCTGACATCATTTGCTGTTTTTCAGTCATTTACCGATTTGTTTAGAGAGCTAAATGACCGTGAAATTGAAAAAATCGCTACAAAATGAACTCTGAAAATGTTGAAACTTTGCATGGTATCATCATTTCACCCGCATAGCATGTGCAAAAGAGTAGAGAGGGTCTCGGCGAAAATTGGACGCACCTCGTGTACAAACTGGACAATCTCTTTCGGAGTATGAGGGTTTCGGACGATAAGTCATCTGTTACACAGGCACTTCAATATTTTTAAAACTTATTTGAACTCTAGCCTATTTTTGCGTTCAGTATGCATCATTCAAAGCGACGTCATCAATTTCCAACACCTTCTGACATCATTTGCTGTTTTCCAGTCATTTACCGATTTGTTTAGAGAGCTAAATGACGGTGAAATTGAAAATCACTACAAAATGAACTCTGAAAATGTTGGAACTTGGCATGGTATCATCATTTCACCCGCATAGCATGTGCAAAAGAGTAGAGAGGGTCACGGCGAAAACTGGACGCACCTCGTGTACAAACTGGACAATCTCTTTTGGAGTATCATGGTTTCGGACGAGAACTCATCTGTTACACCGGCACTTCAATGTTTCTAAAACTTATTTGAACTCCAGCCTATTTTTGCGTTCAGTATGCATCATTCAAAGCGACATCATCAATTTCTAACACGTTCTGACATCATTTGCTGTTTTTCAGTCATTTACCGATTTGTTTAGAGAGCTAAATGACGGTGAAATTGAAAATCAATACAAAATGAACTCTGAAAATGTTGGAACTTGGCATGGTATCATCATTCCACCCGCATAGCATGTGCAACAGAGTAGAGAGGGTCACGGCGAAAACTGGACGCACCTCGTGTACAAACTGGACAATCTCTTTCGGAGTATCAGGGTTTCGGACGAGAACTCATCTGTTACACGAGCACTTCAATGTTTTTTAAACTTATTTAAACTCCAGCCTATTTTTGCGTTCAGTATGCATTATAATAAAACAGAAAATAAATAAAACAGAAAAGACAAAAACTATATAAAAAAATTACTCAAAAATAAATAGTAGAAAATTTAGATATCTGAGATTTGATGATCTAATTAAAATATTAATATATAGAACTAGCTACTTTATTTTAGTAAGAAAATTAATAGAACAAGTTTATTTTTATTAAATGCTTAGTTGAATTAATAGAACTAGTTGAACTAATAGAAGTAGTTGAATTAGTTGAATTAATAGAACTAGTAAGTGTTTAATGTTTCACCTATATGAACATAGGAAATGTCGTCTGACGACAAAAAAGATTTCATTAAGTGCAAATACTGTGAAGACCAGCGCGGCCTGTGCGACAGAAATTTCCTTGTTGATGATAGGCGCTTCAGTATCAAGCTGGATGAGACCTTCGAAGTGGATACAGTAAGTCACAACGACAAGTCTTTTTTCGTAATTAAGCATGACTTATATATGCTTCATTTGCTTCAACTTATAATTTTAAATTTTCACTATTCTACTAGCGCATCCCCTGCCATGCAAGAATTTTTGTCTTGAATAAGATAGGTTTCAGTGCTATGAAAACTATGGTGGTAAAGAGAGTTTACCTGAAGACCGAGCATGGTTATACTTTCAACGTCAAATTATACAATGCAGACACGTACACCTATTTTGAATGCAAAACTTGGCAAACACTATGCAAGGCTTATGCATTTGAGCCTGATATGGTTATCACCTTTGATATTCGTCCGGAAGATGATATTGAAGGTAATAGAGACATCTGGGTCGATGTGCAGACACCTCCAGTTCTACCATTATGTGAGTTTCTCAACCATATTTATGTCTTTGATATTGTTTATTCAAAAATAGTTGACAACTAATTTCTATTGACAGCTTATTTCCATTCAAGCAAACATGTCCGGCGCTTGGTAGACAGGACCTACTACTGTCCCGGAGTTGAACTAAACTGCGAGGAGATAAGTCATTATGTTTCATGGCTTGAGGATCTTCATACTATTTGTCCTCAGTGCATCTTTTGCACACATTATTTTTTTGCTAAACTTTAATTGCTAAGTATATTAATTACTATACGATGTTCTTCAACAGGGACTCCCGATGACAGTTGTGCCTCAGTGGATCGAGACTAAAGGTCACATGTCAATGGTTAGCTTACGGCCAAGATATCCTACATTGCACATGTGTGCATTCAGGATTTCTAATAGCGATGAATGCTTAATAGTGAAAGATTGGAGCAAAATTGTTAACGATCCCAGCAGAGAAGTACTAGGGGGCAACAATGAGAAGCGCAGCCCACGATTAGGAGACAGGTTCATCTGCATGCTCCAGTATGATGAATCCAGAGAGCTATACACTACTTCATGCTCTTAGTACTTTTGTCTTCTCATGTTCGTGTTCTTCGTCCTGAACTTAATCTCAAAGGGTGATTTGCTTTTGTGGTGTTATGAACGCTTATAATATGATGACCATGTTGAACTCGATGATATCTTTGCTTCTGGTACAAGTTAATGTTTTTTCTTTAAGCTAGTGTTGGTGCTGATTAGATAGCGGTAATGACTATGATGATTAAACAGTGGTAATGACGACTATGATGATATTTAGCTAGCTAATTTACTGTTGTTGATGATATGATGCAAGAGTTTTTATATTAATATGATGATGATGATGATGATGAGTTATTATATCATTTATAAAAGAAACCGCAGATTAGTTTCAGCTGGATGGATCCTAGCTAAGTGATCAAGTATATGCCATATCCATATTATACTTGATCACTTAATTATAGGTGATCAAGTATAATATGGATATGGCATATACTTGATCACTTAGCTAGGATCCACATGCATCCAGTCAAAACTAATCTGCGGTACTTTCACCTAATGATTTAACAACTAAAATAATCACTAAATTAAATTGAAACACAAAATTAAAGGAAAAATAAAAAATAATACCAAAACACCCCCAAACATTTAGTACCGGTTGGTGTTACCAATCGGTACTAATGTCCTGCACGTACCCGGGCCTGGCTCGTGCCACGTGGTGGCACTTTAGCGCCGGTTCGTGATGAACCGGTACTAACGGGGGGGGACCTTTAGTCCCCACTCTTTATTGCCTGTTGTGGAACCGGCACTAAAGGCCCTTACGAACCGGCGCTAAAACCCGGTTCTGCACTAGTGATTCGTTCATATGGAGTGTATCTATGTGTTTGTGAGTATCTGAGGTTGTACTCTGTTTAAAAAAATTAAAGTGGATGCGTATGTATGCATATGTTAGTATAACTTTATATCTTCAAATTACTTAGCAATAAAAATAAACTATTATTGGGGCTAAATTATGCACTCAACATATTATTTCAGCAACTATACATTATAATCAAATAAATAATATCGAATTAGTGTTTATGCAACATGTTCAACTTATAGGGGTATTTCAGACATTCACCATCAGCTACAGACACACCAGCCGTCCTAAAATTAGTTGGCAAACATTTCTTTTGGCTTTCTTAGCTTCTACCAGCCCCAACCGCTTCTCAGCTTCTACCAACTCTGGCCGCTCCAGTTGTTTCTTATTTAGACGCAGCCCAAACAAACTGGATCTTGGTCGTGCTCCTCGGCCTAGAGTGCCCATTGTGCCCGATCTGGTGTACTATAGTACTTGGTGGATCTTTTGGACATGTTCACTTTTGTAGATTTTTTTTAAACAGAGGCAAAGGATTTGCCTTATTCATTAAATAAGAAGGATGATAGAGTTTATTCGAGTTATACTTTTTTAGCGAAAGACACGAGCATGTTTTCACCCCAAACGACCCAAGAGGTTAACATTTCAAGCAATGCCATGACACTTCTGTTGGGGATGGTGCCTTTGATGAACACCTGGTTACATTGTTAATGCAATGGAGCCGGGCGTGAGCCCTTTACCTCTAAAAAACTTCTGTTAGGGGTGCAATCTGTAAGACCAATCCACCAGTCCTTGGTGGAGCGGAGCAGGCACTAGTAGAAAATAGGCCTTTGGTTCGGCCAGAAAAGAGCATTAATCCCGGTTGCATTACGAACCGGGACTAATGTGAGCATTACTCCCGGTTCGAGCGGCTAGGGCACCGTACATGCATTAGTCCCGGTTCAAATGGGACCTTTAGTCCCGGTTGGTGCCACGAACCGGGACTAAAGGGTGCGATGCCCATTAGTACCGGTTCGTGGCACGAACCGGTACTAAAGGTCCCATTTTCAAACTCTATCGCCCCCCCCCCCCCGCCCCCCCCCCCCCCCCCCCCGTGGATCGCCTTTTCAGTTTTGTAAAAAGCAAAAGAAAATGATAAAAACTTCAAAAATTAAAATCCTTCTAGATGTAGTTATGTTACTACATGTACTAGTTAGGAAAATTTAAAAACTTAAATTTGGACATGTTTTGCAAAAAGTGTAGGGAAAATGTAAAACGGCTATAACTTTTGCATACGATGTCAGAAAAAACCGTACACCGTACAATATATCAAAATGTTTAGCACGAAAATCCGCATCCGATTTTGACGGCCTATGGCCTGTTTGCAAAATTTAAGAATCCTCAAGTTTTTTTTGAATTTTTGTTAAATCTGGTCAAACTACTTATTCAAGAAGTATTAGTGTTACTAAATAATTATTCAATAATATTAGTGTTACAAAATAATTATTTCAGTTTTTTTGAATTTTGGTCAAATCTAGTCAAATTGTGGTCAAACTATGGTCAAACTCTGGTCAAACAATGGTCAAACTAATTATTCAAGAAATATTAGTGTTACTAAATAATTATTTCAGTTTTTTTGAATTTTGGTCAAATCTGGTCAAACTGTGGTCAAACTATGGTCAAACTATGGTCAAACTACTTATTCAAGAAATATTAATGTTACTAAATAATTATTGTTTTTTAGAACAATATTTCAAACTCAAACAGTGAAATGTGTGACTTCATGCTCAAGCTAAATTCCTGAGGGTTAATAGGATTGACATCTTACTATTGTCAGGAAAACAACAAGTGCATACTTGGAAACGAGGGAGAATAGAACCCGAAAGTTAAGCGTGCTTAGGCTGGAGTAGTGAGAGGATGGGTGACTGTTCGGGAAGTTAGATAATTTGGAATGATGAGAGGTGATTAGAGATTAGAGGTTAAATTGAGCAGTGATGAAGGGTGATCAGAGATTAGAGGTTAAAAAAATTCAGAAATTTGAAAATAAAAAAAATCAAAAAAAATTTGAAAAAAAAATTATAAAATTTCCTTTAGTACCGGTTCGTGTTACCAACCGGGACTAAAGGTGGACCTCCAGGCAGCGGCCACGTGGAGGGCCTTTAGTCCCGGTTCGTGTAAGAACCGGGACTAAAGGGGGAGGCTTTAGTAACGACCCTTTAGTCCCGGTTCCAGAACCGGGACTAAAGGCCCTTTTTCTACTACTGAGGGGCCAGGAAGACATGTCGACGCAGTTCAGCCGAAGCCAGGTTTTGAGCATGTCCCAGAGTCTCGATGTGAACCGACAAAGAGTAGATAGTCGACGATTTTGATCTCGCGCTTGCATAGAGGGCAAAGGCCACAGTTTAGCCATCCTCTCTTGACTAACCTATCTGTGGTCCAAATCCGGTTTTGCATGGTGCAACGAATTTCACTTTTGACGGGGACCAAGCTTTCCAAATCATGTTCCATGCTTCCATCAAAGAGCGGATCATGTCAAGGAACTGCACCTTGTAGGCACACTCCGCGGAATAGAGACCATTATCATTGTGCATTGATAGAACGATGCGATGTCGGGCGCACAGAATGGGTCACAAATTTCCTTTCATTCAAGTACAGATCAGTTAGTCTCGGACTCTATCGATCAGCTGCTATAATTGGAGGTGGTTGTGATAGATTCTGTGGATCGGTTAGGCTAGGATTCCGGCAACAGTGGTGGTAGGTATTACCTTCTTCTTGTGGCTCGAGGAGCTCCCGGTGCCGGCCATGGTGACGGTGGCCGGTGATGGCAGAGTAGCGGTGGCGGTGCTTCCCGTCAGCACTGCACTAACCCTAGATCAGTAGGGGATTAGGTGGGGTGTACGGCATTGCGACGAACCTCGTATTACGAGCCGCTGACCCCACCTCTTTATATATAGTGCAGGTGACAGGGGCCCGTCAACCATAGTGGGTTGAGCGCCCCCGATCAGGGCACGGATCTAAGGGCCTGGTGGGCCGTTGGGCCCACACGGTGGAGATCATCCTAACATTCTCCCCCTTGATCTCAACTTTTACTTTTGACCTTATACTTTTACTTTACTCGTTTCATAACAGATCAGTACATAGAACATGTTTCATCGTCACAGCTCAATTGCCGATAGAATCAGACAGCCACAACGTACCTCTCAGTTTTGAAACAAATTCTTTAACCTTGGGCCCTTTTATTGTCCGGAAATTTTAGACTATACCATAAAACCCATGTCGACTGTGTGTTCTCCAAACACACTGGGCGGTAAGCCTTTAATAAGCAGATCTGCAAAAACTTGTTTGTTGCTTTTATGCTTCAAGCATTTCAACATAATTCCGGACTTTTCTCCTTAACAACGTACAACTTTGTGTCAATGTGTTTGGCACCACACTTGACTTGTTGTCATAGGAGTGAATTACTTAAATGGTTATCGCTGCTGTCAACCATTATCAACTCCGGGTACAGGTTTCCATAACGATTTTGCCTGTCCCTCAGCCTCATATCATGCTATACTTTATATTTGCATCACGTTGATGATAAATGATTCATTCTATAGAGTTCTTCCACACAAAAACTCCTAATGTGAAGGTCAACGACAATTGTGGATTTCGTTGTACATTTCACAAGTTTTTATCTTTGTACTCACAACCTTTTGAGAGCACTTGTTTCTTTCAGCATGAGGCCGATATCTTTAACTCCATTCCATCAATTTAAATATGTACTGGACATTGCCAAAACAACCCGGATATGTGAACTATGTGACGGTAATGTTACACTTTTGCATTCATAAAGCTTCCAACAGCTGAAGCATATGGTACCATATTCATTTGGTCTATTTCACATTGACTCTTGGAACACTAAAGTTCCCAAAATCATTACCTTTTACTATAAGAACAGGCGTAGGTTTTCTCACATGCATACTTTAGAGACTTTTCAAAGTATGCTCATGCGACACTCCTAATACCCCCTTTTTTTCTTTTCTTGGTGAATCTCAGTAATTATAACGAGAGTCACTCTACTGACAACATTCTTTTGAACTTTGAGAACAAGAACTTCTTTTCTCCTGTTGCAGTAGATTGACATCACCATTAGCAAGTAGGACGTCATGCACATGCACAGGATTAGGAAATGAATTTCCCGTTCTATAACTTTGCATGAATACAATTGTCTTCTCATTTTCTTTAACCCAAAAAACATCTGATTCTTCTAACTTTAAATGCCACTGTCTAGAGACTTGCTCTAGTCCACAAAAGACTTCTTGAAGAAGTATCCCTTGTGTTCTTTACTTTCATCTGATGTAACTCAGATCATGATGTCGCTCATGATGTGCCACTAACAGGCAAATTGATCCTATAGTCTTTCATCTCCAAGAAGCAATAGGTATTACAGGACCTGTATCACAAGATCCATGTTTACTCATTCCACCTTTATGGAGCTAACAACAGGTGTTGTATAAGTCATACAACATGCTCCCCCAGATACAATCTATTCGAGTCTTAGGTATTTTCATACCATGCGCCCCCAGATTACTCCATCTTTACTAAAAATGGCGTATCTTTAAACTTTATTATTTGGGTTTATTCTGTTAAAACTTTCTTCTGTATGGCACTTTAAGCACCGTCTTAGTATTCCTTAGTCTGCTTTCGGAACTGTAAAAGATCCAGGAATACATCTATTTCTTTTCTTTAGGGGTATTATTATGATCGTCGTACTCCCCTAGATGATCACATTCTTCATTAATGGATATCTCATATTTCTTTCTCCCCCTCGAAATGTGGCAAGAACTTTTCTGCCACAATTTCGAAAAACCATTCACAACTCTTGTGAATTGAGGAAACTTTGAGTATCTACTTCATGTATCTGATTACTTCATATGTAATGAAGTTATCTGTTAACGGTATGGGAGTACTTTTTCCTTATTCCTCATTCCATTTCGGAAAGTCAAAATAGTTCTTTATCATTAGTACTTTTGCAAGTCACACTTGCATATCATTCTTATCTTTAGGTTCGTCTATAACTTTTATTCTCTTTGGATTTATTGAGTGCTTAATGACCGTTACACATAAGGTGTACGGTCGATACTAGGAAAGCATAATAGCTACTCCATACTTTTCTCCCAGAGTGGGACACATCAAACGCACATGAGTCATCATATCTTTCTCCTGTCATACAGGATAAGTCCTTTGCCTACATTCTCCTATCATACATTTTTTTTTGACATAATACTATGTCAACTTTACCCAGTTATGCAGGTATTTTCCTAGACTTTTCCCCGCCATGCGGGTTTTATCATAATCCTCTTTTCCCGCTATGCGGGTAATTCCTTGTAAGGAACATAAATGCCAGAATTGGCTCTTTTGACTGCATATGCTATCATCAAATTCAGAAATAAATCAGAAACGCTCTTTGACACACATGCTTAATCCGACGTTGGTCAAATTAAACACGCATGTTGCTTGTTTCATCTCAAATCATGTTGACTGAAAAATCTTCTTCATATAGAATACATGAAAGACATTCATCAACCAAGACTCTCAATGATCTATTTGTTTTCTTCTCTTGGATTAATATCCAAGAATTCTTTTCTTTTGAAGCCATTCTTTAGTGAGAACATACTCCCTCATGTTATGACCTTTCCTGGTCATCTTTCGGGTCACAAGTACCCAGCCATTTTCTTTCACGAATGAAAGCATGGAAAACGTTTAGTCTGAGAAAACATAGCCAATAATCAACAATAATGAGCATAAAAATAACCCAACGTTGGTCTGGTTAAAAAATATGCACATTAAACTTTTGTAAAACTTCCTTTTTATACTCTAAATCACCGTTGTGGTAGAATTAGAATAAAACTCATTCTTCTACATTAATTCCATATCACCATTGGGCGAAAATGGAAATAATGCATATAACTCATAAACAATGTGATGATAGTATTTCTATTAAACAACTTTGCTAAGAAATAATCATCATCATCAACTTTATTGCAGCGGAAATAAGAAATATACGTTCTTCTAGTTCAAGAGCATTTCTTCATCTTTAACTCTTCTCTAAAAAATGATCACTTTGATACAAAAAATTATCAAAGATTTAAGCTTTGAACATAAGACTCATAGTACTGTTATCATCAACGTTGGTCGAAAATAACAATACCATATTTTATCTTTAAAAGAAATATCTTTCTTTTATCATAACAGAAACTATCTGCATCTTATTTCACCTGCATCTTATTTCACCCACAGGGGAAAAACAATGTTAAGAACAGTTCTTCCAATTAAATTTTCCTGTTGGTTCCAATTAAATTGGAGAATAAAACTTTTACTTTGCAGCGGAAACTTTACAATATTCTATTCAGAAACAATTCTGTACTCTTTTACTCTCTAAGCAATTTTAACCAATTGGTTCAAAAAGCATTAGAGAAGCAACAGTTTAATCTTTTACTTTAGTTCTATTCACTTTTAAAAGAGCACTTATATATTTTATTATTATTTTGCAGCGGAAACATGATAGAAAATTCATGAACTTTTTCTTTTTACAGAAACTTTTCTTTCACTAAATAAAAATTCATGAACTTTATTATTTTCTTTATAAAATTCATAAACATTTCTTTTTCTGAAAATTTTCTATTTTCATTTTCAGAAACTTTTTCTGTTAACTTTTCTATTTTCTAAACAAAAATTTTCGTTGGAAAAAATTGCATAGAAAATCTATCTGAAATCTGCCCAAAACCTCGACAAAAAACTAAAAAACAAAATAGAAAACGCAGCTGGCCCAGCGCGCTCGGCCCGCAGCGGAAAAAGCCGGCACACGGCCTGCCCTGCGCGCCGTGCCTCGCGAAATGCCTCGACCCGGCCTGGGCCGCCCGCGGCTGTGTCCTCGGCCCAGAGACAGCGCGCGCGGCGGCTGCTGCCCGCCTGCACTTTCGGCCCGAAAAGCCAGTTGGCAGCTAGGGTTTTGATCCAGGCCGTTGAACGCGATCGGACGACTCACCATCATTTTCGCTGGATCAAAACTATCCCACCGCACCAGCTCGGGTCAAACTCTCATCCTCTCGTCTCCCGCCCGACGCTGTCCCGGTCGCCGGCGACCGCGCCGTGCTCGGCCGCCGCGCCGCGCCTGTCCGGTCGAGCCGCCGCCGGCGGCGTCCACCACCGCGCGAGCCTGGCCGTTCTCTTTCTTTCCCCTTAGATCCCCGATCAGAGCACGGATCTAAGGGCCCGGTGGGCCGTTGGGCCCACACGGTGGAGATCATCCTAACAGGTTGATGGGCTGATCCACTGGTTCATCACGGAGTCGGGCGACCCGTCTCTCCTCTTCTTCAGCGACACGGCGGCATCCGTGATCCTGTGGTGAGCCTGCCTGAGCACGTCCAGGACCTCGCCGATGGACGGTCGCACGTCCTGCTCCGGCTGTAGGCACCGGAACGCCACCTCGGCCACCATGTCGATAGTCTCCTCCGTCTCGCTCGCCGACGACCCGTACCCGAGCCGCGGGTCGACCAACCGGTTGATCTCGCAGCACTGTATCATGCGCACGGCCATGCATGCCAGGTTCACGTCGGCGCCGGCCTGGGACATGTCCACCGCCGGCCTAGAGGACACGAGCTCGACGAGCACCACGCCGAAGCTGTACACGTCGCTCTTGTCCGTCAGCTGGTACCGGTGTTGGCACCCCAATCAGTAATTGGTATTCAGGGATCCAAACTTAGGAGTTCCAACCAAGTGTCTACTTTTCATCAATGGTCAGCACACTGCTTATTTTCAGGCACAAAATGGCTTTGGCAGAAGGAAAACGCACATCCATGCTACATGGTAGGGAAACATTGGCAGCTTCATACTGATATTGGCAATGCTCACAAGAGGAGATTGCAACCTAATGCAACAGAGATCAAGGGATTCAAGAGCAAGATCTGGCTAGGCTTTGGCATCCCATTGGGACAAAGTAACCTAACTAGGAACAAGCCGCTGTTGTTTAGTACTAACCCTACAAAGGATTTGCGATTGTTGCAGCCAGGACACCCCATCCTTATTCTAGCCATGTCTAGTCATCAGCTCCCAGGTGACATGAAGTCTGTTATCGAACATGTGAAGATAGTGGAGATTACATTGAAGTTGATTCAGGTTGGAGTCATTCCCTTGCTTGGCAGTAACTCTCATAGTGGCTGTCACTTGGAACAGTTATGGGATCCTGGAGGCAACACTTCATCGGTGTGGCTCTATCAAGGTATATTTATTGGTGTTAGGCATTTAGTGGATCCAATTGAGTTCCCGTCTAGTTGTGAGGCAACTCCTTTTCAAGGAGAGAGGCATATTATGGTCCCTACTTTCGTCGCCCACCACTACTACATCATCGCCATCCCGGCAAGGTTGATTTCGTCCACGCATACTACAAGGTTCAAGTCGGCACCGGCCATAACATCCTCAAGGACTACTTCAACTTTGACCAAGTCTGCGTCAACAAGGACTACTACCTCGACACATCAGAGCCTTCGACCTCGTTCGCGTCTACCTCGACCATTGCTACTTTTGTGAAGGCTACCACCACCAATCTAGCAGCACCTTGGGACCCCGGCAGAAATTTTTCAGAGCCGGCTTGGGGTCAAGCCGAGTTTCAAGGAGCGAGGAATGTCACGGGAACAACTACAGTATTACATTAGGCACTTCAGGTGAAGCCAAGGACGAGCCGCTCGGCCCAAGCGGGGGACGAAGCCCAACCCACAGAACAGGAGATGACCAAGTCTAGTAACCGAAGATATATGGGGGATTCTTCTTCCCGGAGAGGCATCGAATAACAGATACCAGAACCGGCCGCCGTTGGGCGTGAACCTCCTTCCCACCTCCCTGGCTCTTTCCCTCGAATCCCCTTCTTGCTGCTTAACACTTGTATCTGAAGCTTGTATCATAAATTCGTGAGATAATCGAGAGTCCTGTAGTAAGTTCGTATCATGCCCGGCGCACATAATGGGTCACAAATTTCCTTTCATTCAAGTACAGAACTGTTGGTCTCAGGCTCTCTCGATCAGCTGCTATAATTGGAGGTGGTTGATGGGCTGATCCACTGGTTCATCACGGAGTCGGGCGACCCGTCTCTGCTCTTCTTCAGCGACACGGCGCCATCCGTGATCCTGTGGTGAGCCTGCCTGAGCACGTCCAGGACCTCGCTGATGGACGGCCGGACGTCCTGCTCTGGCTGCAGGCACCGGAACGCCACCTCGGCCACCATGTCGATAGTCTCCTTCGTCTCGCTCGCCGACGACCCGTACCCGAGCCGCGGGTCGACCAGCCGGTCGATCTCGCAGCATTGTATCATGCGCACGGCCATGCATGCCAGGTTCACGTCGGCGCCGGCCTGGGCCATGTCCACAGCCGGTCTAGAGGACACGAGCTCGACGAGCACCACGCCGAAGCTGTACACGTCGCTCTTGTCCGTCAGCTGGTACCGGCGGTTGTACGCCGGGTCGACGTACCCGGGGGTGCCCTGCGGCGCCGTGGACACGTGCTGCGTGGCGCCCTCCGCCGGGAACAGCCGGGACAGCCCGAAGTCGGCCACCTTTACGTGGAACCCATCATCGAGGAGGATGTTGGTCGTCTTGACGTCGCGGTGCAGGACCTGGTGCGCGTGGAGGTAGGCCAGCGCGGCAGCCGTCTCGACGGCGATGCCGAGCCGGGTCGGCCACGGGAGGAGGAGGGGGTCGCCGCCGCCGTCCTTGCCGTGGTGGAGGTGGTCGGCGAGCGTGCCGTTGGGGACGAACTCGTAGACGAGGAGGAGGTCGCGGCAGGTCGGCGAGGAGGAGGTGCAGCCGTAGAGCGCGACGAGGTTGGGGTGGCGCAGGCGCGAGAGGATGTCCACCTCGTTGGCGAACTGCTCCACGCCCTTGTAGCTGTTCTTGTACAGCCGCTTCACCGCCACCACGCTCCCGTCCCGGAGAACCCCTGAGCAAACACATCGTACGTCGTCATTCTACCACTCTGAAGAACAATCCAACAATGGCATGGCTGCACGTGTGGCTGTGATGTACCCTTGTAGACTATCCCGAAGCCGCCGGCGCCGAGCTCGTTGGTGTTGCTGAAGCCGTCGGTGGCCGTGTCGAGCTCCTCGTAGGTGAAGATGTGGGTGCACGGCGAGCCGGCGAGGCCGTTGAACTCCTTGCGGAGCGATGCCAACGGCGATCCTTCACGGATGAGGCCGTCCATTGACGCAGATCGTTTCTTGTTCTTGGCTCGGTTGAGTTGTATGAGATGGCACACGAGTCCCAGTACGATGACAAACAGAACAGCACTTGTGATTCCTGAAGGCATATATGTGCTGAGTGAGCAACCAAGATGTCTACATGAAGTTATCAACATTTTGGCGGGGTTATAAAGTTAGGAACCCTGATAAGTCCTGAACGTTTGGATTTTCCCCATGAAAAATCGATGGCAACTTTGATTGACGCGAGAATGACAAGTTTAGTTGGTAAGCATGACAATTTTGTCATGTAAAAAAACAAATCAAAGATAGAATTGTCATGCTTACACACCAAATTTGCCATCCTCACGTCAACAAAAATTGCCGTTTAATTTGCCATGGGAAATATCTGAACGTTCGGAATTTATCATTTCTCTAAAGTTATCAATACCTGTGACATACTTTATTCCAACATCCTTTGCACCTGTATCTGTATCTGCATGCCGGAATGTCCAATGAAGAAGAATCAGGACATTTGAATAGCAGTAATGCAATATGTAAATGAAGAAATATAAAAGGAACAAAACCTTAATTGTAAAGACTAGCTAGTGACAAATATCCTATCTCATTCGTGGTATATGTTTCTATGAGACATATTTTTTATTTGTTAAAGGGATCCCTTTGTTAAAATAAGGCTGTGAGGATGCGCAAAAAAATAAAGGTTGTGAGCAACAATTACTTGATTTGCAAAAAAGAAGCAAAAATTACTTCATTAGTGCATAATTATATTTGTATTCAAAATTCAATAAAAAAATCATGTCCCATCTGCAGTGACAACAACGATGATGACCCATGAGTAGTGATGGTGTACCAGTGACGGGTTGCCACGTACCACTGACGAGCCATATATGTGACCCATTAGCATTCTGCAGTTTACGAGCGACCGACATATCTAAAATTTAGAATGCCTACTACCCTTGATAGTGGTCGTCATGTGTGGCTCATCGATCCTTCGGATCATCTTTGTATCCCTTTAAACTTTGACACATGAAATAAAGCGCAGTGTTCTTCTAAAAAAATCTAAAAAGTTGTTAGCCGGTGGGCTAATTCGATGCCCTGGTTGACGGCGATAGGAAGATGTGCCAAGAGCTATCGTCCCTGCCGTCTTCGGGATTTCAAATATGAATTTTCAATTATTTTTGAATCACTAGGATCAATTGAACCCGAGCTCCAAATCTCTGTTCTGGCACAGATAGCGTCAGATCTTTCATCAAATTGTTTTGCAATGTATTTTATCATTACTGTTTACATGCATATTGATCTTGGGATGCAAACTGATGGATGTTAGGGATTTTTAGTTCATTTGATTGATCTAGTTACAAAATTTATTAGTCAAAGTTGCAAATTAGAGACTATGCAAAGTCAGAAAGAAAAACTATTTTCTACCAAAAATTGATTGTGGATACATACTCCCTCCGTTCAAAAAAACTTGTCACAAGCTTGTCTAGTGCTAGATACATCCATTTGAGAGACAAGCTTTTTCGGACCAAGGGAGTATTTCCTAACAAATCTAGTAATACGAACTTGTCCAGATTAATGATTCTTTTTATAGGGATGATGATCAAATCTAAACATGTTTGACAAACACAAACTGTATAAATTCTTATGTTACCGGGAAGAGTACATAACTTCACTATGTTTGGGTACCATTTCCAGTTGAAACGCACTCTAATATGCATAAATTTGGGCATCTAAATTTGGAGTGATTAAAAAGACAGATTAGGATATTAGACTCTAAATTTCTTCACCATGAAAAAACATTTTGCCAAATTAACTACGTTGATGATGGCCGTACATATCATGACAGTGATATTTTTTTTTGCGGGTGACAGTGATAGATAGTTAACCGGTCAGAACAAACTGTGAAACATTATTACCTGCTGACCAAAAGTTTGGCTATCATTATCAGAACTCTTTGGATAACCCTTGTCATGTCTTGACGAGTAATATCCTTAATGCTTAGAGTAGTAAATTAAGTGGGGAACCCTCAAAAAAGAAATGGCAGTATTCACTGACGCGACATGCAAGAAGAAGAAAAAAAAAAGGGGTAAAAAGCCAAAAGATCAATTCTGCACTGTGCACAAGTTAAGGGACACGACAAAATGAAGTGCCATGCGTGGTAGGTTGGCTGCCGTTCTCCTCACGTCGAAGGTTTCGGTAGGAAATATCAAACAAAGTGAGCTGCCATCTTGATATCCATGGAAGACTTGGGGAGAAGACTTGCAGATCAGGTTCCCTTCATACTAGGGGCAGACCAGATGAGTCACCTGACCCCAAAATCCACTTTCTCTCAGGATCTAGTTTAGCCACGGTTGCTTTCTGAATTTCCACTCTGAAGAATAAGTGTCCATTTTCATCTTTTAACTGTCCACAAAGATTATTGTAGGCTTTCGAAAAGGGTGTGGCCTAGCTCTCTCATCTAGATCAGAATTAACCAAATCTCATCTAAGCTCTCAGCATTGACTTTTTTTGTGGTTGTTTTCATGTTTTCTTCAGTTTTCACGTTTTTTTCTCCTTTTATTTTTTCTTGATTGTTATTTATTTTTGGGGGAAATATGTTACGCATGGCGTCGAAAAAGATAAAAATGGCACAAAAATTTAAACCAGTCAAAAGTAAAAAAAAAAAATTCACACAAATCTTCACCTAAAGTCAAATTGCGAGTTAGATAAGACCTTGTTATTCATTTTCGAAAAACCTCAAAGCACAACTCTAATGCAAAGGTTGGACTAGATTGGAAGGTTGAACGGTCAGATAAGAAAACGACATTTGCATCACAAATTCACAATCGACTACACAACTTTGACAGGGATAGCATGAGCGGCTGCTACCCATAGACGGTCAGACCATAGATTTGTATTCTACAATGAGGTTAGCCCTATGAACGAGCGACAGGAACATATAAACCAATTTGGCGCATGACCGAACTTATTCAAAGGCACGCAGTCCAAGCTCACGAATTGACCATTTCAGTATATCTAACTTAAATTAAGTGATGGCATGGTGCATAAGGCATCTTAACGCAGTACTGTAATGCAGTATTACTCTTGCTGATTCTGAGAATAATCTGTGCAAGTTAAGAAGGAAAACGATCTTGAGTTACCTGGAGGAGTTGTTGAGTTGGTTTCAGTGGAGTTGGGGCAGAGCTTCCCGTCGGGGCAGACGCACTGGAACGCAAACTCAGCGAACCGGCACTCCCCGCCGCTCATCCGTCTGCATCGATCGCAGTCCCCTAGCGGCGCCGGAAGCTTCAGGAGGAATCCATCCCTGATCAGCCGCTCGTACTGCTCATGAGCTCGATCCAGTCCTCGGCGCACCGGCACGCTCACCGAGCTACAGTTCGTCGGAACACCTGCCGGCACCGTGCCGCCTTCGTACCAAAGACCAGAGATGTACGCCCCCATCGTGTGGTTGCCAGGGCCACACCGCCGCGGCAGCCGGAGCGCAGAAGGCACGGTGCAGTTGTAGAAGAACACGAGACGCTTGTTGGTGGCGCTGATGTTGAACGGGAAGAGGGCGAGGCTGGCCGACACGTTGAAGTCGGGGACGGAGCAGCCGCTGTCGCCGGCGAAGATGGTCTGCACGGCGGCCACCATGGAGTTGCTGGCGTAGGAGATGTTGTCGACGCGGAAGATGTTCTCCCTGAACGTGTTGCTCAGGTAGGCGCGTCGGGTGCCGACGTCGCAGGTGAGGTCGAAGGCCGGGTAGCCGCAGTAGAGCGGCTGCGCGCCGGCGAGGGAGAAGGGGTACCTGATCCTCAGGTCCCCGCATGACTCCGGCGTGCAGCTCCCGTTGCCGCCGGTGCCGGTGGAGGCTATGGCTGAGCGGAGGAAGGAGGCGAGCTGGAGAAGCAGCAGCGGCGGCAGCATCATGGCCATGATTTCCAACGAGGAAGAGGAGGGAAGCACGCGCGCAGTTGGACTGTGGACTTGGCACTTGTGAGGGATGAAGAGGAGGGAAGCTGGTGTCGGTACGCCGGCGGTTACAGAGTGTTTGACCGGTATTGTTCCCGGTTTTCGTTACGCAAGTCTCCATCGCATCTTCGTCGTAGCAACGGCACCGCGGTTTTCTCCGCCGCAGGCTTCAGAGCAAGCTTTTTCTTTTTCGAGAAAACTTTCGATCTATTCACCATTAATCATGACTCGAGAGTAAGGCTTTAAGCACATCTCGATGATTATGGCTACCAAGCTAAAATCTAAAATATGGGTTCCATACAATCAAGCATTTCAAAAAATTTAAATGTGTATAGGAAAAATGTTAAATCTGTATTAAAAAATGTCCTAACGTATGTGAAAAATGTAAATTCCATGTGGAAACATCTTATTGCCATTAGAAAAAAATCACCGTGCATTGATATTTTTTTACCATTTATTCAAAAGCAGGGACAGAGGCGATATTTGCACTTATAGGAGAGGGATGCATCAAACTGCACATGGTTCACAGCCGGAGACGCGCCATCATCTGAGACCCTCCCGAAAGAAGAATTCCCCGTCACTACACTTAGACCATTGAAGAGGAAGGCATCGAACCACGAAAGGACTGGAGTTGGATCCACGCCATCATCGTTGCCCCTCAGCTACCACTGCACTGCAACCACCAGTCGAGGAAGGTGTCACCCGCGGCAGGCTAGATACGGGGTGCACGTGCATCGGTGTCGAAGGCCAAAACATAGGCGGCGCCGCGACGACGATGGGTCGCAGGCGCAGCTGCTCCTCCTAGTGCCCATCTCATGGCAGGTCGGTGGCGGGAGCAGAGCTGCCTTAGTCGCTGGCAACCTCCTCCACCACCTTCACTCATCTGCGCCTCGTCCCTGGCCGCAACCTCCTCAAAGGCAGACGGCGATCCCCCATATTCAAGCCTCTTCGTCGGCGTTCCTACTCCTTTTCGTCTCCTCTCAGCCCTCGCCGACCGAGCAACCAAAGAAATGAGAGAGGGAGAGGGGGGGGGGTGAGGAGATAAGGGAATGAGTGATGGGGACGTTCGACATGGGGTGGTTCTAGCCAGTGATTCCAAACCCTGACGTGGCTCTCGATGATGCGCGTCAAGATTCATGCTGTTTGATCTGACGGTACACATAACATTCAATGGGAACCCCTCGAGCGAAGGTTTGCCAACTATCATTCCGGTTTTATGTGCTTCCTTTCAAAAAACCACCAACTTCAGAACCGGCCATCTGTTCTCTCTAGATTTAAAAATTATGGGAAAAAATGTCATGAATTTTAAAAAGGTTAAAAAGCTGAAAAAATATTCATGAATTTTAAAATTCTTCACAAAATAGTACTTCATTTTAAAAAAAATCATGAATTTGGCAAAAGTTTGTGAATTTGAAAATGAAAAAGGATGAAAAACTAATCAAAACTAAGTAAATCCGGCATTAAAACACAAAGAAGAAAAAACTGGGGAAACCAGGTTAGAAGCTTCCAAAATGTTCCCAAAACCAGTGCTCTGTGAAATGATTACATTGGCCGGCCCATATAAGAACACTATGGGCGCGCCATATTTAGGAATTTCTTGATCCACTGGCTAGCAGTGAGGGCTCGCCTCTAGGGGCACGGTAGTGGCCTCGCCATTTATAGTTGCTATGAGCACTATTTTTTTCCTTTTATTATTTTCCTATTATAAAATAAAGAAATTTATACACTTAAAAATATTTTATTTAAATTTTTGAAAAAATTCTTACCATTCAAAAATATTATTCATGGCATTTAGAAACTGTTCCCGAGCTTAAAAAAATGTTCATGACATTTTTGAAAAATTATACAATACTATAAAACTATGTCCATGTAATTTAAAAGAAATGTTTCATACCATTCACCAAAATGTATGTGACATTAAAAAACCGTGTTCACAAGATTTTGAAAATATATTTTTGTTTTTTTAATATGTATATACAATGTACAGAAATGTTCACATCATTGAAAATTTTGCTTCATACCATTCAAAAAAATATGATATTTAAGAAAATGTTCAAACAATTCAAAATAAATATATAACATTTAAGAAAATGTTCAAACATTTGCACACAGGGACAGTCTGGCCAAACTGGCCCGAACAATTTGGATGTACAATAAACATCCAGAACGAACTTGAGGTGGGATCTTTGGCCTGCCGACATGGGTCATTGTGCAAATGCGTGGAGAGCCACAACTGATATATAGTGTTGTACTGACCACATCCCAGACCACAACGGTCGTTCAGCGCACCTGCTATGTGTGGATACACCCAACGTATAACAACCTCGTCCACGCTGCATTGCTATGTGTGGATACACCCAACGTATGACAACATCGTCCACGCTGCACTTCCATTCACATCAGCCGCCGTCATGCGCTGGTTGCAACTCGTCATACTTGATACACATCACCGACATGGCAAGTGTGGTTGTCTCTGCATGGTCTATCGTCGGTGTTGCCCTCTACATTGTGTGTCGCACTGCCATTCTCGGAGGTACCCCCCCCCCCCCCCCCTTAATTGATTAGAGTGGGGATTGCTAAGTACTTTCAATGGTTATCTCAATTAGGGATAATTAGAATTTTTGCGAAATAGTGCTAATTTTGATCGTACATGCAACCATTACAGGTAAATCTAAGATCCAAAAATAAAAAATACAAAGAAACTTGCATCTAATTAAGGATTACAATGGAATCACTTGAAGATATCTTCTTTGCAAGATAGATAAAGTACTCGCAAGACAAAAATGCCCCCACCTACAAGACTGCACTGTCTTTTACAAAATTAATTGGAAAATTATGCCACCAGGATAGATCATGATGCCAAGAGTAGCAGCAGCAACATCAAGTACGTTGAGGCAGGGGTGATGATGAAGAACGTGGCGGAACAGAGTTGGGCAGGTAAGGGTAGGAGCCCGGTGGCGGCATCTTGCACTCATCGCCGTTGAAGTAGATCTTGTGTGGGAAGGCCCACCCCTGGCTGAAGGTGAAGGTGTTGTCATCCTTCCGCATGAGCACCTCCGACTGCACGTTGCCAAACGGGCTGGACTCCATGAGTAGGTCGTTGTAGAGCTTGAGCCCGTAGAACATGTCGGTGTCGTTGATGTTCCCGTAGGGGAGTAGGGGCTTGTACTGGAAGCTGAAGACCTCGGTGACGTTGTTGAGGTTGGGGTGTTGCGCGATGAGCGTCCACTGCGTGTAGTTCATGCGGTAGTTGAAGTTGGTGACGGTGATCTTGGCGCACCAGTAGTCCTTGTAGTCGAGCTACTAGTAGAAAACATGGCTTTGGTTGGGGCTTGGCCAGCCCATTAGTCCCGGTTCTTACACGAACCGGGACCCATGGCGGCATACGTCGCGGTTCGTGCGCCCAGGGGGGCGGCCGGGCCTCGGGAGGCATTTGTCCCGGTTCGTGTGGACCCATTTGTCCCGGTTCTAGGTACGAACCGGGACCAATGGTCCTCGCTCCTGGCCCACAACCATTGGTCCCGGTTCGTGCCTAGAACCGGGACAGAAGGGTAGCCTTTAGACCCAGTTCGAGCCACGAACCGGGACCAATAAGGTGGCTATATATACCCCCTCGACGGCGAGCAGAACACTCCACGCTGCTCTGTTTTTTGTGGCCGGCGAGGGGAGAGCTTTGAGGTGCTATAGCTCACCTCCTATGCACATGAGGTGTTCGATGAAATGCCCGAGCCACTAGTTAAGCTCTCTCCTCTCGAAACTCGACCTCCGAGCTCCATTTTCCCCGAGATTTGTCTAGGTTTAGCGGTCCGTCACGTCCCGTCCCCGTCTTCACCGCCGTCGATCGCCGGCACCGATCTCGTCGCCGGCACCACCGTGGTGAGCCTCTTGTTCTTATCTTCTTTTTGAAAGAAAAAATATTCTTACTTTAGATAGATACTTGTCTAATTTTCTTACTTTTATTATTGCTTGTTATTATATAGTGCGATGGTTTTGGTATCCGCCCCCGTCGGCCCTCGTCCTGTCTATGATTCGGATGTGGTATATATATTATCTTTTTATAACTATTTGGTTCATTTATTGTTTATGACAATTATGCCGACCAATGTGACATAGATTTCATTTATGTAGGAGGTAGTTGAACCGGAAATTCCAACCGACCCTATTGTCGAGAGGTTAAATTTAGTTGAAGAAGAAAACAATTACCTTAAGGCAAAAATAGAAAAAATTGAGGAGGAGAAGATGATATTGGAGTTGCATGTTGCGGATGTCGTCGATAATCACAAGATCAAGATGGATGCAATGCGGTTGAAGATTAGAAAGATTAGAAAATATGCCATTCATACCGAGGCTTGGTATCATTATGCCGTTGGATCAATTGTTACCTTGGTTGTGATTATAATCGCATTTGTTGCTGCATTGAAAGGTTTTACATAGTTTCAATGTAAGGTTTAACTAGATGCTCTGGAGAGCTATATGTTGTTCAATGAGAACTATGTATGTACTTTATTTTTAATGTGATGATGAACTTCTATTAATTTGGTCACTTATCTATCCATGTAAATCTGTAATGGTTTTTGACACACATAATTATATATAATGCACGCAGTGCATCCAGTTTTTCCTGTAACCCTCTCAACTTTTTACCACATGCTATGTGGGTGAAATGATGATACCATGCCAACTTTCAACCTTTTCAGAGTTCATTTGTAGTGCTTTTCAATTTCAGGGTCATTTAGCTCAAAAACATCAGTAAATGCATGAAAAATAACAAATGAAGTAAAAAAAGGGTTGAAAATTGATGATGTGGCTATGAATGGTGCATTTTGAACACACAAAAATTCTGGAGTTCAAATAAGTTCAAAAAAAATGAAATCCCTTTGTAACAGATGAGTTTCCGTATGAAACCCTGATACTTCGAAAGAGATTGTCCATTTTGTACACGAAGTGCATCTATTTTTTTGCCGTAACCCTCTCAACTTTTTTGCATATGCTATGTGGGTGAAATGATGATACCATGCCAACTTTCAACCTTTTCAGAGTTCATTTGAAATGCTTTTGAATTTCAGGGTCTTATAGCTAAAAAATCAGTAAATGCATGAAAAATAACAAATAAAGTCTGAAAGGGTTGAAAATTGATGTTGTGGCTTTGAATGGTGCATTTTGAACACACAAAAAGTCTGGAGTTCAAATAAGTTCAAAAAAATGAAATCCCTTTGTAACAGATGAGTTTCCGTATGAAACCTTGATACTTCGAAAGAGATTGTCCGTTTTGTACACGAAGTGCATCTAGTTTTTGCCGTAACCCTCTTAACTTTTTTGCACATGCTATGTGGGTGAAATGATGATACCATGCTAACTTTCAACCTTTTTAGAGTTCATTTGAAATGCTTTTGAATTTCAGGGTCTTATAGCTAAAAAATCAGTAAATGCATGAAAAATAACAAATAAAGTCTGAAAGGGTTGAAAATTGATGATGTGGCTTTGAATGGTGCATTTTGAACACACAAAAAGTCTGGAGTTCAAATAAGTTCAAAAAAATGAAATCCCTTTGTAACAGATGAGTTTCCGTATAAAACCTTGATACTTCGAAAGAGATTGTCCGTTTTGTACACGAAGTGCATCTAGTTTTTGCCGTAACCCTCTTAACTTTTTTGCACATGCTATGTGGGTGAAATGATGATACCATGCTAACTTTCAACCTTTTTAGAGTTCATTTGAAATGCTTTTGAATATCAGGGTCTTATAGCTAAAAAAATCAGTAAATGCATGAAAAATAACAAATAAAGTCAGAAAGGGTTGAAAATTGATGATGTGGCTTTGAATGCTGCATTTTGAACAAACAAAAAGTCTGGAGTTAAAATAAGTTCAAAAAAATGAAATCCCTTTGTAACAGATGAGTTTCTGTATGAAACCCTGATACTTCGAAAGAGATTGTCCGTTTTGTATACGAAGTGCATCCACTTTTTGCCGTAACCCTCTCAACATTTTTGCACATGCTATGTGGGTGAAATGATGATACCATGCCAACTTTCAACCTTTTTAGAGTTCATTATCATAAAATAATTATCAAAGTATTTTCTATTTAAAACATTAAAAGCAAAAAGAATTTTAGAAATGAACTTTTTTTGTTACAAAACTTTAATAGCAAAAAGAATTATCATAAAATAAAATAAGTAAGTAGAAACAAAATAAAATAAAAAAGTAAAAACAAAAAAACTTTAATAAATAAGTAGAAAAAAATAAAATAAAATAAACTCTAAAAAAATAAGTAGGTAGAAATAAAATAAAATAAAATAAATTTTAATGAAATAAAATAAAATAAAATTTAATAAAATAAAATAAATAAACTTTAATAAAATAAATAAAAATAGCAACAGTAAGTATTTTGTTGTAAGTAGAAACAAAATAAAAAATAAAGCAACAAAGAAAACAAAAAAACTGGAAAACAATATAAAAAATGCCACCTACTGGGCCACGACGGCCTGAATACGACTAGAAACCCAGCTAGTTGGGCCAGGATTCAGGCCCGCGGAAGGCCCAGCAGGCCCACAGGCATAGCAGTGTCATATTAGGCCCATAGGCCTGCAGTTCAGAGGAGTTCGAGAGGGAAGAGGCAGCGGAGCTTATAAACAGGTGCGGGGTTCTCTCAACTAGCGAGGTGAGACTAAACTCCCACCACCACGCCGCTGTGCAAGGCCATTGGTCCCGGTTGGTGGCACGAACCGAGACCAATGCCACCCTTTGGTCCCGGTCCATGGCACCAACCTGGAGCAATGCCCCCCCTTTACTCCTGGTTGGTGCCACCAACCGGGACCAAAGGCCTCTGCTTCCCGCCCTTTGGGCTGCTAAAAAGAGACCTTTGGTCCCGGTTGGTGGCACCAACCGGGACTAAAGGGGGCATTGGTCCCGGTTGCTGCCACGAACCGGGACTAAAGCCTTTGTTATATAAGCCGCCGACGACGCCGCCAGGCTGCCCGAGCTCGCCCCGTCGACGCCGCCGTTGCCCCGCCCCGACCATGCCGCCATCACCCCTGCCCCCCGACCACGCCGCGCGCCCTCGCCGTGCCTCTGCCTCGCCCTGCCCGGCCCGATCGACCACGCCTCCGTTGCCCCTGCCCGACCACGCCGCCGTCACCGCCCTCTACACCGACGCCGTGCCTCTGCCCCTGCCCCGACCACGCCGCACCTCTCCTTGGTCAGGCCGGCGCCGTGCCCCTTCCCCTGTCCTCTCCTCCCTGTTTTTTTCCACATATATATGATGTTTTTTTCCAGATTTTATGTATATGTGTGAGTATATGTATGTGTGTATATCTGATTATATGTCCTTTTTGCAGATTTTTTTGTTCATATATATGATGATTTGTTTTTTGCATTTTTATAAATATGTTATGTTCTTTGTGTATATATGTTCATGTATGCAAAAGATAGATTTTTAGAAAAGTTTTATCTATGTATGTTCTCTGATTTACTGCATTTTAGCTTAGTTTCATTTTTTGAAAAGTTATATATATTTAGGAAGAAGGAAGAGAAGGAAGGAAGAAGAAGAAAAAGTTTTATAAATGGAAAAGTTACATTTTTAGAAAAAGTTTTTTATATCTAGCTAGGAAGAAGGAAGAAAAAGAAAAACTTTTATATATGCAGAAGTTAGATTTTTAGAAAAGTTTTATCTAGGAAGAAGGAAGAAGGAAGAAGAAGAAAAGGAAGAGGAGAGGGAAAAGGAAAATTAGAAGAGGAAGAAATAGAAGAAGAAGGAGAAGAAGAAGAAGAAGAGAGGAAGAAGAGGAGAAAAAAATAAGAAGAGGAAAAAATAAGAAAAAAAAGAGGAGAAGAAGAAAGGAGTAGAGGAGGAGAAGAAAAAAAATAGAATTATTCTATTTTTTCTTCTTCTCCTCTATTCCGTTCTTCTTCTTCTCTTTTTATTCTATTTTTTCTTCTCCTCCTCTATTCCTTTCTTCTTCTCCTCTTTTTTTCTTCTTTTTTTCTTCGATCTCCTCCTCTATTCCTTTCTTCTTCTCTTCTTTTTTTTTCTTCTTCTTCCTCTTCTTATTTTTTATCGGGTATGTCGTTGTCGATATACCCCCTCCCCGATAACTTCGACATGAGGGGGGAAGTCGATATACCCCCTCCCCGATAACTTCGACATGAGGGGGGGGGTCGAGGGTTCGAGGGGCGAGGGTCGGGAACTAGGGTAGAGGTCACCGAGGGTCGAGGGTCGTCGAGGGTTCGAGGGGCGAGGGGTCGAGGGTTCGAGGGTCGTCGAGGGGCCGAGGATTCGAGGGTCGAGGATCGCCGAGCGTTGTCGTCGAGGCCACCCCGAACCCTTGAAGCGTTGCCGAGGCCACCCCAAACCCTAGAGAAGCGTCGAGGCCACTAATATGATTCCTTGTTGTGATTAGGTAGCTAGGTCTACGTTTGCCACTAATATATCCACCTGCTGTCATGTTTGTATAATAATTGCCATGTTGTAATATTTGCAGAATACATGATTATGATGGCTCCGGTGACCGAATGCCGGTGCAAGAAGGAGACCGTTATGACGGCTCCGGTGACCGAACAGAGTCCGGCCAGGTATATATATTAATTAAGCCTGTGCTGACTAGCTAATTGATGCATTCATTGTTTTGGTATGTATACATATTAATTAACTCTCGTCTTTCTTCTTTTTTCTAGCCCTCCGGATCGAGCACAACTTCAGTAAAGAACGAGGCCCGAAGAAAAAGTTGCGCTCGGATGAAAGGTTTGAGATCACAGCAATCGCGCGCGATGGCCAACCGGTTGAACCCATCCGGACCAAGGAAGCATTTTCTGCTCAGTGCGGGGTTCTTGTTAGGGACAAGATCCCGATCAGCATCCACCAATGGTTTAAGCCTTAGAAGGAAGACCCTGAGGTGTCTTATGTCAACGATATGCAGAAAGATGATCTTTGGACCGCGCTGAAGGCAAATTTCACCCTACCGCTAGAGGAGGATCCGGAGAAGCCAGTTAAAGAGCAATTGATCAAGTCTCATGCTCTTAAGAAGATGGCAGATCTATTCAGGAGGTGGAAGAATGAGCTGAAAACAACGTTTGTCGACAACGAAAAGACACCAGAATTCACCGGCCGGTATGAGAAGATCAGAGATCACTGGCCCGCATTTGTGGCCCACAAGACATCGGACAAGAGTAAGAAGATGTCAGCGACAAACAAGAAAAATGCTTCAAAGAAGGAGCTTCACCATCGCACGGGGTCAGGTGGCTACCTCAAAGCCCGACCGTTGTGGGCCAAGGCTGAGAATGACCTGCTTGATAAAGGGGTCGAACCAGAGACATTGAACTGGCCAAACCGTTGCCGGACTTGGTTCTTCGGGGTTGGCGGAACCTTGGACCGTCTATCAGGGAAGTGTGTTTGGACGAACGAGCAAATGCGAATACCCGCCACGAAGCTTCAGGACTATATCGCCGCAGCGCAGCAAGGGACGTTCGTTCCAGACAGAGAGAACGACGAGCTCACAATGGCCCTCGGGAATCCTGAGCACCCTGGACGGACACGAGGCACGCCAGGCTCTGTTCCGTGGAAGGCTGGGTTTCCGGATGCAGGCGGTTACAAATGCCAGGAGAGGAGGAAGAAAGTGGAGCAGACCCAACTGCAGGCGCTGCACGCAAGGGTACAAGCGATAGAGGAACGAGAAGCAGTTCGCAGCAAGCGACCCGCCGAAGCTACCCTGCCATCTCAGCGGAGAAGCAGCGTGGCTTCCACCGAGCTGCTTCAGCTGGAGCCTATCTTCACGGCTCCTGCTAGCTACCCCGTGGATGCTTTCACGGAGTCTCAACATTGCCACCTTATGACGCAATGGCAGAACTTCAAAGTCAAGGCGGCTGTCGGCTCTGTTCGACCTCCTGAACCCAGCGCAACTTTTCACTGCCGTCCAATTCCAGAAGGATATGCTAGGGTGATGGTGGACGAAATAACAGAGGGAATTGAGGACCTCGAGCTTGACCAGCCTACCGGTGAAGGGGAGACTCGGCTGGGTTATGCTCTGAAGACTCCATGCCTATGGCGGAAGGAGCTAGCTCATCAACCTTCCGAACTGGACGCCACCGCCTCCTCCTCCTCCTCCGGCGAGTCAGGGCACTCAGCCTCTTTCTCCGGCGCGTGGCGACACTCTGTAGGAGATATGCCCTAGAGGCAATAATAAATGATATTATTTATCTCCAAGTTCATAATTATGTTTATGTTCAATGATATAACTGCAATGATTCTCGAGTCTGCAATATCCACGAGGCTCGGAGGGAGACTCATATGCACGTGTGGAATAATAAACGGTAAGAAGTATTCCTAGTCTGGCCTCTAAAACTAGCTCAAGTGTTGCATGATGGTTCTGTTTTCCTGATCATGGGCATGTCTATGCCATCAACTTTGAGGGCACAATGTTAAGAGAACATTTGTGTTGAATCGACCCGGATTGATGTTATGCTATGAGATTCATTCGTCACAAGTTAATGGTACATAACACAGAGATGGTTAACGTTTGCATGATTCCTTAGACCATGAGAGTATCGAGTTTCTTCATGCTTGCTTCATGAACTTTGGGGTTTGTTAAACGTCATCCGTAAATGGGTGGCTATTATGGCGGCTTACGGGTTCATGGAAAAGTATGTCAAGTAACTTGATAGCTCAAGATTGGGATTTGCTCCTCCGACGATGGAGAGATATTCTCGGGCCCTCTCGGTGTTACGGTATCCATAATCGTCTGGCCAGACACCTTGTGATTTGATCACTGGGATGCCGGAACACGGAAACGAGAAAAGAGAACAAAACCGGTAACGAGGTAACTTGCATGGTGGACAAATTGTTCGTCCACGGGGATGCAATAAATCTCACCTCGGGTGTTTGTGACATATCGCGAAGCAACAGGAATAGCTCACTGCAACTGGAGGTTCGCTCGAATATTTATTCGTGTGGGTATAGGGGTCAATATGGGTGTCCACGGCTCCGATGTTGATCATTGATCGGAAGGGGTTCCGGGTCATGTCTATACTTCACCGAACCTATAGGGTCACACGCTTAAGGGTCATCTATCTGTTGAATACTAGACAGGGAGTCTGAGAGAAAATCACCGAAAAAGTTTCGGACAGTGGAAAAGTTTCGCAGAGAGAGGTCATCGGATGAGTTTTGGTGAAACCGAAAAGTTGTTTCGGGATATACTATTAAGTCAAATTGGTTTCGGCACATGCCTGATAATTCTTGGAGGGTGCCAGAGTCATTCTGGAAACTTTCTGGAATTTTCCGGGATAAAAGCTGGAATTGCTCCGGAGCTGCCGGAACCACTTCAGATGCTTTTCGCAGATGAAAATCACTAATCCGGAATTGTTTCGGAACGCGTTGAAAATTATTTGAGTGGGTACTGGAAATGTTCTAAGCCCACATAAATATTTTCAGTTCGAACGGACGCTGAAAAATGTCGTCGTGAATAGTAAAAGTGCTTTTTGGGATATTTATGGAAAGCCACCTTTTGGGGCTTTTCCCAAAAGGCTTCTAGAAGGACTTGGGGATCAAGGAACCCCCTTTGGGGGGCCCCCATGAAGGTGGGACGTTGGAGGGTGCAGCTCCTCCATGGGGCTCCACTTGTCATCCCTTTATGCCCTTTATGTGTGACATAAAGTGTGGGCATTTTTGGGTTTTTCATGTGTCCCCTACCCCTTGGGTTTTCCTATAAATAGAGGTGGAGAGGCACTCTCCACACTCACTCTTTTCTCACATACAAGTGCCATTGCAATGATCTGGCTTCTCTCTCCCTCCCCGTGAAATAGTTTCGTAGAGCCGAAAGGCTGTCTGGGTTCCGGCAGGAACTAGTTCTGGACGGCGAAGCCCTGCTGGATAGATGACACCGTATGTGTGCAACTCTGTAGAGAGATTCTAATTTCGGTCTTAGTTCGAGAGTGCCTCCCGAAGGGCTGTCCATGTGATCGTCCGAGTTTCAAAGGTCCTCCCGAAGGGCTGTCTGAGTGACCGTCTGAGTTTCGAAGGTTCTACCGAAGGGCTGTCCGCGACACCGTCCAGGGGACTGTTCGACCACCTCCCGGAGGGCTGTCCGAGGGGCAGATGAGGGTATACATCCTCGCGGTTGGGAGGTTGTAAAATCCTAGCTGCAGGGATCTGCACCGCCGATCGTCATCGACTCTACTTCCCGTTGCGCTACGAGTCGGTAACGAAAAAGATCAAACCATGTATGCAGTCTCCATAGTGGTCCTGGGCTGGTGCGTAGGTCGGAATTTTTTGTTTTCTGCTGCGTTACCCTACAGTGGCATCAAGAGCCATGCTATGCGTAGATGCAGGTTTCGATCTAGAATACATGGAGATGTATGGGTATTGCATAATATAATTAGGTAGTAGATGAGATCTATTGCTGAAAATTATTTATGCGGGTGACAGATGAAATCTGTTACCCGACGTTCTTGTTGCTTCCCTAGAATTTGCGTTTGCTCAATCTCGAGACAGCATGGTGGAATTTGACAAAGTTCTGGCAATCCGTGATCCTGATTGATCATGGAAGTGCTATCAGTTCTTTGGGTTCTGCCGTAGTCAAAAGAAAGATGAAATTCGCAGATGAAAGGGCATTGCAGATATGATCTGTACGGGGGTCATGTGTATGACGAAGTTTAGTATGGGGCTCGAGATTTAATTATCTCGTGTTTCATACACCCCGAGATGTTAATCTAGCAACTTGAATAATCATACTTGATGATAAAACGTTGGTAGCTGCGGTTTAAGTCAAAACCTTAGAAGCCACGAAAAATAAAATTTTGCATAAACCGATTAGAGGCGTCTAACTTGGTTTTGTAGGATATGCATGTGATGTGGTATAGCAGTGCTCATAATAATTTGATTATGTATGAGATGACTATATGATGTAAATTGATTAACATGACCTGCGTGTCATGATTCGGCATGATGGCTGGAGCCATATGATTGTCACTTTAATGACCTGCGTGTCAACCTTAAGTAATGCACTTATTTTATTAGCTATAAAGATAGCAATATTATCTGGTGCATCGACAAGGTGGTGGCAATCTTCGTGAAGGTGAACACCGACGCGAATGCCGAAGACGAAGGAATGAAATACTTCTCCGTCAGAAAGGGCTATACCATATCATGCTATTATGAATTGCCTGAGATGTTTATCCCTCATGATGCACCCTTCTTGATTGCGCGGTAGTCGCTTTTTATTAGGGTGATCTCTCACTTAAAATATCAAAGTAGTTAGTGTTCACCCAAGTGTAGCACCATCTGAAATTCGTATCTTTTCGGGGTGCGCCATGTACACATGAGCACGAACGAATCGAGAGGAATGAGGCGGGTGAGGTCAGACCTCGCAGCAAGATCACTTGGTTGTCTTTGACGTTCAGGCAGGAGAGTCCTGAGCTCAGAACACGCCCATCGAAAGATGAACAAGAATCACATAGAGATGTGATCGGCAAGTTGGCCTACCGATTGAAATTCGTGTCATCAATGATGAACCCGTCAATGGCATCGAATAGAAATATGGATCTTGAATCACTCTAAATCAATTATGAGAGATATTGAATTGAGTGGGAGCGCACTATAGAATTAACTTGTTTAATTCTCAGTGCAATTAATTATGAACACTGTCTAAGTGTTTCTTGCAAAATAGTTGTAGAATAATGGCTCGCGTTTCCACTTCCCTGTTAAAATTGAATAGCTGTTAAATATCTGGTGAAAACTTTACGTTTGGTAACGTAATGTGAGGATTGTCCTCAAAAGTGACGAGAAGGATTTTGTCCTATCGCATGCTTTCCTTATCCTCCCGCTAATGCTATGGATCATGTGACTCTCGTCCTTCGATCCAAAAGCTAGAATTCTGTTACGGTCAAATGGAATATGTTTGCTTCCATGAAACCCAAACTTCGAAAGTTGGGATAGTTATATGATATTCATGGAACTGAAAATTATTTTCAGATACAAACAAAGCAATGTTTGTTTGCAAGTATTAGTAAAAGTGTTTACTATGCATTTGACTGTTGGGAAAGGGATCCAGAAGAACGCCTGTCATATAATGAAAGGTGAATAAAACAACAACTTAAAGAGAAAGGAAGTGTCCAAAGGGTGTTAGTATGACTTACACACCTAGGAAGTCCGGGGCTAACGCCACTCTTAAGTTGGGTGCTTTTTTTGCGAGTAGGAGAAATACTAAAAGTTAAACATTTAGAAGTATAAAGGCAGAAAGAGAGATGACTGGAATATCCAGCTCATGTATGAATGCCATACAAGTTTTTGATGTATAGTAGGCTGGTCAAAGATATAGTTCTTGGGAATTATGGTTAAACATGTTAATCACTAATTCTTGGGTATTGTGAGTTATCACAAAGATACCCGCTTGATTGCATTCTGTTGCGAATCAATGTAACATCTACTATGGCCTAAAAAGACTAGCCAAAAATGAGGTTAAGGTATACACAGGGAACATAGTAAATGTTACTATACCTTCCATCGATGTATTGCCGTCTGTATTTATTTTCATAATTCATTTAGAGTTTTACAAACTCTAGCCCATTGCATAAGGTATCTTGCAAGAAGGTTGTTCATAAGAGAACTTTTTATGTTCGATGTTATGAATAACACAAGGGCCATACTTTCATTATGAATGAGATGTATGTTATGAATATTGATAATAATACAATACCTCTGGGTTTACTTTCATAATTCATTTTAGAGTTTCTTACACTCTAGCCCATTGCATAATGTTTATTGCAAAAGGGTTGTTCATAAAAGAACATTTGTTGTTCAGTATTATGAATAACATGAAGGGCCATGCTTCCATCCTAGATGGGATGCATGTTATGAATATTGATGGTAAAATGATACATCCATAACACTGACGCTAAATGTCGCAAGACTATGAGAATACCACACATATGTGGCACTACATTTGGTCACATTGGAGAAACCTGCACGGAAAAATTCCATTATGATGGATTTTGATGTCGTTTGATTTTTAATCATCTAACACTTGCAACTTTCCTCCGAAAAGTGAAGTGACTGAAATACTGTTCGCATGCCATAAGGAACGAGCAACAAACTTGTTGATGATCATACATTTTGATGTGTAGTTCAATAAATGTTGTTGCAAGTAGTGGATTAATCTATATTCAGAAATGAATCAAGTAGATATATGGATATTTGCTTGATAAGACGTAAGTCTGGATCTTTTGAAATCATTCAAAAGGTTTTCAAAAATGAAGTAGAAGTTATTGTAACAAGGAAATTATGTTTCTACAATTTGATTGCGGAAAGGAATATCTGAGTTACAAGTTTAGCGAATGTCTGATGAGTTGTGAAAAGAGTTTCATAACTTACACCTCCCGGAACACCACTATGAGTGGAATGTCTGTGAAGATGTAATCAAAACATTTATGACATGGTAAGATCAAAGATGACATAAATAAATTTGCCATTATCACTTTTAAAGAGTAATGCTTTAGAGACTGCGGCTTTTACACTGAAAAGAGCTCCATCAGGTCTGTTGAAATGATGGCATGGTATGGTACGCCCAACCATGTTATATCTTTTCTTAACATTTGGAATATGGGGCTTGTGTAAAAGGTTACAAACCTATTCCAAATCAGACAAGTGCTACTTTGTAAGTTATGCCAAGTCATTGGGTATTCCCCCACCACTATACCGAGGCAAAGGATTTTTGCCACAAAACGGTATGCTTTTAAAGAGAATAGTTCTTGCAAAAGGATAAGTGGGAGGACAGTGCAACTCGACGAGATAACAAGTATCTTCGTCATCACGTTAAAGGAAAGGAACCTTGGAAGTGATTCTAGAGTTTCCTAGTGCGACTGACACGGAAGCCTCTACATTAGATGTATGGACTTCGGTCGAACTTGCAGCTGAACAACGTAGGCAAAGCTCGTGCAAACCTCTCAGGTGTGCAAACGAGATATTGTTGTTAGACAACAGTATACCTATGATACACAAGGAAGCGTTGATGGGCCCTCACTCCGGAATTGGCTAAATGCCAATATAATCCGAGCTAGTTTCCATAAATGATTCAAGATTTAAATCTTGATAAACCCTCCGAAAGACTTGGAGTCTAACGGATTGTAATGGGACTAAAAACTGATACGGATAAAAATGTTTTATCCATTAAGCTCGACTTGTGGCAAGAACAAGTTCAAGGAGTTGACTACAATGAGATTGTCTCACCATAGCAATGCTTAAATTCGGTTCGGGTTAAACTAGCAATTAATACATATTTCAAACATGAGATATGAAACATGGATGACAAAAGAATTTCCATGAAATGGAAATACAACCTAGGACTTGTATGTGATACAATCCAAAGTATTTTGTCAGTCCAGAGTATGCTAGTAAGTATGCAAACTTTAGAGTTCCAGCAATGGACAAAAGAGAGCAAAATGGAGTTGGAATCTTCGTTTTTGATGGAATGGTCAAAGGGGTTTGACTTCATCAATGGGTAACGAAGATGCTTGTGGTTTCAAGAAAGTAAGTGGGAGCATAATAATATTTCTGAAAACCTTGTGTGCTTGACACATTGTTAATTGGAAATAAATTTCTTGACATGAATTAGGACTTCATTTGAAAATAGTTTTTCGATGAAGTGCTTGGGCTAAATAGCCTTGATATTAGGCATAATGATCTATGGAGATAGATTTACCTAATAGGGCTGAGAAAAAA